>NC_018391.1:1829513-2172013 GCF_000208865.1 Neospora caninum Liverpool
GGGGGAGGTAGAAGAAGGGGCATGTTATAAACCCAGACTTTGCAGCGTTAGCAAAGAAATTGAAACAGCAGCATGCCGACCCCATATTCGTGAAGGGCATCAAAAGGCGCAAGAGGCGTTAAAGTTAATCGGCGGATCGTTTGTTGCTGGTCAGGTTCGTGGATTTACAGATATCGAGGGCCCCCAGCAGGAAAGAGTGAACGAAGCCGAACGGGCCGTCGGACATTAATGCTTCTCGAGGCCGAAGGGGGCGGGGGGTGAGTGACGGGATGTCACGGTGGAAACATCACACGATACCTGGGGTTTCAAATGACACAGCAGTCCCTTATAACTTTGATGGCCTGTTCCCGACTTAATCAGCATTGATTTCATGCGAAGCCGTAGTCTGGAAGTTAGATGCCCTCTGTGCAGCAGGAGAGCAGCTCCAGTATTGAGACTAACACAGAAACAGACACTTCAGACGTCTCAAATACTTAACGTGACCCACTCAATGCATATGAAGCTTCCTTGTCGCAGAGCTTTTGACACCGTGTGCGTCCGAACGGTTTTCCCGTTGGTCTGCGAACAACTGATGTTTGCCGTTGCTCCAGTAGTATTTCACCCATAGCTGTTCAAAGTAGTCAGGCCATCGAACAACAAACCGAACGGTAGAAACCGCAGCCGTCCGTCAGGGGACCGGTGCACATCACCCGCAATGGCTTTCAATACCGGAAAGGTGTTCCTCGCCCGCAGCCACTGCTGCATTCAGGACTGGAGACCGTCGCGAATGGCTATACAGGTAACTCGGCCCATTTTCCCCTCTTTTCCGCTGTCTCAGCGTGCTGCCGATCCTGGCCTCTCCTCTTTTCTGTTCGAATACATGCACCATTTCTCCTGCGATGCACAGTCTCTCGGTGTTTCAGTCTAGCTAGTTCTTATTTCTGTCAAAAAAACCCGTCTCCGCTTTTCTTTCCGAAGCGAACCAGCGATCGTAGGCGTTCTTGATGTTCTTATTTGTGCTACGCCGACTGGTCCCCGGTTTGGGGGCACCGTGCGCCGCCATTCAAGTGGGAAATGCATTCACGCGGCGTTTGTGTTTCTGCTTGGTGATCGCGACTGAAATACACGTTTCAGCAACCTATTCCGTAGTGGGATTTCGACGAATGCTTGGGAGCTGGAAGATCATTTCTCGTGATAAACGGCGTCCGCCTGTGCCAGGCAGTTCCGAAGGACATGGTCTACGCTCGGCTGTAGCTACACATGGAAGCTCCACAGTCCTGTGTATTGGGAACCGTTTCGAAATTCAACTCCACTCCCTCAGTCCACAAATTAGCTGTTTCTCCTTCCTATGCTATCGCTACTCTCGTGCTTCTCTGCTTCTAGCTTGGTGCGTACTCGTCTTCACGCACACAACTCCGTCACAGACCTCTGGTTGCCTTGAGAACCAGGACACCCTCGTTTGCGTCAGAAAAACCTCAGACATCCCTTAAACGGGTTCCTTCCTCCGTTCTCCTCTCACTGTTCTCGACAATGAATTCAGGTGTTTTTCCTGTGCAGCGGATACCGTCACCGAGACATCGAGGGCAGTCTGCAGAGCAAAGTGCTCCGATACATTCACGAACGGTGTCGACGTTCCTTTCTTTCTTTTTGCAGGCTTTCTGGCCACACAAAACCCGAAAAGGAGACGGGGAAGTCCTTCGAGGCGACGTTCTCGCGCGTCAGCGAGTAAGGACAAATGTGGCCGCCTGGATCTGTTGCTCCCAGCGTGTGTCTGTGAGCGGCGCGTCCTCACGAAACCGGCCCCAGCCATGCCGTCGATTCTTACGAACCAAAACGTTCGTGCCGTCGAGTCTGTACAATGAGGCGTCTTGCGGCGGACAGGGATGGTGAAAAGATGCAGGACACAGTCGAATGGTGACCGTTTCTTGTCTGCTTTCCCGCCGCACACATGCAGCGAAAAAAAGGGGTTGCATGCGGGAGGCGTGCCGTTGGTGAAAAGAGCTCGGAGGCCGACGTGTTTTCTCTCCGTCTTTTCCCTGTCTGTTCCATCTCTTGATCTCGACGCTTTTCGCAGGAATTGAAGCCCCGTGTCGAAAACAGTCGAAAAGCAAAGAGCTCCTCTTTCGGCGATGCTCTCCGGCGCAGAACGTTTTCCGTAAACGAGGGCGGAACGCGAGGGATCGTCGACTGAAGTAAACGTTGCTCTCGTCCTTCCGCGGCGTGGCACGAGTTCTCGTCGAACTCGCAAATTGCTTTTCAAAGTCCCCCGAATAATGTCGTTCTTTCAGTCTGGATACCGAACCTTTTCACCGTCGTTTTGTTTCTGTTGAAATGGATCGCTGAAAGGCGCGTGTGTCGACGTTTTTCCTGTGGGGCATGCCTTTCTGTCTTCATTTTCCCGTTCGTTCCGAGCTGCTAACAAGCGGTTTTTTTTTCCCGTCTTCTGCTCTTCCCGCGCCTCTCGTGGTCTCGAGTCCCCATTCTCTCCGTTTCCTGGCCCGCGCGCCGTATTTCCTCTGCCTCGTGCCGAGGCCCCTGCCGCTGTATGCAGAACTCCACAAAGCCTTCCCCTTGGAATAGGCACGTCTACCTACATCGTCTTTTGAATATCTGTACGTAAAGACGGTCGGACTTTCTGTAAACCCTCGCTTGAGCACACTGTACGCGAGGCGGCCTTCCGTCGCGCTCCTCATCGCTCGAGTCTCGTCTCTTGTTCGGCACCTCAGGTCGTTTCATTCAACCTGTTTGTTCGTACTGCCTGTTTCGAGTCTTCTGTTCCCAGTCCCTTCTTTCCCGCGCGGTCTCTCGCCTTTTGTTGTCAAGACCCCTCCGCCGTATCTCTCTCTCTCTGTCGTGCGGCTTTCCCCTTTCCCGTTCAGCCACGCCGCTGCGCCGCTGCAGCCCGTTGCGCGTGTCTCGTCTCTCAGTCGCTTCTGCCGCTCGTCTCGCTGACTGCTTGCCGATCTTCCTCTGGCTGTGCCCGTTTCCCCGTCCACGTCTGCGTCACAATGGACGGCGCGAATTTGTACGATGAGTTCGGCAACTACATTGGGCCCGAACTCGGCGAAGATGAAGAGAGCGAAGGCGAAGAGGAGGAGGTTGACCGTCCCCTTCCGGTTGTCGGGGAGGAGGACACAGACCACAGCGTCGCCGTGCGCGGCCTCGTGTCGATGGGCGAAGAAGAAGAGCCGCCTTCTGCAGCTGTGGTTCCCCACGAGCTGAAGAAGTACTACCCTGACCACGCAGAAGTGTACCCCGAAGCCGACACCGTCGTGCAGGAAGAAGACACGCAGCCCATCACGCAGCCCATCATCGCGCCCGTGTCGACGGCGGACTTTGATCTCCTCGAAAAACAACTCCCCGTCACTTCTTTCTCCTTCGACTACCTCGCGTCGCTCATGTTCCAGCCGGAGAGCATCCGCAGCGTTTGCCTCCTGGGCCACCTGCACTCGGGAAAAACGACCTTTCTCGACATGCTCGTCGAGGAGACGCATCGTCCGCCCCACAACAGCCGCCGGTCGGCGCCTGCTCGGATGGCGAAAAGGTACACAGACTCGCGGAAGGACGAGCAGCAACGGGCGCTGTCGATCAAGGCCTCGCCCATGTCGCTCGTTCTCCAGAGCAGCAGATACAAGAACTACCTCTTCAACATCTTCGACACGCCTGGCCACGTGAACTTCAACGACGAGTGCTCAGCGGCGATGCGCTTGTGCGACGGCGCGATCATTGTCATCGACGCGCTCGAGGGGGTCATGAGCAACACCGACCGCTTGCTGCGGCACGCCGTCGAGGAGCAACTCAACATCGTCGTCGTCATCAACAAACTAGACCGGCTTATCCTCGAGCTGAGACTCCCGCCGGCAGACGCCTACCACAAAATTCGCCACACTCTCGAAGAGGTAGAAACGGAGACCGAAGCGAAGGCCAGGGGCGAGGAAGAAGAACGAGCGGGGAGTCCGAGAAGGGGGGCGGGAGGGGGGGTAAGAGTCCGTGCCCTAAACACGAGGAAGATGCGAAGGAGGGGGTTGAAGCGGAGGGAGACAAGGCATAGAGGACAAAGAGAAGGTGGACTGGCAAACGAGGGAGAAGAGGTGTGAAAGGAACGGACAACGGGGACTTCAGAGTGGAAGGTGGACGCGAGGAGGGGAACAGGAAGAGGCCATGGGAATTTGAGGAGAAAAGAGGAGAGTTTTACGAATTCCGTCTTCACACACACCACACGCACTCAACACACTCGCAGCATATCTCAGTTCCTCCTTTGATCTTTCAGCCGGACTTTCTTGCTCCGCCTGGCCAGGTGTATCTTTGCATCTCTGTCAATTCCTTTCATTCAAAACGTTCCCTATCTCTGACGGTGTCTTCTCTCTGTTCGTTCACGTCTGCCGGTGCATGCACGTCTCTGGACGTTCGTTTGTATTTCCCTGCCTCCCTGTGTGACGCACTTTTCCCCGCTCGAGCGTAGTGTCCATCGCCCGCAGTTCCATATGCTTCTTCTTCTGCTTTCCCCTTTGTTTTCCCTCCTCTTTCCGTTGCCTTCTCTGCGCCTCCCCCTTTTCCGTGCCCCCATATACGCCGATTTCTCTCTCGCCACCTTCCGATCACCCGCTGTTCTCTGTTTTTTCTGTTGCCCAGGTGAACAGCATTTTGGAGCAAGTGTGCGAAGTCCGCGGCCGCGAGCCGATTGTCATTTCTCCCTTGAACAACAACGTGTTGTTCGCCATGGGGCAGTTTGGCCTGGTCTTCTCGACGCGCTCCTTCGCCAAGTTGCACATCGACAGCTACCGCCCCGACAAAAAGGCACACGGACCGAGAATGCCCGGAGAACCCGCGAGCGTCGAAGCTCTGCGGACCCCCTTCCCCTCCGTCGAAGTTTTTGAACAGGCCCTCTGGGGTGATCTCTGGATTCATCCCGAAACCAGAAAAGTCGTCGACAAACCTCCGTTCTCGGTAAGGAACTCAAAAACGCCCCGCTCTCACACAACTCCAATTCTAATACCGATACACATGCATATATGCATTTATAAACATATCTAAATCTATACTCATATACATATATATACATATGTATATGTATAGATTATGAAGTGCCTGTATACATTTGTATATACTCTATCTATCTACATATGTATGTGCTGGTATACATGTGCACGTATTTGCGTACGTATATGTTTATATACATATTTTAGTGCCAGTGTAGACTCGTATCTGTACGCAGGAGACGTGGTGTGTATGCGCTTGTTGAGGATGAGAGAAGGGCCGAGCAAGCTGCACACGGTTTCGAAGAATCTCGAACACGTTGACATTCCTGTGCAGTGAAAAACTCGCTGTCGTTCAAGACGGGTGTCTCTGGTTCCAATCGCTCTCTGTCGTAGCCGCGAGCTGTCAGCGGTGCGGCTCTTGGCATGTTCGAGATACACCGGTTCCTATCCCGCGAAGCCCTCGCGCGCGCGCGAGTGGGAAAAGCTGCGGACTGTCTCTCTCTGCTCGCTTCGTCGTGCGTTCACTGTGTCTCCCTTGTTCTTCCCTCGCCGTGCATGCGTCTCTCTTTCTCTCCTTTTCTGCCTTCTGTCTCCTTTCCTGTCTCTCCTGTCTGGGATTCTTGTGCGTGTTCGGCCCTGGCGGCGACGGGTCACTTCGTAGCTCAGTTTCCCGCGTTTTGCTGTTCTCACAGGACGCGCCGCGAACCTTCGTGGAGTTCATTGTGGAGCCGCTCTACAAGCTCGTCGCCCACGTTGTCGCGGAGGAACAACCGACGCTTCAGCCTACGCTGGAGGAAGTAAGCGACGATGTGTGTTTCCGGCCTTCTGCTCCCGCACTGCCGTTCATGACGTGTGGGTCCGCGGATGCTGTGCACAGATGCTTGCACATATCATGCATGAAAACTCCATATAATGCACGTGTGTGTGTATATTTATTTATTTATTTCATTTATTTATTTATAAAACTGTGTATATGTGCATTTGTGGACGGGTAGGTGAATAGATCCTTCCGGATGTCTGCTTGTAATAAAAACACAGTTTATACAGACGTACGTTTACACATATATACAAACACATATATGTATATATACCTTCGTTACACTGGACTGCCTATAGATGTGGGACGTGAGTGTGTGTATATAGAGACGCACATCTGCGTGCGCTTTTTGGCCACATCTGAAAAAAAGGAAGAGAAGCGTTCACGCAGCTGGACGGATGCGGTTGGTCAACTCTGAAGGCAACATTGTTCTTTTCTGGTTGCTGGCGGGTCTCAGATCGCCCTCACCTTCCCTTTCGGTGTTGCGACAGGGCTGAAGGCAGTGAAACACCGGCGTGTGTGTTGTATCCCACGTTTCGCTGTTTCCGCTGTTTTCCACGAAATTTTTTTCCTGAATCTCTGCGTTCACAGCTCGGGATTTACCTCAAGAAAGACGACTACAAGCTGGACAGTCGGACGCTCCTGAAGAAGGTGTTGTCGCAATTCTTCGGTGATGCCAGGTACGCTCTTTTCCTATGGGCGATCTCCTTCCCCGCCGTCCCTTCTTCCGCTTCTCGTCTTCTTTTCTTCCCTACTGTCGCGTGCTTCTCGGTCTCCCGCATCGGACGGCTCGTTCTGGTGCTCTTTCAGTGACGCTGAGCGCGGGGGTGCCGGCCCCCCCCCTCCCCCCCCCCCCCCGACCGGGGCTCGCCAAACAAAGCTGACCAGCTGCGCAGATGCGGGCACGCCTCGATGGACTCCTATTTCTGTGAACCCTGGCAAATCCAACTCAGACACAGAGCAGCATGTCCTGATCGACCTCTACAGATTAGTTGTGGATGTGTCTTCGTATTCTCATGCACCGAGAGTCGTGCTCGACAAACTCGGCACTGGAGAGACTCTTCAAGGCCCCGTTTTTGCACATGACAGGCGAATGCACATACGCACTTTTACCTACATTCATCTGCATGTGTAGATCTCTGCTTATAGGTGAGCACATGTGCATACACGTATACTTATACATTCGCTCTCGTTCTATCGTGAGTCTTTCTCTGTGCACACGCGTGTGCGTTTGTGGTTTGGAACCTTGATGAAAAATTGAAATCGAGGTAGATTCTGAAACGTTCTTTCGTCTCTGAATTTCGTTTCCCCCGTCTCCACCGTTTGCCTCGTCTGGTGCCTTGCAGTGCCCTCGTGGACACGGTGGTTGAGGCAGTGCAGGATCCAAAGACGAACGCTCCGAAGAAAACGAAGCAGCTCTACACAGGCAACCAGGTAACCGCCTCTTCTTTCCTACTAAGTGAGGACAATTTAAGTCTCTTTTTTCTCAGCCGCACCCTTCCCGCTGGGTCCGTCTGAGGCCCGAAGCACAGAGCCGTTCGTCCCGTCTCGCCTCCGTTTTCCCGATACACGCGAGTTCCGCTCGAACTGAGGAGTGTAGCTACACTCCCCCAAGGAGTGTGTGCGTCTGAGCATCCAAAAAGAGTTGCTCCTCCATTCACTTTTTCGATCTCTCGCAAGGGCTCGACCGCCGTTCTGCCGCCTCCGGCTCTGCCGTTGGTGAGCAGGCGTTCCGGGGGTTCTTCAGGCAGCATGCAGTCTCTGGTTTCGGGTGTATCCTTCCCACGGGTCACACGCCCCGCCTTTCTGCTGTCTCTGCAGGAGGGCCGCGTGGCAGAAGACATGAAGGCGCTCGACAGCGAGAGCGACGTCCTGATGATTTACTCGACGAAAAACTACCACAGACCGAACAACTTCCACTCCTTTGACGTTCTTGGACGGGTCATGTCCGGAACAGTCTACAAAGGACAACGCGTGAAAGTGAGAAAGACTTAACAGAAACAGAAGCTGGTGTTGCTCCGCGTCTTGCCTCTGTTGTGTTTCTCCTCGTCTTGGCTCTCTGTTGTGTTTGTGCTTGTCTCGTCTCTCTGTTGGTGTTGTCGTTTCTGTGCTCTTTCACGGCCGCGTTGTGTGTTTTTTTCTTCAGGTCTTGGGCGAGGCGTTTAGTCTTGACGACGACGAAGACATGGTGATCCGCGACATTTCGCACTTGTGGGTGCTGGAGGGTCGGTACCGCGTCGAAGTCAGTCACGTGCCCGCGGGGAACTGGGTCTTGATTGGCGGCGTCGACATTTCGGTGCTAAAGACGTCGACAATCACGAACGTGGACCATTCGGAAGAAGTCGAAATCTTCTCGCCTCTGCTCTTCAACTCCGTCCCTGTCATCAAGGTCGCCTGCGAGCCTCTGCAGCCTTCCGAGCTGCCGAAAATGCTCGAGGTAGGCGAGAAAACGGGACAGAGGTTGCCGAGAACATGTACAGCACGTTCACGAGAGCCGCATGATACGAAAACAAACTCCAGCGCTCGCAGATGTCTTCATAGAGTCCTGGGGCGGTATACAGGCTTTCGTGTAGGAGTCTCCCAGACTGTATATGTATTCTGCAAACAGCCGTCTTCAACGGCCCATCTATGCTTTCCGCAACGGGGTGCGCCTCTATCCGAGGTTCCGTAGTGTCGGCACATCACATGATGACTGTCGGGTGAAGAACTTCGTCTGTCTCTGCATCTCCTCGCGCGACGACCCGGGGACTGGGGAGACGCGGGGACACGGCAGGGAGCGGCGTCTGCGCGGTGGCAAGACCGCGCGACCGAAAAACGAGAGAGGGAACCAGTGGAGGGAAGGAAGAGGAACTCGAGAGCATATTTTTTTTCGGTGGAAGAGGGAGAACGACGAACGTTGACGGAGAAGAGAGAGAGAGGGCTAGAAAAAGAACAGGGGAGGGGGGGGGGGGAGAAGGAGAGTTGAGCAACTGAATTTCTGAAGGATTTCTCGCGGTTCCCCCCCGTCACACTGCGGCCCACCGCACGCATGCAAGTTCCATTCCGCAGGTTTTTTCGTGCCGTTCCCCCGATCGTGTGTCCCCTCTCGCCCCTTCGCCGTCTCCCTTCGTTGTATCACCTCTCTGTGTCTTTTCTTTTCTCTTTCCTCCCGCACACCCTCTTCCCTGCCTCCTGCATTTCGTCTTCTTCCTCTGGCCGCGGATCGAGTTCGTGTTTCCGGTCCCCTCTCTGTCTTCTCGCCATCTGTATTGATGGTGGGGGCGCGTTTGCGGCTTTCCTCTTGTTTCTCGGCTTCGCCCTTTTTTTCCAGGCGCTTCGACGCATTGACAAATCGTATCCGATCTCCCGCACGCGTGTCGAGGAAAGTGGTGAGCACGTGATTCTCGGCACTGGCGAGATTTACCTTGACTGCGTCCTCCACGACTTGCGCAAGCTGTACGGCGACTTGGAGTTGAAAGTTGCAGACCCCGTCGTCCAGTTCTGCGAAACAGTCGTCGAAACGTCCGCCCTCAAGTGCTTCGCGGAGACGCCCAACAAGAAAAACAAAATCTACATGCTCGCTGAGCCTCTCGACAAACAAATCGGCGAGGACATTGAGAAGGGCCTTGTGTCTGACAAATGGGAGACGCGGTATGGAAAACACAAAGGCAGTGGGGCGCGTGCTTTTCTGCATGCGTGTCGCGCCGTTTTTTTCGCCCGATCCACGCTTTCCACTGTCCCCTCTGACACTTTACTCGTCGTCCCTGTCCCCCGCTGTTCCCCCCCATGTTTCGAGCGTTTTCGCGCCCTTCCGGTGATGTCTCCTTGGTCTCCAGAAAAACGTCCTGTCGTTGTTCCGTCCTCACAGCTGTGGTATCCTTCCAACGCCGCCTCTCTCACAGGGGAGGCGACGACAAGAGAGCCCTTGGCTGGGATGCCCGGGAAGTCCTGTCTCTCTCTCTCTCTTTCTCTCTCCCTCTTTCTCTCTCCTTCTCTCCCTCTCGCTTCCTCTCTCCTTATCTCACTCTTTCTCTTTCTCTCTTTCTCTCCCACTTTGTTTTCTCTCTCTCTTCGCCCGATCTCTCTCTTGCTTTCTCTCTTTTTTCGTTTTTTCTCAGCGTCCTCGGCGAGCACTTCACGACCAAGTATGGCTGGGACGTGCTCGCGGCGCGGTCGATCTGGGCCTTTGGCCCGGACGCGCGCGGCCCGAACGTCCTCGTGGACGACACTCTCCCGAGCGAAGTCGACAAGACGTTGCTGGGCAACGTGCGCGAGAGCATTGTCCAGGGCTTCCAGTGGGCGACTCGCGAAGGCCCGCTGATTGAAGAAAACATCCGAAACGTCAAGTTCAAGATCCTCGACGCGTCCATCGCTGCAGACCCGCTCCAACGCGGCGGAGGCCAAGTCATCCCGACTGCGCGGTAAGCGACACACACGAAAAAAGAAAAGAGTACATGCACGGTGGAAACACACAGCCAAGACAGGAGAGGCGAGCGAGAGGCAAGAAAGAGGTAGCAAGAAAGAGGCAAGAAAGAGACGAGGTATAGAGACGAAAAAGGCGCTGTGACAGGAAAAATTCGAAAAAAACCCGGTGCTGTTGACGGTGTCCAATCGGCGGAGGAGGATCCGGCAGCCTGTTAACCGCATTCAAAAGACGGCGGGAGAAACAGAGGAGACGGAGCGAACCTGCAACTGGAAGGGGGAGATGCGGCCGGGCACCCGATTCGAAGAGTCTCGTTCCCTGAACAGGGAGGTTCTCAGACAATCGTTCAAGACAAGGTAGAGACGTCTTTTGGTTCTGTTCAGGCGTGTGGCGTACTCCGCATTGTTGCTCGCCACCCCGCGTCTCATGGAGCCCGTCTTCTTCACAGAGATCCAGTGTCCTGCGGACTGCGTCTCCGCCATTTACACGGTCCTCGCCAGGTGAGGCAGGCTGCCTTCAAACGGCAAAATGAATATACATATGTGTGTCGCTTGTGTTGCGCTGGCATGTCGAGTTGTAGGTATCTGGTTTCCTCCTCCCTAAAAAACACGTTCACTCGCATGTACATCTCTATGCATGCATGCATACACGCGTGCATCTGCACATTATCTATTCCTACATATATATATATATATATATATTTCTTTTTGTATACATGTGTATATGTGTA
This sequence comes from Neospora caninum Liverpool, assembly GCF_000208865.1. Classification (NCBI taxonomy): domain Eukaryota; phylum Apicomplexa; class Conoidasida; order Eucoccidiorida; family Sarcocystidae; genus Neospora; species Neospora caninum. The sequence goes on from NC_018391.1 coordinate 1,840,421, forward strand.
TTCCCATATATATATCGGTTTGTATACGCGTAGAGATTTTGTCACAGGTCGCGTTTTTTGCGGAGGGGAAAGCTGAGGGTTTCACTGTCGCAATCGTCACGTGTGTGTGTCTGTGTGGAGACAGTATGTTTGAGCTTTTGTCTTTGCTTGAGGTGAAGTGGCTTGGGTCGTGGGCATGCCCCGAAACGTGCGATCTTTCTTTTGGATGCTTATTAAATTCGTCTCTTTGCGCTTTCTCGGACTCTCTGTGCTCTCTTTCAGACGACGCGGAAACGTCAGCCGCGACATGCCCAAGCCCGGCACGCCTCTTTACATCGTCCACGCCTACCTGCCAGCGATCGAGTCTTTCGGCTTCGAAACGGATCTACGGTAACGCGCTCATCCGTTACTCTGCATGCACAAACACCAGTGCACGTGCATATATATCTCTCTCTATGTATATATATATATATAGAGAGAGAGAGAGAGAGGCGCATGTGTGCACATGGGGATGAGAGTGCGTGTAGGTGTGAGTTATTTTTAGCTCACACGGTTCTCGGTGTCTTCCCATTTTTCCAGGCAGTCACGAGAGCAAGGGTGGGCACGGCGCACACAAGACGCGCTTCCGTCGGACCCAGTTTGGCGTTGTGTGTGGTGTCGATTTTTGTCGTGTCTGTGTTGTCTTTGAAGAACTCACACGTGCGGACAGGCGTTCTGCCTGTCCATGTTTGACCACTGGGCGATCGTCCCCGGAGACCCGCTCGACAAGGCGATTCTGCTGCGCCCGCTGGAGCCCGCGCCGGCGCCGCATTTGGCGCGAGAATTCTTGCTCAAGACGCGACGGAGAAAGGTGAGAAGAGGGCGGGAGGACGCTGCAAGAGGAGGGGTGGAGAAAGAGCGACGGCGGAGGCGAGAGCGAAGAGCAAGAACGAGGAGGGAAGGGAGAGGAAGAACGAGGAGGAAAGGGAGAGGAAGAACGAGGAGGAAAGGGAGAGGAAGAACAAGATCGAAAGAGAGGTACAGAGAACGTGCGTGAACGGAGAGAATGGAAAGGGAGAGACTGGGAAAGACAGAGGGACAGCTCACGAGAAGGAGGAGCCCGAGAGAGGGGCGGGCGGAGACACACACACACACACACAGGTGGAGACACAGCGACGGGGATAAAAACGGAGACGGACAGGAGTTGTGGGAGAGAGGCCGCGTGAGAGGAAGCGGCTCAGACAAGTGCAGAGTGTTTGGTCTGTTCAGGACGGGGGAGGCCTTCGAAAGGGAAGTTGGAAACGACCTGTGGGCGCGGAAGCCTTTCGTCGCGTGTCTTCTTTTCGTTCTTTTCAGGGTTTGAGCGAGGACGTGTCCATCGCCAAGTTCTTCGACGACCCCATGTTGGTCAACATCGCCACAGACTTGCAGCAATTCCTCTAGGCTGGCCAGTGCGGTGGAGACGAGACAGCGGAGCTCGCCCGTTTTTCACGCGGTCGCTCCGGACAGCGAAGCAGAGGGCGAACAACCTCATCCCGACCCCTTCTGTTTTCTCCCGCGTACACACGCGTCGCGCCTCTCTGGTCGTCCCTTCTCGGAGGATGGACGTTTTTTTGTGTTTCTCCGTCGCACGCCCGGAGTCCCGAATAAGTCTTTCCTTTTCCCCAGGAATTTGCTTCCTCGAGTCTGCCGTCCAAGGAGAGGGCTCGACCTGTCGGCTGTGGCGCGGGATTCTGAAGGCGCGCGAGACGCCCGGGGGAAACGCAAATGGGTGTGTAGGCTCTGGGTTTTAGGTGGACGTACAGTTGCAGCGGGCCAACCCGTTGCGGCATGAGAAGGCAGTTGCGCGACGGATCGAGGAAGGCGATAAACAGAGCGCCGCGGCCCTGCATTTGTGCGGGGGCTCTAGTCAAAACGCGTGCCCCAGAAGGATTGCGTGTATTCGCATGCATACCCACACTTGGACACATTTGTAGATTACCAGCAATGTGACCAGCAATGTGAATACTTTAATACATGCATATCGATTTGTCCGTGATTGGTTAACGGCATCCCGGTAGGAAGAACAAGAAGTCTGGTGTTTTATCCTGTCAAACAACAGTCAAGCGCCCGTTGCGTGCGGCGTGGAGATGCAGATACACGGTGTCTTCCTCCGCATGCAACCTAGAGAAGTGACGAAGTCACGCGGTGAAACGCCTCGCAGAGCTCTTCCGCTTGCATTTGTCGGGAGCGTAGTCCCCGCCCTGGAAAACAGGCTCAGATCTCGCACAACGGAAAAGACGGAAAGCAGAACCTAGAGTCTCTATCGGATGGCGTCTTCAGTGTGCGGGAAACTTCTGCTCACACGCGCTGTGGGAAGGGGAGCGAGGTGCACGTACAGCCGGAGGTGACTCGGCGACGGCGAACGCAGGTGAAAGATAGCGGCTGTGAAATTTCACAGAATTACCTACGGCGAAACACGGAACGTGCGGCTTTCGTGAAGAAATGCGATCGACGGATGCACTGAGAAGCGCTGGACACGAATCCTAAACAGAAACCTGTTTTCGGGTTCCTGAGCTGAAAAACGTGCAGAAAGCGACCCCCGTGCCTCATGGGTCAGCGGCACAGGTGAGGAGCGCGCGTCTTTCGTCCTCCGCCTGGCTCCATCGGCAAAACGCCATCGTGCGGGAACCGGTCTTCTCAGCACGTGAACCATACATATATATATATATATATATATATATATATGTATACAGATATGTAATCTCATTTTGAGTAAGAGAGGGCGAAACGCGCAGCCCCCTGGGGTCCGGAAGGATCTTTTTTCTCATCACACGCGCTGAAGCGCCGCATCATCAGCCAGTTTTGACCAGTTGCTCGCGTGGCGGAACGCATGCATTGAAAAGTTTCTCACTAACGTGTCGAGCATCTTCTGACTCATGCTTGGGGACACACGCATCGTTTCCCTGCAAAAACACATGCTTCAAACGTCTTTTTCGAATGTCACATCGACGCGTCCGTGACGCTGGTCCAGATGCTTCCTTCCTTCTCAAGAGCCAACCATGTTCCCCCGCATTCTCAGTTGAGGGTTCAGCAAGTTGCGGCGACACTGTCCGTACGCCTTGCGCAGCGTGATGCAGTGAGCCGTCACTTGCCGAGGATCTTCACTGTGGCGACACTGCTCGAAGGTGAACTCGCCGCTTTGCATGCAGGGCGATTTCTGAAGCGCATAGATATCGGCAACAGAACAGAGAAAAAGCCGGATGCGGAGAAGACAATAAGGGGAAGAGGGATAGGATTGGGGACGAAGACCGAAAGACACTGTCTCCAGCGAGGAACCGAGGTTTGTCGGTGTCGCAGCAAAAGGCTCCTGAGAGAAAAGCCGGCACCGCTGGTTCACGAAATTCAAGGCCCGCTCGCCCTCGCGTGTGTGCACCCGTGAGTACCGCAGTGAAAAGCGCCTTTAAGTCGAGAGAAGAGGGGAAGAGACAGCAGCCGCGGGACGCGGAGACACGAGAGGTGAGACGGCTTTGAAGAGCCTGGGGTCCACGAAAACAGAGGCAAAGGCACACACAACCGACTAAAGTGGAACCGAAGCGTACCTGGTAGCATGCGATCATTTCCTCGTACAGGCGCTTGCACGAGTTCGAGGCCTGTCTGTACGGTTTGTCCTCGCTCAGGGGTAGCGACATTTTTCAGCCAGCACAGATACACCGGTGGAGGAACGGTCGGAAAATAAGGGAGGGAAGACGCATGGAGAAAGGAAACAGCAGGCAGGCGCGTGCGCCTGGAAGGGAGTGGAGGTTGGAAGGGGAGGGGCCGAGAGGGTTTTCTTCTCTGGACGTTTTCTCACAGCGCGGACTGCGGCCGCGCCGCAACTGGAACGGGACAGGAGAGAAACTCGGAGACACCGTGAGCGGCCAACTCCGGAGATCTGAGACCAGCTAGGAGAGTTGTGACGCGAGCTTAATGCAGCCAGGAACAGGAAAACAGTGGGTTTCTTGAAGGCAAGGAAAGGGAAATTACAGGCTTCCGAGAGGGGGTTCTCGCGGCCACCGACAAGCGACAGAGATGCGGATGGACAGAGTAACAGATGCATGCAAAATGTACGCAAAAACTCTGCGTCGCTCGGAGACGCCTATCGAGCAACACGCATTGAAAACTGGGAAACACCTAAAAGATTCCTTGGAGAGGAAGCAAAGAAGTGCAGACTCAACTGCAATGCGAAATTTCAGGCGAACATCCACGGCACACGTCATAGTTGTGTATTTTAAGCGCATGCGCGCCACAGGGAAACGCAGAGCGCGAGCTTACAAGCTGCGCGGGCTCGGGACTGACACGAATGTGGAAATGAGAGGATCATTCGAGCAAAGAAATCCAAATGCTGCTGTCTAGTCCAGTGTCTGTCTCTTGGTTTGGAAACAGTGCAAGCATATGCTTTCAAGGAACTGTGTCTTGCAGACCAATATCTGCCAAGACAGCTGACAAGGAGTGTCCTCCGGGTTTCCGGAGGCTCAAGGGAAACGCTTTAGACCAGCAACGAGCAACGCGGTAGTAAGTGACGGCAAGGCGGTTCACGTTTTCCTTTATCACACCGCAGAAACGAACACTTTCTTCCGCCAAGAGATGGGTCCATGTGCTTACTGCATTTAAGCATCCTCGTATACGTTGAGTCGCCAGTCGACAAGGGAGTCCATTTTCACCCTACAGCAACTATTTCTTCTTTTCAGGCTCAATGTGAGGAACACGTCAGAGGCATAATGTGCAAAGAGCTGTGGCTACGTTGAGTTACATATCAGCAGAACAGACCTGTCCGTTGTAGGTTCTCGCATCAAGCAGTCAAAGTTTGAAACTCGCGCGCAGTCACGGTTGGCTCGCGTGGATCGAATAAGAGAGGAACCAGAAGGGCAGTTAAACAATGATGCTCATGATTTGTCACGAAAGAAATTAACTGCTTAGCTGCGCCGCGGTTTACCCGACAAAAAAAGAAGCAGAGTAGCACGCGCATGAAAGTACAACTCAAGAGACGGCATTCGCTCTACGTGGTACTCCAGTTGTAGCGGTTTTATCACTATTTGTGCGGATATAGAAGTAGAACCTTTGACAACGACGTCCTCCCGGGAACAGCTCGCACAGCTTCTCCTAGGAGTAACCTTCGATTTTCTAAGTACCAGTAACACACGGGTTCTCACCGTCTGTTTAGTGAAATATACAACCACGTGCAAGCGTTTACACCAACGCTAGGTGCCTCGCAAGTTTGGAGAGCGCCTACCGTCCCTATTTTGGATGCAGGAACAGCAAGCCAAAATAGCATAGGAGAAAACATTCGAAAAAAGAAATTTGTCTCAAGAAATCGGGAACCTATAAAACAAACCCTTCCGACTGGTCTCGCACCTGCGCCAAAGTATGGAACCTGTGCTTTCAGTGCTGCTCGCCACCGATGTTCCTTCTCATTGTAAGGCTGAGACCCCGTGAACGTAGCACTGACTGTGTACCGAGGTGCTTGTGGTGAATTTCCTCATGACCATTTTTCCACGGTGCGTATTTTTCCCTCGACGTACGATCCTAGATATAACTCTCGTGTCAGTTCAGGCTCGGTACACACACGGGAAAGCCTGGCGCCGAGGAAAGAGAAAGTTCGACCGGTGTAATTATACACCTGCGCTGCGAAACGTTCAGGACGAGGGAGTTACAGAATCAGCAATAGAGTTTGCCATTTTTGACTCGTGTGCTTGCGGCTGACCATCCCAGCGCTTCTCTGGTCGTTTCGTTGCCCTCTCCGCTTGTTACAGCCCCGAAAGGGTAACATGCATAAAAGGTGGTTGTACTCAACGTAGCAATGCCAGAAACTGCTTCGGAGGTGAAGAACGTAGCAACTGACGCCAAGCGCGTGTCCGTTTGGAGGTCTTGAACCCCCAGACCTCGTCCAGTTGTCGTCCATCCGACTTCGCGGGGCTGTCTGTTTTTGAGCCCGCTCACGCAGTTGCTGCGTCGACGGCCGCTATGCCGAGAATGGCACGTCGACACGCAGCTTGCAGTACGTAAAAACGCTGTTCCAGCTGACTGTCCGGCTTCTTTCTGTCTGTCAGAAGCCCTCGGTTCTCAGCATTGTTTGTTCTGCAATCTGTGGCGCAGCAAAAAACAGCTGGGTGAGTGTCTCGATGGGCGCACGTAGATGGGGATGATGCAAATGTGCGGTGACTCTCCGTTCTGGCTGTGATAGCGCCGCGTTCGCCGGAATATCCGCTGCAGGCTTTGTAATCAGCGTCGCCGCCGCGAGATTATTCAAACATGCCTTCACTCGATCGATTTTGATTTCCGTGGTTCCGAAGTGTATGTAGAGGTTGTTGAACCACATAACGACCTTGCGGTTCCAAGACCAGAACGGCGCCGCCTCGCGGAGAGAGGCCCAACCCGGTTCAGCGTCCAACGAATACGTTGTGAAAAACTGCTAGTTCTTTCCGTTTCGCTTATTCAAATCCGACAAGAACACTCTGGTCCTCCCTCATAAGAGTGATCGACGCCTGCAAACCAGGAACTTTTCAAGTTGGTTTCAGAGTGCGTGTACGAGTCGCTGACGCTGCAGGTTTTTTGACAAAGAATTCCCCGTGAAAGTGTCCTTTCCCGTGTCACTGGTCCATGACTCTCATATCTTGTCTCTATTAGGCGAAAAGATCGACGAAGCTCGATCGTGGCGTCGTGCCTCTCTTTTGAGAGCCTCTGCTTCGGCAACGCCAGGCTAAGCGGTCGGTGTCGCGCGTCTATCTGCCTCTCGCCCTCATTGCGGAAAAAGCGACATCTTCCTCCTGCGATACGAAGATGGCGCGTGCAGGCTCGTTTCCAGCTGAGGCGCCGGGGAGGGACATGAACGCTCCAATGCGCTTGGCGAAGCATGACACCAGCACGTACTGGGGGCGGGTCTTTGATTTCCAGCAGAGAATCAACCCGCGATTCATGTTTGTGAGAGAAACAGAAGCGCGAGAGAGCGCAAAAATCGTCAATCTGGCTCAGCACGGAAAATGGAAAGAACTCCGAGAGCGAGGCATCGACGAGAAGAAGCTTCAGGAAGTCTATCTAGTTGCGCAAAGCACCATCAATGCCAGTGACGGCTCAGTCATTCATCCGCTCTTCCGTCTTGCTGCCTTCTGCCCCGTCAACATTCCCATTGGAGGAGGTAAATACATACACTTTTCCCCAGATTCTCCGGCAAAACCCGGGTAGGCGAACCTCTGCTCGTGTCGCATATCTGTGGACCTTCTTCTGTTGCTCGCATGCGGTCTATAACTCGACCATCCTCCAGAGAATAGGCTGTACTGGCAAAGTGTGGTCTGTCTATCTGGATTCCGAGGCGTCTTGCCGTTGTGTACTATGTGAACGTTTTGAGCAATCCCCGTCAACCTATTGTCTCACAACCGTCTATGTGTGGCCCCGCTACTCTTGAGAGAGACCGATGGTGGTGTAGTGTGTCCGAAGACAATCTCTGGCCGGTCCTACGCACGTGCCTGCAACTTGTTCTCACAAGTGAATGAGGACACATGCAGCCGGAATGGAGAGAGGCGCGAGACAAAAGCAGATGAAAGCAATTGAGCACTCGTCTTCACGAACCCAAGATTTGGTCCATTTTCCACACAATGGGATGGTGGCCCGCCCCTCCGCGACAACGGCTCGAACACCGATAACGACACGAAGAACGCTATCGGCTGCGTCCACAGATCTCACATCGTGAAAGGGTTATCCTGCAGATCTATCTGCAGATCTATCTATCTACCCATCGACTCGTGTACATACGTGTAAGGATTAGAGGGAGTTAGGTGATTTGACTTGCTTCGCACGACGCTTCCTGATGTTCTGAGGACCGTTATATCTGAACGGATTGCTTTGTTTGTTCAGGCATGCTTTTGGGACGGCCGACGTTCGCGAACAGTGTTTTCTGGCAGTGGGTTAACCAAACGTACAACGCTTGCTTCAACTGGGCAAATGGAAACCGATCTTCATCTGCGGATGCTGCTCAAGACAGAAAAGACATTATAAAAGGCTACATGTAGGTGTCTCGCGTGTTCCTCTCAGGGTCTCCACATTTTCCACACACATCAGCCTTTCCAGTGTCTGTCGTGCGCCGAGTCAAGATCTCTCTGCCAGCGCTGCTCAAGTCCATGAAACCCGCGACAAGGCACGACGGTCTCCTGTAGTGTTCCGTAAAAGTATTCCAACATGCCGGCGTGGGTGGTCTCCACGTCCGTCGTCTAGTAGATATCGACTGTGTTGATTGTGGTCGCAAGATGTAAGGAAATGTACGGGTATCTGTGTGCCTGCATGTTTATCTGTATGAGTGCATGCGCAACACGATCCGGTTGTTTGGGAGCTGCCGTAAATACACCAGTCGTCCAACTCGTGGAAAATACTCTCCAGCTTTTAAATCAACCTGTCTCAGAGATTATCCCTCCCGGTACGATGGTACAGCGTGCATTGAGTGTATGCATTCGTCACGTCATTTGTCCCTGGGCGTATCTGTGTGTCTGACGCTGCGCCTACTGCCTCTCTGTTCGACGCCCAAGCAGTCAACTCCTGCGCGTTTCTTCGTGTGGTTTCCCGTCGTCTTCGTTCTCCATTTTTCTTCCCGCACTGCGTGGTGTACGTCCCGCGCCTTCTTTCCGACAGTTTGCGCCTCTCGTCTGCTCGTCTCCAGAGCTGCCGTCTGCCTCTCCGTCGGCCTCGCCGTCAGCATGAATGGCATGCTGGCGAGGTCCAAGAGCCAGGGCGTCGCGCGCAAGCTGTTGCAGGCTGTTGTGCCATACACGGCAGTCGCCGCCGCGAATTTCGGGAACACGGCTTTAGTGAGAGGACAAGAAATCCAAAAGGTTAGAGAACGAGGGACGGGCTGTGCCGAATGGCTCCCCACTGTTTGATACCTACTACAGCTACACCGGCATGCGTATGTGCTTAGTTGTATGTATTCAGATACTGATGCATGCATATATATGTATTTGTTTGTGACGTTGAGGAGTAGAGGAAACCGACGCACACAGTCGTCCATTTTTTTGGTGAGACCAGACGTGTTGAAGGTGGTGAAATCAAGACAAGGATGCTGGTTACAGTTGTATCTGCGCAGCATCGCGATTTCTGTCCCCTTTTTTGCTCTCGCCTGTCTTTGTACGGCGTGGAGTCCGATAGCGGTTGCCCTCGCTCATGTTTGCTGTGAGGCAGGGAATCCCCGTCTACGATGCTGATAAGACGCAAGTGGGCATCTCGAAGAAAGCCGCGACTCAGGCAGTCGTGCAAACAGGCGTTTCGCGCGTGGGTAAGCGCCTGGAGCTCGACGACTCGGGAAGTCCCTCCCTTGTTTCTGTGGGGTCGCCTCTTTCTCGAGAACAGGACGGCCGGAGAGGTCTCGCCGACTGGTTCTCTTTTTTCCACACTTCATCGACTCTCCCTGCAGCGTATCCACGGCGCGACGTGTCCCCCCCTCCCCCCCACTCCTCGTTCGAGAAGCGTTTTTCTTCGGAGGGGTTCGCCCTCTGTTGTTCCCCAGAACGCGCGTCTTCGATTCTCGCGCTCAAAACGAACGATGTGGTCTGCTGCTGCCATCATTTCTGCAACTTGCCAGTGGGAGATGGGAAACAGACGTCTGGTTCATGTGCGCCTTTGCGTCTTCAGTCCTGCCGGTCCCTGCGCTCCTTCTCCCGTACCCCGTGATGAGTGTCTTCAACGCGCTCCTTCCCATCACGCGCACGAACGCGTTCGTTAGGGTGAGACACTGCGAAAGAGCACCGGAGCATACGGCGAAGACAGAAAGGGACACAGGCGGAAGGCGTGAGCCTGCAGGAAGGTGGGGGAGGCGACCTGTCCAAAGAGAGAGAGGAAGAAAACCGCTGGAAGATGAAAAACCGCATCGAGAAGCCGAGCGCTTCGCTGGAAAAACAGCCACTCGCTTGTGTTTCAACCGCAACAACGTGGAACTCTGTGATTCGTTCAGGTTGGCATGGAACTCTCAGTCATTTTCGGCTGCCTCTTCGTGGGCCTCCCTCTCGCCGTCGGCATGTTCCCCGAGTACAGCGAAATGGACGTGAAAGATTTGGAGCTCGAGTTGCAGCAAGACCTGAAGAAGCGCTCTGGCGGGACCGTTCAAAAAGTCTACTTCCACAGGGGCGTGTAGGCGAGAGCGGGTGCGAGCGGGAAGCCGAAGGGAAGGCGTGGAACGAGGAGACGAAGTCAACAGCCTCCAGATTCCTGTCGCTTATGAAAGAACGGAGCACCCAGGCGACCTTGCCTCTCTGGACCCCTGGAAAGAAGGTTTCGCTGTGCAGGCGAGCTAGATGCTTGAAATACTGTACGGGAAAAAGTCTCAGATGGGATCTCAGGTTCAAGCTCCACTCGAAACGGAGCGAAGCAAGAGGGAGGGTGCCGGCGGCAAAACGGAGGAGAAATAAGATAAACTCAGCCAACACAGAAGAAAAAGCAGAAAAACACGGTAACCGAAATGCGAGAGAAAAGGCCCCCTTGTGTTTCCCTGTACCTGTCCCGTTATCTGATGGTTTCCTGTGCTGTTGCTTCCGTCCTCGAGTCCTTGCACTTTCGTAGTCTCCTTTGTTCTTCCACTCCTTGATTCTCTTCACTGTGTCCCCTCTTCTTTCTGTCCCCGTCGCGTCGCGTGGCGTCGAATCTGCACTCGTCTCCGGCCGATCTGTCCTTTCGTCTCTCCCCCCTCTTCTCTGGGACTCTCTTCTCGCCATGGACCTGCTGCCTCCCTTTTTGTCGTCTTGCTTGTTCCCGTTTCTCGTCCTCCGGTGTGCGCTTCCCGTCCCCCTCTCTGTCAGTCTCCTGCCTCTTCCTATCTCTCCTCCCCTTTTCTGCCACCGTTGTTTTTCATCCACTTGCATGCGCTTCTGAATTCACTGCAAACTTCGATGCACCGCCTTGCCTCCCGCCGCCTCGGGCGCCTCTGTTCTGTCCAGTTCTTCGCCTTTTCTCGCCTACCGCCCTCTTTCCATTCCTGTCGGTCTTCGCGGCACCACTCAGGTGTCCTCTGGGGGCTCGTGCTTGCGGAGGCTGCGACGCCTGTCACCCTCTCAGTCTTGCCCAGCGTCATCGGGGCTGAAAAGCAGGCGCGCAGGCGCGACGCCGCGCGACTTCTCTTTCTCAAGGAACGCCAGAGACGCCGAACTGGGAACGAAGCCCCAGCGGCCGGCTGCAACCTTGTCGCCGTTGGGCTGAACGAGCAAAAGCAAACACAACACATTTCAAGAAATGACAAGGCAAACACGATGGAGCACCACATACACTCGAGTGTCGTGGCGAAGCGAACTGACGCGGTAAGTCAGCAAGCTGATGTCCGAGAGGAGAGCCTTCCCTCGTTGACGCCACATGACAGAGCTTCCATCAAGCAGAAATCGCTGCGGGCCAGCAGTTTCCAGAAAGGCCAACAGGGACACGGGATGTGTGTCCGGGAAGAGGAACGTGGAGCGTGGGGCACGTGCATATTGAGAGAAGTTGAAGAGCCAGCGCTTTCCGAAGAACAGCCGGGGAGATTTGTAGGAAACCAGGAGGCATGCACACACATCCGCAACAGAACACGACGCACTTGGGCCAGCACCCTCATCACGCAGGAAAAGAGCCACGTGAACAATGAGTAGTCGCCAGGCGAGAACGGAAATAGACGCCGATGGGAGACGACACACAGACGCAGACCTCACGGGCCATGGTTTTTTCGCTTTCGACGCATGAAGATCCGTGGAAGCCCATGAGTTCTCTCGTCGCTCTCGTTGAGCACACACACACGCAGATGGGTCTTTTGAAACACACGTTTTCCGAATTTTTGTTTCGAGGTTACCTGTACTGCCTGGACGAGAAGCAACTTCAAAAGGTTCATGACCTTGACAGGAGGCTTTTGACGCAGTCGCTGTCTCCTTTTCTCTCTTTCCCTCTCCTCTTTGTGTTTGACGTCGTCTTCCCCGGGTCCCACGCGCGGCCTCTGCTGTCTTTCCCTCTCTCTTTCCTCCAATTCTTCCTTCTCTCGCTGGTCGTCCCACGCCTTCTGAAGATCTTCGAGAGAGAAGAAGAGAGGCAGAACTGAATCGCCGTCTCTCTCCACAACGAGGTCATCTACGTAGAAGAGAGGGATCTCCGCCTCCTCCCTGAATCCGCTGAGACGCGAATGGCGCCGGGCGTTCTGGACCTGAGCAGACAGCGAGAGAAAGCCAGAGGAAGAAAGACGAAACAGACGCGTAGAAACAGACCGTTGTATGACTTGGCAGTGTTTTGCAAACACCCCTCGAATACAAAGCACAAATGAAGGAAAAAGAGTCGGGCAGGGACGTCCAAGAAACTCTGCCGCGCTCCGGGTACAATTTACACGCAGCACATACGGATCTTATATATCTGTATGCATATACAAATATATGTACCCATATATGCAGGCACAAAACCGCATTCCGTTGGATACTCCTTACACACGTATATGTAGATACAAAGCCGCATTCCGTGGCAACTCTTGTATCTATGTATATGCACGAATACACATGTGCGTGCGTATATATGTACTGCGCCTAAGATCGCGCAGACGCCTGTGTTCCGGGTTCTTCTGAGGCAGCCCTGCTGGAAGAATGCTCGCTTGCCAGCTTCTCTTTGTACCTGTTTCGCCGAGGGCGCGATTTGCCAGAGCAGCTGGGGCTGGGCGCCTTGTTTGCCTGCTTCTTCTCTTTCTCTCGCCTTCTCTTCCTCTTCTTCTCCACTGTCGAAGAAAAGGCGCTGTAGGGAGAACCGGCTCTCCTCCCTCGCGTCCTCGCTTTGAGAGGTTCCGCGAGAATCAAGCAGAACACGGCGCTGCTGCTCCCAAATTGTCGAGAGAGGAAGGCAGTAGAGCCGCGCGTCGACCTGCGGGCCGCCAGCTGACTCGCAGTGGATCAGAAAGAACAAGGTTGATATAGAGACACATGTCCGTTAGCAGAGGAGACTACGCGCCTCGCGGGACTTGAACGCAAAAGACACACGCGGCGAGGGTTTTTCGCTCTCGCTCTGGACATCAGAAGTTTCCGTGCACTCCCCGACGCCGAGGGATGCACACACAAAGCAGATGCATGCACAGACGTTCCGCCACGCCACTCTTCACGCATGTATATAGTGAGTAAGAATGCTTCGATCTGCAGAAAGAGACGCAAATGTATGCTGTCGCCTGTAACTGCAGGTCGATTTGTGCACCAGCAAATCTGTCAGAGGACGCTTGTCTCTTCCTGTCTCCCATAGAGTTGACAACTTCTGGAGATTGTGGCTCGGCGCATCCAGGTGCACACGGGCGATCTCGAGTCGCCAACGCGTCTTTTTGTGAGCGACGTACGGTTGCTCTGAACCAGTTCGTGGAGGTAGGCGGTTGCGTCTTCGCCGTCGAGGAAAGCGACAGCAACTTGGTGGGGCAGAGAGAACTCTCTGCCTTCTCGCTTCTGCCTTTGCAGTTCCGCGAGGAGAGCCGGAGAGGGCGGCGAGAGGAAAGGCGCGCCGAAGCGATTCACTACGACGTACACGGGGACGCAGACCAGCTTCTCTTCCAGAGAGCGACTGACAGCAGAATTGAGACGGAAAGGCGTTGAAATTGATATTGGGATGCAGAGAAAACGTTCATCTTGAAAATCATGAAAAAGGCGTGAAAAGAAGACAAGCACGATTTGCGCAGGATTTCCACAGACCTGCAGAGAGTCCCGGTGCGTTCAAGAGCGCCGGAGCGAAGCGGGCGCTCAGAGACTGGAATCCCTTTGAAACGCACCGAGAGACAGAGCACGGAATCGGCAAAGAAAAAGGCAGAAAGCCACAAGGACGGAAAGAGACACAGCCGGACGCCGAAGAGAGAAACAGGGTGGCAGACGGAGCACGGGAAGCGGGTAGAGAACGGGAAGGAACGACGCAGAAGAAGAGACAAGAGCAGGAAGACGTCAACGCGGAGGCGGGGAGAGAGGTACACGCGAACGAGGACAAAGAGACAAGCGTATGATAGCAGTTGATCAGCAAACCGCACCCCGACTGGCGACGAGTCTCATCTCGCCTCTTACTTGGTGTAGCGTGCCTTCCACGGCGGCCAGAGGGGCACATATTTGAGCCACGACTGTTTCCTTGCCTGTTTTTCTTCGTCCCGAGGCAAAATTGCCGCGAGATGTGGAGACAAGGAGACACGTCTCTCCGCACTCTTTCCGGTTTGCGCTTCACTGAATGCCGTCTCGGAGGCAGAGGAACTCTGAACACGGAAGTGTCTTTCGTTCCTTTGTCTTTCGGCTCCATGCGTCGTCTCTCTACTTGCCTCTGCGGCCGTCGCATCTCGACCTGTCCCCCCCGTGGGGAGATTTGTCGATGAATTCGAGCATCGCGAAGGCAAGCGACTGCGGCGATGCGGAGGGACTAAGCCAACGATCTTCGGCCCTGCGGGGTCTTGTGGGAAGCGGCGATGAAGCCCCGGGCGAGAAACAGGGCCAGGTGTCTCCTGTGGGCGCGACCGCCAAAGGCTCCACCAGGCGGCCACGGGCCGAGCGGCGGGCTGGCCATACAGAAGGCCTTCTGTAGGCTGGAGCCGAGACGCGCAGAAAGCGAGGAAACACAAGGAAAGAGAAAAGACGTGGGGAGGGACACCCCGGGAAAACAAGCTGCAGGGAAGGATGAAGCCCATGTCTTCAGTCCGGCTGCGCGTCGGGTTCAGATCAGCCTGTGAATCACGAAGAGGAAGCCCCCAGTCCCCAGAGCCGAAACACTGGAAGCAGCGAGAAAGGAAGAAAAGAAGAAGAGTGAGACAACGAACGGAAGACGAACGGAAGTAAAAACCGAAGATGAGAAGGACAAGGGCGGGGAACGGAGGAGGCGGTGAGGGGGGGACGAAAAAGAGGTAAGGGCGGACAACCTCGCAAGACAGCGAACATGCAGGAAACTCTGTCCGGCGTGAGAGAAGCGCAGAAGCCTCTGTTCGGCCACGGTTCCTTCTTTGGCGTCTTTTGTCATATCTTTGTGGGTGTAGTCACAACATGAGTTTGCAGAATGAAGGGATTTCCTCAAGAAGAGCGATCAAACACGTCTGCGTGGTTGCGGGCTGCAGCTGAGCGTTGACGTCGCGAGGATCCCTACAAGGACCGACTTTGACGGTGGAGAGATCTCGATTTTCATCGGCGATGCTCGCTGGCATTCCCGTATCCAAGTCGTATGGGCCACGGATGTGAACCGAGTTCCATGGTTACACAGCCTTTGCTTTGGGATTTTTGCAGAGCACTAGTGAATCCATGTGTAGATGGGGGGTAAGGACGTGGGTGTCTTTAACCGAGAGGATGCCGCTCCCGCACATGTACAGGGTAGGCAGGAGAGACAAAGGAGACAACCGGCGACAGGGCGGGGCTGCGCGAAAGGCTGGGGCAATTGTTTGGAAAGAGTGCCGCGAGGAGTTCCCGTTGGGAGTCTCCCATTTTCCGAGGAACTCTCGAGCCGACACCCCTTCTGAGTTGTTTTTTCTGGCGGAGGAAGAGAATGGAAACAACAGAAGCCTGCCGCAACAGCGGACGGGAGACGCGGAAAGACAGGGAGGCAACGGCCGAGCAAAGAAGACAGTCTCGCAGTCATAAAAGCCGATCATGCATCGAACGAGACAGAAAGCCAGAGAGATATGGCGCTTTTCTGACGCGGGGAAAGTTAAGTATTTTCCGCGGCACGCCTTGTTTTGTCGTGGAAAGGGGAACGCGCGAAAAAAAGGATGAACCGATGAGCAAGAGGCCCGAGGGAGGGGGACCAGATGTGTGTGTGTCGCCGACGTTGAGTCTTTTCTCTAGGTTTGCTGTATGGGTTCCTACCGCTACAGTGAGGGGCTACGCAGGCTGAGAAACGTTTCCATGTTTTTTTATTTGAACAGAGAGAGTCAAGCGGGCGCAAACAAGAGACTGCTGGTCTTCAGAGGTGAACAAACCGAAACCCAGCAGAAAACTGGAGTTGCCCCGGTAGCAGAGCCTGCCACTGTTGCCAAGCATTGGCGAGACGCCCGCCACAGGCCGTCCTCCCGTTTATGTGCTTTCTGTTTCGCTTTTAAAGCGATAAGCAGTCGAGGTACCGAGAGCGAAAAGTGTGAAGCCTAGCGAGAAGCAGGCGCAGAGCAGAGACAGGAACTGCAACTCTCGTGTGTGTACCCGCCGTAGCACGCGCTGTTTTCTGCCGTTGTTCACCTGTCTGTCTACACCGCCAACCGTCTCCGAGACAGCGCTCGTGTCTATGGGGTGCTCCATCAAAAAACGTAAAGCTCTTGCAGAGATAGAGCACGGCTGCAGCGGAGGAATATGAAGGACCATTACGCTCACGAGGCACCCCATTCACTCCAGTTGCCGCAAAAATTCCCACCAGCAAAGCGCATGTGAACAACAATGTGCTGCCACGAGCGCCTTCTAATCGAGAGGAAGATGAGCCTGCCAGCCTCACTGAAGATATTCTGTACCATGAAAGGTGTTACAGCGGCTACTCGATACGCCTCCATACGCCCGGCAAACACACGCTCAGCATATAGGCGCCTGAAAGCAGACCGGGCATGCTCCCGCCCAGCCGCAGAAAGAAAAGCCACGAGGCGACCGGGGAAGTAGTTTTCGTTGTACTGTTACCCTGGACCCTTCGCGGTAAATAAGCTTCGAACCGTGGCGAAAGGGCCGAATATACCGTCGGCACCGCCGCTTTTTTATGCCTGCTCAAACGAGCATGGTGAATCCAGTCACCTTGGCACCGGGCGGAACGGCCCAACTGATGAAACGAGACAACGCGGTTCGAGCAGATTATCGACCTGTGCAGGTTTCGCACAAACTACTCCTCCATGCGGCGCTTGGGACCAGCAGGCACCATGTTTAAATGGCGACTTCTTACACTAGAAATATCTTTCTGAAGCAGCTGCAGCGCGAGTGTATCGTCTCGCTGCACTGAGTTGAAGGGCGAAGGACTGTATATGGCCAATGCTTGTCTAAACCGTGGAGACGGCCTCTGTGACACGCAAACAAGGCCAGAAACCGCGTCGCGAAAAAATCAAGACAGTGCCTTTGCGCGGTCGAGCCACACAAAGAAAGACAACATGGCCAGATGGAACAACCACAGGGATGCCCTGGACTGAAGAGTTTGCTCGTCCTCCGCGGTCGCACCAGGCGTAGTAGTGAAAACTGCTCGTACACCGTCGGGCGCTCGCTGGAATGATAGCGGATGTTTCGGATGTTTCTCATTCACACCTGCGTGGAACATTTTACGGCTGTTGCATCGCCCACGCAGCGACACAGCGCTCCTCAAGAGCTTAAAACTGGAAGACTTTTCTTGCGTCGCTAGTATTCCATCTGAAGTCGTCGCAGAAGCACTAAAACGTGGCGAGTGCAGGGAGGGGTCACGTGTCCGGTGCATTTTTACCCAGGAGCCGGTCTCAGTAACGTGAACGTTGACTACGATGTTGGGCTGCTTTCAGAGGCCTGAGACATCCAGTGATCTGCTAGGTCATCAATCCTACCAAATTCCCCAGAAGAAAGGAGTACCAGGCTCGCTCCGCCTTGCCGAAAACACCGCGCGGGTAACCGATTCAAAACTGACCTCGGAACCCGGCGACGTGGGGTGGTGGTAACGAATGGCGCTTTGGAGAGTGCCTGTGGCAACTTCCAAAGGCGGTTGCTGGTTGACGAACGTGTGAAGCACCAAAGATTGGACTGTCCTTCACTGGTCGTGACGGACCTTCCGCAGTCCAACTTCAATCACTGCAAGACAAGTCTGTGTCGCGTTTAGCATGACAGACACCCGCTCACTGCATTCCCGTCACCGACAGGGGAGCGCTTGGAGGGGCTGTCAAGGAACGCCGTTCTGTGTTCACTGTGTGTTTGCGACTTCTTGCGTCATTCTGTGTTTAACGTCTCTGTGTTCCGTATGCTGTGGGACTGACGCTTGGATCCTTTGTCCTCGATTCTCGTGATGGGGGTCGTTTTTCCGGGGCGTGATGGCATGAGAGTTGACCGTTGCCGCCGCGTGGCTTCCGTTGCCGCCGCGTGGCTTCCGTTGCCGTTAGGTCTTGAATATGGAGATTGCCAAACGCGTTTCTCTGGCCCGGCTGCGTGACAAATCTTTATGTCAGCCGCCAGGATTGCTCGGATACATGAAAGTGCGGCTAGCTATAATTGCCATACTGGAGCATCTTCTGGTTTCCGCTTTTGCCTTTTTGGGGGCCATTGAATGTGCCCAGAGAGAGGAAGATGTGACGCTGGTGGCCGCAAACAGGGCCGGGGAATCTCTCCGGGAGAATCCGATATCACTTGCGGCTTTTGACTATACGACTCTGGACTTCGCGCAGGGCGTCACTAATCTCAGGCTGGACAGAGAGATGGGCAATGCTTTGCGTGAACTTCCGAGGAGTTCGTTAGACAACAGCGACCGATGGCGTATGTACCTTCTCCCGCTGGTGACTGCGGAGTGTTTCGAGTCCAGTGCTGATAACATACTCGTGGCAAGAGGTGACAGACCGTGCGCCCGTGTCAATATCCCACCATGAGCGTGACTGGCTGTTTGAGAACAGTGAGCAAGACGTTGATTTGGAGTTCCGGAAAAACAAAATTGACTTGAAGACCTTCGAAAATACCCCGACAGCAAAAGATGCTGTGCAGCTCCTTTTTGACACGCTGACGCCAGTGGTGAAGGATCTGATGGCAAAGTGGCCGGAGGAAGCGAAGCACGAGATTTCTTTGAAGCAGTGTTTGGCCGGAATTAAACCGCTGCTTGTCGGAAGGATGATATTTGAGCACACTGGCTCTCGCCACGTCAGCGATATATTTGGCCCCTATACTGAACCTAACTGGGCAGATGTGCCTTTGTTAAAGACCGACAGGACTACCGGCACAGAAGGGGGAATCTACTCGCGTCTGTATCGAATGCAGAAGGAGATCACTGCTCGTCTTCAGGAGAAGAAAATCGATTTCAAGAACTTCGTCAACTGCGAATCTCCACAGGAGGCTTTTCAACATCTTAGGGCCCGCATCCGGCGTGACGTGGCCCGGTTACGAGCAAATTGGAGTCCATCCGAAAGGGCTGCGGCAACGGAAGACGGATGTATCGACGTTGTACTCGCAACACTGGATCCTTCTGAGGTGTTTGTCAACACAAGTAATAAATCAGCCCGGCAGATCTTCGGGCCGTATGGTGAAAGGAAATGGGATGAAGTCAGTCCAACAAAAAGCGGCGCTGCAAAAAGCAGCGCCAGGCAACACAAGTGCGCTCACTTGTGGTTGCGTTCTGCCTCGCGACACTTTTTTTTTGAGATTTTCACAAGCGGTGGATAGACGACCGCTGGCACAGTGTCCTGGGTATTTCCGCGTCAGCCTCAAGCGGAGTCTGCCAGGGGATTTTCTCATCACCACGGTTGCCCCACGCGACAGGCAGTGGCGAGGGTACGTGCCAGGGTAAGAGCGCATGTGAAAAAGTATGAGGTCCTGAGGGGTCGCCGTTTTGCCTTGAATCTGTTCCGTACCGGCGTTGTCTGTTGTCGGAGAGTGTCTCCAGAAGCAATGCTGCAGCTTGGGAGTGTCGCCCAGCTGAGAGAGCCTCGTTTTATGCCATATTCATTTCACCACACCTTGCAGGTGACCCTTTCGTTTTGATCGTAGATGCTCCTCTTGAATACGGATACCTGTATAGACACATGCTTCTCTGGTGTGTGTACGCACACGTCCATTTGAAATGCTGACAACTATAGATATTCACCACGCCATGTGGGACGCGCCTGTGGCCCTTGTGACCCGAGGCAATCCATAATGGACGCGGCGCTCAGTGATGCATGTCTTGGTGGAACTTACAGTTTTGTGTGTGCGGGTTTTGGAAGCCGCTGAACACGATGCCAGCCACGACGCGCATACGATTCCTACCCCAGTGCTGAGATCAATTGGAAAGCGTCTGTACGCTTCCGCGTGAGAGCCGCGGCCCGGTCCTCCATGGAAAAACTTTTTACCCCTGCGAAATGGCGTGTCTTGAGCTTCCTGTACCGAAGGCCCCGCCGAAGAACATACTCGAGACCGACGACCGCCGCAAACTGTTCTAGCCAAAAAAACCCGCTCTGTTCTTTCTTTCGGGTACTAGGGAGGAGCTGCTCTCTTGCTGCACGAGGATCTCGAACACATTCACATATTGGCAGAGCTGTCATCACCTTTCACCCGAGTGCTCGCTCGCTTCGGGGAGAAGGTGTCCGGTACTGCCTTTTTCTCAGCTGAAGAAGGCGTGCTCGTCTATCTCGAGAGCACTGCTGCTGGAAGACAAGATAACGCTTTCTGGAGGGTGCGCAGCCATGCCAGCACAGTCAAGATTCGCGAATCTTTGCAGTGGTGCTGTTTTCAAGTTAAAAAAGGCGCAAGAACAAAGTCATAGGGGTGAAGAGATTCCGACTGTCCCACCATACTCGGTCGTCCCCTCTCTTTGCGGCTGCATGACCTGCCTCTCTGCATTTCACGCGCGAGCAACTTTTCGCCAGACGGGTAGCCACGTTCCCCGAAAATCGCAATCTTGATTGGGAGGATTCTCCCATGGTGCCCAGAAACGCAAAAGACACCTGAGGTTGGGTAGAAGAAAGGACTGGACCATTCGTGGCAAAAAATGCGCAAAAAAAAACTGCCTGCTGGGGCCATTTTCGTGAAGACACGATTCCGACCATACAGCACCCAGTTCGGAAGCGTGAAAGCCCGGTCGAGGGTATGCTGGTGAAGAATTCGCGGGAATCCTTGCGACTCAGACTCGCATTTTATAGACGGGGATGTGTGCCCCGAGGTTCTTGTTCGGTGATAGAGAGAATCATCTCTTTTGAGGCTTTCTGCCTCCGAACAGCCATGTGGCTTTCTGTCGCAGCGCTCTTGTCAACCGGCTGGCCGAGGGGCCATCCGTGCCCAATTCACTCGTGACTTCACGTCTCTTTCGACGCAAAAAAAAAGAAGCCAGACAGGTGCTTTCCGTCCGACAAACAGAGGTGGGGCTTCCAAGCTGAAGATTAGGCTTTTTCTCCGTTCGACGCAGGCCGACAAAGAACGGCTCGAAGCGCAGGGAACCAGGCCAGCCTCGCACTTGGTGAGGCTGAATGCCGACTTTTTTTGTCTTGATTCCCCCGTAAAAAACGCGGAAACAAAAACAGGAATCCTCCAACCGCATGGACAGATATGGTTCTGTCTGTGTTTGCTGGAAAAACGCGGTAAAGGGGCTTTCCGAGGGTTCAAGCGAATTCGCCGCCCATTTCAAGTCCTCGCTGTCGAATGGCACCTAACTGAACTCCCGCGCACCATCCTTTTCCCGTGTGGGCGTCAACGAGGGTTTTTTCGGTTTCCCTCGAAGTTTTTTCGTTTCTCCAGCTGTTTTGACCGTTGAAAACGGCCGGTCAGTCGCACACAGGCTCGGGTGGCATATCAGGGAAGAAGAAGGGAAGAAGGAGTCCGGACTCTGCCTGTTTTGAGACATTCTCGTCTTCGAAGAACCAAGAAATGTCCCGCCTCCTCTAGAATACGCAGCTCCTGTGCGGCACGCAGGAGACAGTCGATGTGAGGTCTTTATCTGGCATCGCTATCGCGTGCCGCAATTCGGCTGTCTAGACAGGCCGCCGGACTGGGCCGGCACTTGTTTCGAAGCTTCGTTTCAGCTTGTTTCGATCCCCGCATTCCATCTGAGCCTTTGATTCGAGATCCCCTGTCCCTGCGCGCCCCGGCGAGAGAGAAGCGGACGGACCATGCGAAGAACGGGCGCGCCGTCAGAAAAACCAGTGGGAAACTCCCCGAGCCTCGCGAAAGATGTGGACGCTCTTTTTCGCGTCACGATAAGTACATGTGCTCACGGGGAAGAGAAGGAAAGGCACCGAGAGATTTGCGGCTCTGACATGTAAGGCGCCTCGCCTCCCTCTTTCGCGTTCTGCGCAGACAGGAGTGCTGCAACTTGTGGAACTCTCGCGAATGGCGACGTCCAGACCCACTCTTGAGAGAATGCAGACCTCTCAAGCTGGGACTTGCGCCGACTCTGCCTCCCAGCCAAGCAAGGCGGCTTCCGCGCCGTTGCTGGCAGTTCGTGTGCTGCGCTGTGAAGGGCTGAAGCACACAGGCATGCATGCAGTCGAGGTCGAGGTGGGAGGCCAGCGCCGCGTCTCCGGATGGGCAGAAGGTGAGCAGCTGAGAGAATCGGGGAACCGAATGCGACGGAAGAATAGAGGCTAACAGCAGAAGGGGACGGACGAATGGAGGGGGGGGGGAGGGAGAGGCAGAAGGAGAGCGATGGGGGTTCGGGGGAAAGGACAGAGAGCGACAAGATTCCGCGGGAAACAGGAGATACACCCGCTCCTGGGACGAGACAGAATGCCAAGCGGAGAAGCCAAAAGAGGACCAGGAAGAGAGGGGAGATCGGGGAAACGGCGAAACGTGTAGAGATGTTTTGGGAAGAAGAGCTGAAGAACGGAGGAGGAATCAGAGACCAGGAAGGTTGGGTCACACAACAGAGGGGAATTCAGGAGAATGCGCGGTTGAAGCGGGAAGCAAAGACAGAGGAGCCGAGGCCCGAAAGAGAGGGCAATGCGCGACAAAAGAAAAGACACTGCATGCGTCCTCCATCTTGACACACAGACGATGAGGCCCCCGCCTTTTGCCTGTCTCTGCGCTGTGTAGGCTGCCATGACGCAACCTTTGATTTCTCGTCGACTTTCAGCAAGGTGCCTAGAGACGGAAACGTCCGCCTTTCTGTGTGGCACAAACGCTCCTGGGTACGACAATACTTGCTTGTATCGTTTTCTGCTGCATGGAACTCATCTCCACTCCTTTCTTTCTTCACACGCCTGGAAATGCCCGATTCTGCGGGCCGCACACTTCTTCAAAGGAATCCTTCCATTCCCGCGTTCTCTTCTGCTCGCCTCGGCCCTTTTCTTGCGGGACTATGCACATATATGTACAGATACGTAGTCACATCCACAAGTTTATTCCTGTGAGAGGCTCATTTGTTGTTGGCCAACTCCAGTTTTCCTTCCCGTTTCTCGTTTCGTGGTGTCGCTACTACGGATTTGATCTGGCCTCGTCCCTCTCCATGTTTTGGATCTTCGTTTCCGAGTGCGTCGCTCTGCCGCTGCGTTGTTCTGCATGCAGAGAGACGACAAGCGCGTTTGCGACACGTACTTCTCTATACACTCCCTGTTCTTGGCGCCGGCGCATGCATACCGAGGCTGGCTCGGCCTGGAACACAACACCCGATTTGCGGGGCAGATTCTCGTCGACTTTAGTCTTTTGCGTAGACGCACAACCGCGGAGAAGGGAGAAGGCGCGAGAACCGTTAAAGCAGGCGACTCGGCGACAGCTGAGCGGGGACACCGCGAGGAGGCGGTCGAGAGACAGAGTGGGGGGAAGGCTGGCGAAGCAGTCGACGAGGGAGACGGAAGAGAAAGCCCGGGCGAAGAGGATGTGCAGCGCCACCTTGGAGACAGACGGGGAAAGGGAGAGGGCGAAGAGAGGCCGAATGAAGACGACGTCGAAGGGAGGCAAGCAGAGACAGAGATTCCGCTGTCTTTGCGCCCGCGTCGCTCCGACCAGGCCGTCTCCTCTGTCAGACGGAACCGCCAACAGCCCACGCAGAGTGCACAGTCTTCTCACATCTCTCCTTCGCCGTCTTCAGCCCCTCACCCGCCGTTCTGGGCTTCCTCCTCGTCCTGTTCTTCCTCGTCTTCCCGGAAAAGGCGACCCTCGTCTTTAGGCCGAGGGGAGAAGCGAGAAGCAGTAGACGACCAAGGCGAGCGCTCTCGCGACGCTGACGCCCGTTTGCCTTCGCCTCTCTGGTCCGCGAGTTCGCCTGGCGCGGGTCCCCCAGTCGATCTGCTGTCGCTGGATGTCGAGATTCAAAGGCGAACTGAGGAGAGAACGGAGGAGACAGCCGCGCCGCCTTCTCCCGCGTTGTCCGGTGGACCCGCGGGCCACGCCTCGCCTCGGCGGCCCACGCAACAAGTGTTTTCTCCGGCGGCGGCGCGAGACAGAGAAGATCGCGCATTTGCACCACCGCACACGAGGAAAGACGAAGCAGCGGAGAGCGCCGAAGACGCAGGCCGGCCCGCAGATCCAGGCGACGTCTCGCGCGAAACGAAAGGAGATCGCGAGGCCTTCCTCCTCGCTTCCGACAGCGCACAGGTAGCGACTCCAGAGAAGAAGGCCGAAACACGTGACGCGTGTCTCGGGACTGGACAGCGCGCGCCGGCCGAACAGCCAGCTCTGGAAGGAGTGTCTTCGTCTTCTCAGCTTTCACTTGTGCGATATGAGAGAGAAGAGAGAGCGAGAGGAAGAGCGACTGCGACAGGCAGGGCGTGCGAAACTCGCGGAGGCCGGAACCACCTCTTAGCGGAGAGAGCGCGAGATGGCGCCAGGAGGCAGCAGGCGCGGACGGAAGAAAAGGCTGCGGCGTTCACAGAGCAACAAACTGGAAGTTGGGAGAGGAGAGAGAGAAGACGCGACGGATCTCGAGGCTCTGCAGGCGGCCAGGAAGACGAGAGAGGACAGAGGGAGGGAGGCGAAGAATACGGGGCGAAAGACCTTTCGAGATCAGGAGAGGAGAGGGTGAGAGACTTGAGATGTGAGCAAGACGCTGAGAAGGGAGCTACGGGTCCGGAGTTGCCGCTGACCGGTCCGAGCGAGAGAGACGAGGACTGTGACGGCCCACGCGTGGCGGAAGCGAGGAAAGGCTGCGAAGAAGCCCGCGCGGAGGAACAAGTCGAGAGACGCGGAGAGCAGACCCCGAGTCTTCCAAGAAAGCACACCGTCCCCCTCAAAGCAAGAGACGCGAGAGACGGACGTGGGACACTGACGCCACGACTGGAGTCTGCAAAGAAGGAACCTGCAGGGGGTGTCCATGTCTCCTTCGCTTCTGCGTCCTCACCTTGGTCGTTTTCACCTGATTCGCAACAGGAGCCTCTGCAGTTTTCTCCGGCTGCCCAGACGGCGGAAGAGCCGGCTCCGGTGGATTCTTTTCTCTCTTCTCTGTCTTCTTTGTCTTCGCGCTCGTTCCCGGCGCGTGACTCGCGTCGGCGTGAACTGAGCGCGTCTCCGGCTGTTTTGCCTGCTGGGACACTCGACACAGCGACTCGCGAGAGAGACTGGAAAGCCCTGGATGAAATATTTTTCGCCGAGTGTTCTTGCGCGAAGCCGCCCGAGGAAGGCCAGCCCGCTGTGGCGGAAGGTGCGGGCGTGCAGAATCGCCCGTCGGGAGAATCGCGGGCCGAGCGAGGCTCGGATTTCCCGGTCGACGCGAGAGCTGTCGCCAACGAAGGGGCGACTGGGGCGTTTTCGAAACAGGACGAGGATACGTCGGTCCTCGCTGACAGAGAAGAGAGAGGGAGATCGGCGTGGAGAGACGAGGCAGTCGACAGGGCCGACGAAAGGCGAAGGAGAGACAGCGCTCGAGAGGAGAGAGGATGGGAGTCAGAGACGCGGAAGATCGACGGGAGTGAAGAGACTCAGGGCCGCTCTCGCGGCCGGTGGACCCGAGAAGACGCGCCACACGTGCTTCCTCGGCATCCCCGCAGAAGATACTCGGCGAATTCCGAGAACACGCACGTCGGGAACATCCCAGACGGAGGAATGGAGAGGGCCCAGGGGGGCGGACGTGTGCGCCGGAGCAGCTCTCCGACTGGTGCCGAGTTTGGAGAGCGCGACGGCGAGAGGAACGCCGGTCGCCGAGGCCTTGAGACGCGCGTGGGTTCACATCGGGACCGAGGCCGTTTCGGCGCGGGCGCTGTTTCTGGACAGCCTCGGTTTGCAGGCGAGCCCGAAGCCTTCCCGGCGCCGCTGTTTCCTGCGCAAAAGGAGACAGCTTCGACACCCGCACGAGTGTCACCCGCGTCGGGAGGCCTTCCCGTTCGCGAGGCGCCGATTTTCCCGGCAGATTTGCCCGCCTCCGAGGCCGGGGAAAACGACATGAAGCCGAATCGAGATTCCTCGGGGAGCGTGGGGGGGCTGCGCGCGGAGGAAGGCGCGCGGCTGGTGTCTCAGGGGCGCGGAGCGAAGGGCCAGCACGGGGAGCGCGGCGAGTGGTTAGAAGACGGGACGCTACGGGCGGCGGAAACCGGTTCCGGTGCGACGTGGGCGGAAGCGCCGAGCGCAGCTGTGAAGACGCTTTCTGAAGAAGAGAAGAAACGCTTCCACCGCGAAGGACTCGTAGAGACCCACAGGGAGACTCGGGCAGCCAACGGGGATTTCGGACCTCTCCACGCGTATTCACCGTGGGGCGGAGTCGCCACTAGTCACTCGCCTGCGACAGACAACTTTTTCGCAGCGGCGCCTCTGTCCGATTCGTCGCCAAAGATCCAGCAGATTTCGTCGGGTTCATCTCCAAAGGCCCAACAGAATTCGTCGAGTTCGTGGCTTCCTTCCTCTTTTCCAGCGGTGTCCTGGTATCCGGTGTCGCCTCCGGAACAGACTCACCCGAGCGAGGGCGTGAGGCCGGTCTCGCAGACGGGCGAGAAGAAAGAAGGAGGCGAAGCGGGCGGGGCCTTTTTCCCAGACAGCAGAGATTCGACAAGTCGAGCGGGGCATCCGGTGCCTGCCTCGTCGCCTCCTCCGTTTCCTTCTTCCTCAGATTCTTTCGAGGGCGTGTTCGTGCCTGCAGAGCCTCGGCGCGCACCGCCGGCTCAGGAGAAGAAGTTCTCGCGTCTGCGGTTCCATCTCGAGTGGCCGAAACTGAAGACCCGAGGGAAGAGAAAGAAGACACAGCCCGAGGCCTCACCGTCCACGGCAGGTGGAGCGTCGCCTTCTCGAAACGCCCCTTCGCAGGACGGACAGCCAGGAGCGCTTGGAAAACCTAAAGAAAAAAGACGGTCGGTCTCTTCTCGCTCCACGTTCTCGGCGCCTTCTTCCTCGACTCGTCGGGTTTCTTCGCCCTCGTTTCCGGCAGAGAGAGACTCGGAACCGCCGCCGTTTCCCCTCGGAGATCCCGACGCGGTTCGCTCTCGCCGCAGTTCTCGCCGTTCTCGGGCTTCCTCCCTCTCCTCGGCGACTGGCCAGCCTGGCTCGGGACCGCCTCCCGCGTCTGCCGCAGGTTCGCGACGTCCTTCCGTGCCGGTCTTGCCGCCGCCTCCTTTGGATGTCGCAAATTTGCAGGTGCGCTCATACGCGCGAGACCCACTCGCTCCTTCTCTCTCGGCCCTCTCGGCCTCTCCTGCTCCTGCTCTCCACTGGCAGTACCCTCCCGTCGCAAAGGAAACGGTTGCGCCACGGCCAAATTCGCGAGAAAAAGGTCGAGAGGCTCGAGAAAAAGGTCGAGAGGCTCGAGAAAAAGGTCGAGAGGCTCGAGAAAAAGGTCGAGAGGCGGGAGAAGAGCGGGAGGCGTTGGAGCCAGACGGGAGCGTTGAGTTTCCTCCTTTCTCTCCGCTTGCCCAGGAAGAGATGGCTTTTGCCCGGCTCGTCTCGGATCCTGTTTCCACCGACGCGCCCCCGCGGCTGCCTCCGCCTCCGGGGGATGAGGGCGTTTGTGTGGAGCATGGCGAGGACGAAGCCGAGAACGGTCAGCAGGGAGACAGGAGGGAGAGGGGAGACAGGGAAGCAGCCCGAACGGCGTTCTCTGTGAAAAAGAAGGGAACCGCGCGCAGGGCGGGCACGTCGAAAAAGACGAGGCGCTCCTTGTTTTCGTCGGGTTCCTTTTCGCAGGGTGATGCGCTTTTCCCCGAGGCTCCCGCGCCGCACGCCGCTCCTCTCCCGCTCTCTCCTTTCCTTGCGCCCGCTGGTTGGACAGAGAGCGGTCCGTCACCTGTTGCTGCGCCCGTCCTCCTGTCTCCATCGCACTCTTCTGGAGGTTGCGCCTCGGGCCGTGAAAAAAAGGACTCGCCTCCTGCGCCGCTTCGATGTCGCGAGAGGTCGAGTCCTGTCGGAGAAAGCCCTCCGTTTCTCGGCGGTTCAGAGGGAAGATCCAAGCGAGAGGAGCGAGAAGGTCACTTTTTCTCGGCGCCTCCCCGGACCCCGACTCTGGCCATGCCCGTCAGGCCTCCTGAGAACGCGCTGCCGGACAGACGGCCGCTCCCGCCGCTGTCTCCGGAGGCGAGGCGACGGCGGAGGCACGGGTCGGCGGCCGAAGACAGGTTGGAAGCAGGCGCAGGGGAAGATGTGCATGTCAGAACCGGAGCGAAAATGAGGGAGCCCCGCCCGGTCGGGCTGCCAGGCGGTCCCTATGCGGACAGGAGACGCCACGGCGAACTTGCGAGACGACACGGAGACGCTAGCTTTGTGTCTCGAGAACACCAGACGATTCTGAGCCGAGCTCCTGCCGCAAACGAGGGAGGCAAGAAGAGAGGGGACTGGGCGCATGCAGTGCAGCCGGCCTCGCCCGGTTCTGCTGTCTCTTCTGCGGAACCTCCCGCCCCATACCGTCCGTCTCTCAGCGGTCATCCCCTCCTCGGGTATCCAGCTGGCCGCTCGCCGTTCGGTCCTGGGTCGCCAGGCCCCGAGTCGTTTCGTTTTCCCGCCTTTCCTTCTCACCCTCCGTTCCCTTCTTCATGCCCGCCTGCCTACCCTGCGACTCCACATCCGCCGGCGCCGATGCTTCGCTCGTCTTGTCCCCTCTCTGGGGCTCGTCCCTTCTTCTCTTCCTTTTCCTCCCCGTCCTCGCCGTTTGTCTCCTCGGCGTCGGCGTCGCCGTCGGGGGACGCGACCCTCCAGGCGTGGCGAGAGAGTGCAGGCGTGGAGTGTCGAAACAGCGCAGCCGTCGCACCTCAGATGCAGGTCGAGCCGATTCTTCCCGCGCCGTCTGGGGACGGCAAAGCAAACTCGCCTTTCGTCTGCTATTCAGGCGGCAACTGCGCATCTGCCTCGCCCTTTGCTACCGCTGGTGCCCCGTTGAGTTCTGGCTTCGCCGGGGCCCCAGGGTCGGAGCGGAATCCGCAGGGGACGCAGAGTCGCAATCCCTTTGTGCTCTCCGAATCGCCTCGAACGTTTCCGCCGCCGCGTTCCTCGTTCTCTGCCCCGGTCTCGTCGCTTCCTTTCTCGCCGTCTTCCCCGCCTCCCAGAACCTTGCCTGTCTTCTCTCCTCGCCCTGTCTCTGCTTCTGCCGCTTTTCCCGCTCATCTTGTCTCGCATTCGCCCTTTGCGGCAGCCTCCGCCTCTCCGGGAGGAGTTCATGTGCCGGGGGAACGACCGCCTGGCCCGTGGACCAGGGGGTTGGCGTCCCAGAGCGACGGGGACGTGGACCGCAATCCCTTTGCGCGGTTTGGGCCGGGGGCCAAGAAAGGTTCTCACTCAGTCCCCCAACCGCCCCTTGCTTCGTCTGTGGCTGTGGCGTGCGCCGCCTTGCGTGCACCAGGCGCAGCGGGGCCGGGAATGCCTTTTTCCAGTTCTGCATCTTTTCTCTCTCTTCAGACACCGCAGGGTTCTTCGCCTCCCTCGTTTCCCTCTTCGTCCCCAGCTTCGGCCTCTTCCTTCTCTTCTCCGTTCTCGTCTTCGTCTCGCTTGGTCAAAGCTTCCGGCCAACAGGGTGCGGGTTCAGCGTCGTCGTCTGGGGCGACCGAGGCGCGATCCTGTGAAGCTGAGAAGACTCCGCGAGAGGCCGGCGAAGCGCAGACACCCCAGGCGGCGCAGCAAGGACGAGGACGGCGCGTGGGTGAGCAGCCAACCCTGGTGGAGAGACCTGACCCACAAGACGCCAGAGGCAGTGGAGCTGAAGATGGACCCACGCGAGGGAGACAGAGAGAGAGGAGCGTGAACGAGGATGCGAAACTGGGAGATGGAGTGGAGATGCCCATTCAGGCCCCGCGCTTCCCTTCGCCCACCCCCCATTGAGCGTCTCTCTTTTTTCTGTACAGACATATTTGTGAACTGCTCGTGTCACGTCAAATGCTCTCGTTTCGTATTCGTACTCGAGAACGAGGACTCTGGGGTATTGCCAGTCTTCCAGTTCTTCGGCCTTTCGCCAGGCTTGTCACACAAGCCTGTGTTCTCTCCGGCCTGTTCTCTCTCCAGTTTTCTACGGGTTTTCGCCAATCTCTCCCGCTGCTGCCTTCGCTCAAACCCAGCGCTCTGTTCTTTTGTCTCTTCGCGGTCGTCTGCTCTTCCTCCTGTCTTCATCCTTTTCACTCAGCACATCGGCTCCGAGAATCTCGCTCGTAGCGGCACTGACTTTTAGGGGTCTCTGCCCGGGAGGCGTACCCTTTTAAGAAGCGCCCCACGATTTTTCAGCTTCTTTCGCGGCTGCAGAAGTCCTCACGTGCACACCTGGTCGCTGCTTTCGTGCGCATCCATTCCTGCGCGGGGAGACCACACGCGTTTTCGCTGTTCGCGTTGAGAGAAACTCCTCAGATGTAGCACATGCACACTCAAGCGTCTGCGTTTGGTACATGAATGCCCATGTTTCTGCATTTACTTAAGACGTAGACCTCCACACGACTTGCCACGGTCCATCCTGGAAAGAAACTGCGACTGGAGGAACCCCAGCGGGGTGTTCATGAGAACCAGGAGGAACTGCTGACAACTCGAGAAAACGCTGAGAACACCAGGGGGTAGTGACTCACGAATGTTCAGAGCGGCGGAACGGCGCCCGAGATCCTCGCGCGTGCTAAAGACCATGAAAAAGTCTAGACACCTCGGGATCCGTTTCTTTCCCAAAAAACTGGGGTGGTTTTTTGGAATCGACAGTCCGGACAAATACTCTCGTCTCAGACGAGACGGCTGGTACTCTTTCAAGCCATTTGCACGAGAGAAGGTGAGTTTACCTGAGGAAGGCAACGGAAAATGGGAGTCGTAGAAAACGTGCCGGGACCAGTTTCCTTCCCTCTGAACTTTCGCCTCTCTCTTCACGGTTGTATCGAGAGGATGTACCTTCGTACGTTGATGCGCCCAAGACTCGGTCTACATTCGCATGCCAACCTTAACCTCCCGGCCCACAAAACAGGTGCGCCTTTCGCCAGTGGACACATCTGCCTGTTCCTTTCTGCTGTATCCGCATCAGTCCCTCGTAGCCATCTGTCTATGTCTCTCTGTCAAGTGTATCCACCTTTTGCCGATGCGCGTCACGCTTCTCTTTTGAAACTGTCTACATTCTCTGGCCCGTTAACAAATCACCGTTGTGCAAGGATGTGTGCAGGCTTCGAGCCACATCTGTTTACCATCGATTGCCTCTGTTGCCCCTGTCCTAAGACAAAAAGCATTCGCGCCCTGTCTTAACTCTCTACGACCTTTTGCATTTTCTCCTCTATTCTGCCGCCTCATTGCCCACCACGAGCCCACAGCACGGCTCGGGGAGTGTGTGCAAGAAAATGCTTTTTCTTTCCCACGCTTCGCAACTTCGCAACGCGTGTGGAGCTGCTGGTCAAGGAGAGACGCCACCGAATTTGAAAAAAGTGAAAGACGTTTGTGCCCATGTGAGAAGTGTCTGTTCATCTTGCCCCATCCTTGGGAGGCCTGGAGTCAAGACACAAGTTCGTTTCCGTCACGGATGCACAACCTCAGGTCGGGCAAGAACCACCGTTGAAATAAAACCGAAACGTGTATGCAAATACCGTGGCCGTTCCAGACCGTGTCAAAGCTGTTTCTGAGGCGTACGAGTTGGACTACTGATTTCGATCTCGAATGTCTTTTCCAGATCCAGGTTCTACTGCGTTAGCACAGCATGCGGCACGCCCTCAAGGTTCGCCACGTCGCCAATCGCCTCGAGGTTCTCGCCTTTCTCTCGGCTTCCTCTCTGCGCTGTTTTGTCTCCGGCAGGCTGCGCTTGAAAAAACCGAGAGTCGTCACGGACCGCGTCGCGCTGTCCGCTCTTCCAGAGCTTGTACCGAGCGCTCGGGAGGCTTCTAGAAAGCGTGCGGCCCCGTTCGTTTCTGCCGTCCACTACCCCCCCCAACGCTTTTGCGATCAGCTCGCCTCCTTCCCATATATGAGACACTGCACACAACGGGCCGTCTTCGGTCCACACACGCCGCGCAGTCCACCCATGGTCCTCGCTCGCAGTCGTCACAGTCGCCGCAGCCGTCGCATCCTCGCGTTTGCGCCTCGGCGATCCCCGAGACTCGATTCTCCTGATTTCTTTGAGGCCTGCCATCTGCATACCAAACACCGCGGAGTTGGGCGCACACGCGCACCAGCGAACGGGAACGATCGCCCCCGGCTTTCTGTTCGCGGCCGCCGCCCGAGTTCCCCATGTGTCGGCGGTTGCCTCGCACCTCTCCCTCGCCGCAGTTTTTGGCGTTTGCATCTGTGTGCGGATCCCGACGCTCAAGGATCGGCCGCCGAGGAAGAGACTGCGTCGGCGCATGCAGAGCTTCTCTCGCCATCTTCCTCTCTCTGGTGCGGAAAGAACTGCCGTGTGCGTGTGTGCGTCGATAGCCCCCTGTCTCCTCTCTCGCCCCATCTCTTCCTCTGCGAAACGCGGGCCGCGCCAAAGCCACTCACATCCCTTAGCGCTCCTCGACGCGCGCCAAGTTCATGATGCCGCAACGAACAATGCCACTCCCGCGCCAAACACATCTATATGCTCTCCCGCATACACGCCCGTGCATACTTGTGCCGCTATACACGCATGCACGCCTGTGTGTAAGCATGTCCCTAGATTCGCTGTCGCCTCTCTGGCCCTCTCAGCGCTCCACAGAGCCGTCGCGGTTCTCGAGTGCCTTCTCTCGCGTTCTCGACCGCGCATCCCGGGCCCCTGATATGAGTTCTTCAACCTGCAAGGCCTCCTTCCGAGTTCTTGGCCCCGTTCGTTCCGTCGCCTGACGCCAGGCAAACTACGGCCAGGAAAACGCCCCCGCGCGTCCTCTCGCCGCATCGATTGGAGTTCAGCCTTGCTGAAGGCGCGTACCGTCCCACCCGACTCCCTCGTCCCTCTAGCTTCTTCAAAACGCGACTGATTTCAGGACATGGGTTCTGGCTTCTTGAGGTCTATTTCGTCGTCTGCCGACTGAATCCACTCAATGACCGAATCGCTTCTCTGACGCCCAAAGAGCGACAACGCCACCGCGCCGCCAACCGCGCTGTCCTTGTCGAACCGGACATCGCAAGCGAAGCGAATGGGAACATCCACGGAGAACCCCCGCTTCAGTTTGGTGATGCGGATCTTCTTCGCGCGTTCCTGCTCGCCAGGCTCCGACTTCTGGTCTCCACTTTGCACTGGGCCCTCGGACGCCGCCTGTGGAGCAAAAATACACAGCTGGAAAGCGCGGGAAGCTAAACGCGACGAAAGGGACTCACGTGCGTGGGTCGAGAGCGGCGGAAGGGGCCGCAACGACCAAAGGACGCCGAACGGCGAAAACCGAAAAACTCGGAACCCGTGAAGAACCATTGACATCCGTTCTCGACGAAGTGCACAACAGAGCGGCATTCCAACAACCGTCAAGAGGCAGAAAAGAAGAAAGAGAAGGGACCAACGAAGTAAAAACAACGAAGGACGTGAAGCGTCGCATGCAGAGATGCCCTCTTTCTCTACCCTTTTCCCCCACCAGCCCCGGTGATGTCCTCGACTGGGTGGCCTCTCTACTCGAGTCCTCCCCACCTGCTCGATCTCCTCCATCTGTTCGCCTTTCCGTCCTTGCGTTCCTCCGGCCCTCCTCTCCCTCGCGACGCGTCCCCTTTCCCCTCGCGTCCGCTTTCCCCCTCGCTTCTGTCGCGACGCGTCCTTTCTTCCCCCGCTCCTCTTTTTGTCTCGTTCGTTTGCGCTTCTCGGCTCTCTTGTGCCGGGAGACTTACGCCCGTTGCCTCCTTTCTGCCTTCGCGCTGAGTCGCAGCGCCCGTGCCTGACGGTGGTTCCCGGACGGGCTGAGATGCACTGCTCGACGGCGCGGGCTGCTCGGCACCTGGCGTCTGAGACTCCGACACGCGCCGGTATGACCCCGTCCGAGTGGGCGTGCAAAGTGAACTCGAGAGACCGCCAAGCTGTGCCACAGGCGTTTCGCAGCAAGTGCTGTTCGCGACTCCCGAGGCAGCCGGGAGCAGAGCGGTGTTCCCCACTCCGCCTCCGCTCTTTCCGCGAGTTGCGGCGGAGGACGCCGCACATCCCATTTTGAGCGCCTGTCTGGGGGTCGGCCACGCCCGAGGAAAGCGAGGAGAAAGAGGCCAGGGCCAGCTTCACCTGTTTTCCCGCTCTTTTCTTGCTGGGCGTTGCGGGCCGAGAGAGACGGACCTAGAGAGGCCAGGCCGCAAACAGCCTGCAGACCTGTAATCTCCGCAGTGGAAACCACGGCGTTGCCGGAAAGGCGGCTTCCCCTCTTCTCTTTCGAGGGGAACTCGGCGACTCCCCCGTGAAGAAATCCGTTGCGCCTCGTCGACTGAGTCGCCGTTTTCGGGTGGAGAGCGCCTGAGGGGTTGTGTAGAGTCGGCGAAAAACACGGAACAGGCAGACCCCTTGCCGGCTCAGAAACGAAGGAAAGGGTCGGTGGCGAAAACCCCACACAGAAAATCCAGGTTGCGGCCAGCGAAAAAGGCAGGGCCAGCGCTGCGCCCGCACACTTGAAACCGCGCCGTACAATTTGGACGGGGTTTAACAGGGTGGAGCAGTAACGCTACAGGACTCTTGCGCCGCGCCGCAGCCGCGGGGACAGAAAAAACGAGAAGGTCGAGCGAAGAACTTCGCGCCAGAGGAAGGCGAAGAAGGTGCCGATCGCGTACGGGAGTGACGAGGGGAAAGGCCGCTCAGTTCCCCCCCCTGCGCGACACAAAGACGGACCCCACCGCCCGGCTGGGGTAGAAACGGCGAGACACACGAAGGTTGACTAAGGCGCCTCGCTTTCTGTCTTTCCTGAGGAGGAGCCAGAAAAAGGCGCCCTGCGAGAGGAAACCGCGCTCTTGAATGGGCGGAAAAATTGGGCGCAACACGACAGCACCCGCACCAGGAGAGATTCGCACGCCGTATTGGCGGCAATTGAAAATCGATACCGGAACCGCAAACTTCCGATAAAAAGGGGGGTCTCTCCGCTGCTCTCGCTGCAAAAAATTTGGAAAGCAATGGAGACAACGGAAATAAAGGAAAAATCATCCGCTAACGGCCGTCGGACGGTAGGCCAGGTGTATGTACACCTGGGACATTTCGTTCTGGCGGGTCTCGCAGGCGACTGTTTGTTCTGGACAAGACGTGGACGCAGGAGATCTTTCCGAACAAACGGACGACGGCATACAAGTTTAAACACATGGAAAAAAGGCCCGGAGCGAAAAAGAAACAAGGCACATGCGTTTGACCATCACTGGATCCGCCGGCGGACGGGCAAGCGGTCACTCGACCCTTTGCCGCCGGTTGCCCCCGAGGCGTCGCACACGAGGGCCGTTGGCAGCGTAAATCGCGCAAAAATGGGCCAGAAACGCGCCACAGGAGCTGGAAGAAATCGAGACAGTATCAACACTCGACATCATTTGCCGGGTCTCTCCGCGCTGGTCGTCTCGATGCGTCGACCGCAGCGGTAGGGTTCCAGGAGGAAAAAGAGAAATCCAGCGGCTTAGGCTTCCTTGAGAAAACCGACTGGAGCCTTCTTTTGCAGGGTTCGAGTCACTCAGCGGAGAAGGTGCATTTTATGTGGCCTGCCTCGCGAAAGGTCGTCTGAATTGCATCGCCTCTACAGCCTCTCTCCACTCGCCTTTTCCCGGAAGCAGCGTTGCGGTGTGCCAGGGACCACGGAGCACGGACG
Source organism: Neospora caninum Liverpool (assembly GCF_000208865.1). Classification (NCBI taxonomy): domain Eukaryota; phylum Apicomplexa; class Conoidasida; order Eucoccidiorida; family Sarcocystidae; genus Neospora; species Neospora caninum. Next base: position 1,875,933 of record NC_018391.1, read on the forward strand.
AAGCCCAAGAGCCCCACCGCTCCGGCGAACTTTCTCTGCTCGCGCGGTGTCTTCCCAGTGCGCCCCGTCGCGGTGTTGCCGCCGAAACTGACCCGCTCGAGAAAAGACGATCCCGCGTTCCGGTCTCACGTGCGCGCACTGGGCGGGTCGCGGGGGTATCGTGCTCGAAATCTCCGGGACCAAGTCCCTCTGTTTCTGGCGGGTCTGCGCTGTCCTCGAAAGAGAAGATCGAAATCTTCCCGTTTCTCTCGCCAAGGCAGAATCCACGCTCTATCCCGCGTGTGTGTGTGCACAGCCGGCAGTTTGGGTGGGTTTCCGCGAGCTTCCCCTCGCGTTTTCACCGGACCTCAGCGCCCCAGGAGGCGCTCACCGTGAACGGTTTCTCCCTCTCCACCGAACCCGGTGGAGCACCGCGCACGGCGCCGGAGGGCGGCGGAGCGAAGGGAGGGCGAGCTCTACGAACGCTGGGGCTGCATGCACGGACATCGAGGGACGTCGTGGAGAGGTTCGACGTTGCGTGACGAAACGCGAAGAGCGCATTTGCTGACCCAGCGAGACGCGTGAGGCTCTCGCCAGTCGACTCTGTGATGCTTCATCCGGAAGGCAGAGAAACGTCTAGAGCTGCGCGGCGTCGTGTCTCTTCACATGCCCGCATCTTGTCATACGGGAACGCTTGTGCACGATGCCTGCAGTTGAAAAACGTTTCTCGCAGCGTCGAGGCCTTCAGACCGGTCTGTGATACGCGGCGGCCGGGCGTTTGAGGAAAGCTTTCGCCCCGAGGTAAACGCGTGCCTCTCCGTCGGAAACATTCCTCCATGCAGAAAAGGGCGAAGAGTCGAGTCTGGGAAAATGGAGCTCGCCTCCCCCTTGCAATACACAGGTTGATCTGGACCGGAAACGCCGCGGGTCTCGAGGTGAAAGCTGCTCCCACGCTTGCGCTGTCCCCTTTTCTGTTTCCCCGTTCTCTACTCCATCTTCATCTCGCCTTCTCCCATTTCTTCTCTGCTGCGGCACCGCACACGCGCGCGTGAGCCTGTGCGGCCTCCGGCGTACAGACGCTTTTTACGGCGACGCAGGGAGGGCGCGCTGCCAACCGACATCGGGGGCCCAAACGTCAGAAGAACGACGGATCCTCAGCTCCTCGACGGATTGACTCGTCTGTCGACGGCTTCTCTCTGAAGATCTTCGTGGTGACTGAACGAGGGAGGTATGCGGAGCAGCGATCGGACTGGTTCATGCAAACCCGGCGACCAGGGGACTCTTGAATCGAGAGAAAGTCGCTCCACGCTCCCTCTGCTGTCTCCGCGTGGCCTACGTCTCACGCTTTGCTCCTGGCGTCGAGAATCGTCGACTGGCGCGTCCCTTTCGTACTTCCCAGGTTCCCGGCGACCTTCCAGCGACGTTCCCGGCGACCTTCCAGCGACGTTCCCGGCGACGGCCTCTGCGGCGAGGTCGGTGATCTGAGCCTGCCTCGCTGGGGGCTCCTTCTCCGTCCAGGCCGACTGTCTCCTCAACGCCACGCTAGCAACGACTCTCGCGTGCCGCGGGGCGTGCGACTTCTTCGTCGCCCGGGAAAGTGCGCCTGTACAGCGTGGGTCAACTCCGTTTTCCTCAATCGTCCTCTAAATTCCTGTGTCCGATGTGTTTCCCCCTGTTCTCCTTTTGAACTCTTGGACCCTTGACCGACGCACGCACTTTTGCCGTTGGGAAATGCGAAATGCTCCAGATCACCAGTTAACGGTGGATTCCTGCGCAGCGTGGCCCAGCCGTACACCGAGAGGGGTCTGGGGCGCATTGGTGTGAACGCGCCGTTTTCAAGTAGCCCTCGCCTGGGCACCCTCTGCGTTTTTAAAAGCGCCCCGCGCGCGTCGCCCCAGAGTTCGCGTGCAGGCTCTTCTCCGCAGCGCCACAACAGTCACAGATGGAGTCCTCCATTTCGGCAGAGTTCGGCGCCTTCGCCGGGAGTCCGGGAGGCGCATTCCAGTCCCCCCGCCGCCCCACAGCTTCGTCGGCAAGAAGAAACTGCTCCGCCCCGGCACAGCCGAGCGCCGGAGACGCCTCGGCCTCCGTCTCGTCTGTTTCTTTCCTTTCTTCGCGCGCTGCTCTCCAGTGCGGCGATGCCGTCGCGTGTTCTCGTGCGTCGCACAAGGCGCCGCCGCGACTGGGCCTCCCGGCCCCAGCGTCTCCGTTCCGGGCCGTGCACAAACAGCGTTTCTCCTTGCTCCTTCTCGTCGTTGCCTCATCGCTGGTTAGCCTCGACTCTGCGCACTGGGGCGAAAGCGTGGACGGGCGTCCGGCGGGCTTTCTGTTTCCAGCTGCGGAAGCATCGGTCCGATTTACCTCTTTCCCGTCTCAGAAGGCTCTCGCTCTGCGATTCGGCAACGTATCTCTGAGAGAAATGGTCATGGTAAGTGCGAAGAGCGGGCGTCACAACGTCCGCCCTCACGTGGATGTACACATGTACACAGCCTGCTGCAGGGGCCGTCTTCCCGAGTCGCACGTGTTCGTGCGTCTGTTGTGCATGCGCAGCACTTCCACTACACCGAGAAACTCTTGGAAGACGCGCGCGGGCTTCTCTCGCGAATCTTCCGAGTGCCGATCAGGGCCATTTCCTTCCTCCAGCTGAGACAGGACGACGAGCGCCCCGACCACGCCAGTCTCTTGACGTTTGAGTGAGTCCGCGAAGAATCCAGAGAGTCTCTGTGGAAGACACCCGCGTGCGTATGGGGTTCTCTGGGGGTCCAGGAAGCGTTTCCCGTATTAGCGAGACGCAGGCCGATTTGCCCCGAACTGGGCACGGTCCATGCAGAGATCCGGCGACTTGCTCCGACCGCTTCAGAGACGCGAGTGAGAGAGGCGCGAGGCAGCGCGGTCACGCGCGAGGGACGTCTGTTAGCAGAGACAGAGAGACGACCGAGAAAGTGCATTCAGGGGCACGAGGGGAGCACCCCGACGATCGCCGTGGAAAGGCAAGCGTGGGGGGTGGAAAGGCCTCAAAAACGCGAAATCTGAACGCGCAGAGTACGTACGCCTGACGGGTGCAAGACGTTTCGCGTTTGTGCCTTTCCCGTTGCCTCCAGCGTCCAGGGGAAGCATTTGCACGACCAGCAAGGCCAGTTCCAAGAGTACCTCGAGAAGCACAGCGAGGGCCTTGAATTGGTCTTCGGCGGGCGAAAGGTGAGCGAGACGCGAGTGTCTGGTGTCTTTCACGTTTCATGGCCATACGCCGAGTGCCCTCGCCGTGTTGGGACCGCAACCAGCGCTCGCTCTCGCTGCATATAGACGCTTCTGTCTGTCTGGTGTGTCATCTTAAGGACAGCTGCTCGCCGCTGCCGGGTCGGGTTTCTTGTGTGTCGCTCTTTCGGTCTCCCAAGGTGACACCGGATAGGCGCGTTCCGTGACGCCTGAGAGCTCGCGGGTAGATCTGCACAGTTGTGGAGTTGTGTCCCGTGTGTGTCTCTGAGATTGTGCGGACTTGTGTCCTCGCGCATGCGTCGTGCGCATGTTGCGTTCCGAGCTCCTCGTTCCTCCGTTTTCACAGGTGATTCGCCTTCGGTGTCTCCTGTCGCCAGGTGTCGTGTGAGCCGCTGGCTCAGGTCTTGCAGCCGGCAGTCGTGGAGGAGATGCCCGAGCCTCAGGGGAAAAGCTTCGTGTGGCAACGGCCCGGTAAGACGAACACTGCCACGCGCGCGCGCGCCAGGTTCTCTTCAGAGAAGGAGAAAGAAACGGTGGACACCAAAGGCCACCCGCGGGGAAAGGGGATCCAGAGAACGGCGCGGAGACGCAGAAAGAGGGCGGCGGAAAAGGCAGGCCGCGACGGGGAACAGGTGTCCGAAAAGCCCGCGACCAAACACAAGATCTCTCCAGTGATGCGCGCCCTTGCCTCCGCAGGTTACACGCGAATTCTCGACAACGCTGAGCACCTCATCTGGGTCAGAGTCAAGAAGACTTCTGGAGTCCCGCGCCATGTAGGTGCACACACAATTCTTGTCGCGTCCTGTCCCCCCGACGCGGGCCCTCGCCAGCGCTCTTCGCATGCGTGTGTAATGCATACACAGCTACGGGTGCCTGGACATGCGAGAGACACACGCGGATCGGTGGACGGACTAGTTGGGAGTGAACGAGAGCAGGGGCGCGAGAGAGGCTTCCAGGGATTCTCCATGATCTCTGCCGCTGTGCTTCCTCGCGACAGCGTTTTTCCAGTCCATCCTGCGAGAGGTCGTCGCTGTGGAGCCCCAAAGTGCCTGTCTCTCGACGGGGGCGGCGTCACTCGCGCTGTTAGCCGGAAAGGTTCCCCTTGCGAGTTTGTTTCGTGTCTGTGCGTTTCGGAAACACCCCCAGATGCGCCTGTTCAGCTGCCTGCGTTTCCAGAGGAAGTGAGGCCCCGGTCTCGGCTGCTCGCCTGCGGAGCGTGGTAAAAGAAGAGATGGACTGCTGCTATCATCCCAGCAGTGTCCCTTCGTTGGCAGTGTGTGCCTGCATCGGGTGGGGGGACTGTCGCGAAGCGTTTCGGGATAGCAAACCTGTCTGCGTACATCTTGCTCTTTCGTCTCGTCTGTTGCGCATTTCACCAGGCACAGTACGGCGAAGTGAACCAGATGCTTACTAGAGCGGTTAAGGGCGTCGTCCAGGCCACAGGCTACCTTGTTGAACCCGAGGACGTCCAAGTCCTGTCTCTGGAAGAAGACAGGGATGCCCGAGTCGTCGCCCTAGGGTAAGCCTTTGCGTTCGTCTCGACTTCGTGGCCTCTCTCCATTTTCTCTCGCAGCGTCTCCGCATCGCGCCTCTCTAGTGAAAGTGTCGGTGGAGCGGTGTGGTGTTTGACAGTGGAGAGCCCCGCCCTAGCAGAGAGGGAACGGGTGGAAGACAGGGAACTTCCGGGTTGCGCCGCCTTGAACCACGGCTTCGCCATTCGCCGTGTCTCCCCATTGGCGCTACAGTTGGGAAGAAGGATTTTCTGGCGGACGCCGCGGGACCGACTGGCCCAAACGGTTGAGAGATGGAGTCTACAGATGCTGGTCATTCATGAACATCGTGGCGAGTCAGATGAAAAACAGCAGGAAAAGGGAGGAAACACAACAAAGTGCCTTGACGAGTGGATGTTCGCGCTCGCCTGCTTGCCGAGGTGTCCGTCAGGGAGCATCGGTTTCGTATCATCAGACTGCGAGTGGCCCTTCTTACTCGGCCCGTCGTGTCTGTTCCGCCACTTGTCGAGTCGCCTTCCGTTGCATTCCACGCTTGACGGTGCTCACGAGAGCAAACCATCCGCCGAAAAATGGAGTCAATGGAGTCGACCCGCGCCGAGGGCAAAGAAGCGCTGCGAGTGATTTCAGCTGTGGCTAGGTGGGAACTCCAGGGTGAGGCCGTTCCGAAAGTTGTGCCCGGGTCCCGCCTGCGGTTTTTCTTCGCATCAGGATTTCGCAACACCGAGGCGTGCAACACTACTTGAAAGCCCTGAAAGCCTGGCTTCGAAACGCATGCGGAGGGACCATGATCCTGCAGACTGCTCTAGGAGCCGCCCTCACTGCCGATTGCTCCATACCGCTTGTGACCGTCCGAGAGACAGGTACGGGAACACAGCTGAGATCTGGAAAGAAACGAACAAGGGATTGGCGAGGCCCTGAGCAGTCCCAGAGGCGGGGAAACAGCCGTGCCTCTAGAGCGCTCCCTAGGACGAGCCGTAGAGCTGTCGACCGAACCTATCCATGTCCCCGGGAGAGCGAATCTCTGGACAAGCTCTCGGATCGAGAAACGTTTCACGTGCCTCTTCTCACTTTGAGGGTCGGCGGCCTGAACAGCGTAGATGACAAAAGAGACGACGAGTAGGCATTTGAGTTCCCACCGCTGCTGTCGTCCTGAGCTCAGGCGTTCGTGGACACGCCGACGCGGTCCTTCACTTGGCGACAGACGCGTGCCTTTACTGACACAGCGCTGTGGCATCTCCATTTGTTTACTTATATATCTATGTTTTGAAAAGATCTTGATATATATATCTATATATGCGGCGAGTCAAAACAGGTGCGCCAGCTGCACAGATGGCGACTCCGTTTTCTGTATCCAGGTTAGCGTGCAGACCCTAGCATTCGTCTTTTCTGGTTCCTGTGTGTCTGATTTTCCAGGCCAGCCTCTAACGGAGGACGATATTTCTCTGGAAGAGGATTCGGATGCGGCATCTGAGGCCGCGCCTAAGAAACAGAAAGAGATGGACGACAAAGAGCAGGACCGTGCTGCGATGGACCCATCTACGCGGTTCGGCCCGAACTACGTGACGGGTGCTCACAATGCAACGGAACCTGGGACGTTTCCGCCCGGCTATCCAATGGCCTATCCTTGGGGCTACATGCCTCCGTTCCCACCTCATCCGTGGCCCAGCCCCGCCGGCGAAGGCGATCGAGAGGCTGTTGATAAAGCAGGTGCGAACGAGGAAGTGGGGACCACACAGGAAAGCGCGAGGAAGACCGATTCGCGACGGCGAGCCTACTCAAATGAATGGTTCCCTTTAGCGGACACAGAACGTAGAAAATTCACGCAGCGGGCAGAGATCTTTTGGCTCCGTCTGTTGCTTGGATCAGTCAAACGTGAAGTCCGGGGACTTGCGAAGGGTTGGCGCTTGCTGGCGTCCGCCTGGGAGGAACCACAGAGATCTTGCCTACGAACCAGAAATGGGGCAAAAAGTTAAGAGGCGAGGGCGAGACACCCGCAGCATGGGAGTCTTTTCGCCATTCCGCTGGCGTTGTCCTCGGGGGACCGGCCTGTCGTGTCCGGGAGAACAGCTGCGTCGTTATATAGTCTTGAGCAATGGCTCTGCCGGAACGGAGACGCGTGTCGTCTTGTCCCCCGTGTGCGTTCTCAGTGAAGGCGAGCAACGCCCCGGCGGAAGCGACGGCTGAAGAGGCAGGAGGATCCTCAGGTAAAAGAAGACTCCATCGCTGGTTCTCTTATGTTCGTATTTACTCTACCTATTCTTACCGGTGGATTAGCTGTGATTCGCTTCGATTTAGGTGTAAATACAGACTTCTATGTTTCTGTGTGTACGGCGAGATGGGGCTGACGTCGGCAGTTGGCGGCGACTGTGTGCAAGAGTCACCGTCTTTGAGTTGCGGTTCGGGTGGTGAAGGAACGACTACCAACTCTAGTCCACTGAGTTGCGGAAATCGGGAAGATTCGCAGAACAACGGCGATCAACATACCAGGGTGCATGCTGGGCGTGTGCGTCTGCTCTTTCAGGTGTCGGCGTCAAGATCGGCATTGTCGCTGGCTGCTTGGTCGTGGGTCTGCTGATAGTTCTCGTGGTTTGGTGCGTGTGGAGACTCCGGAAGAAGGACGAGAAGGCGCTTGCAGAAAAGCAGCGGGAAATTATTGCGGAACGCAGGGCGAAAAACCGCGGCGTCGCCACATACGCGCAGCAGTGAGAGGAAGCCATGGTGTGCGAGCGCGCCGCAAAAGAGTCGGACGGGCACACGCCGCGTGAGTTGACGCCTGACAACCATAGGGTTCCGCCGTCGTTGATGCTCCTGAGCTCGAGACGATCGTCAGATCGGCTTGGCCCAGAACGCCTTTTTCTCCCTACGTGAACTGAACGCACTGAAGCAGCGACGGGAAAACCTGGTTGTTCTTCCGGTGAGGTGATCGGCGTGGCGGCTGCCAAGGCTGGCTCTTGACGAGAACCCACAAAGTCGCAAATCGTTTGTCCATGCTCCAACAGGTGTCCCGCTCTGCTTATAGCCTTCCCGTTTTTCAGCCTGCAAAGAGGCGTTACTTGCCAAGAATGTACAGACACACAAAACGACGCCGACGGTTGAAACTGTTCGGCCTTGCGGCAGACCGTGCCTTTTCGGCACGTTGGCTCTCGCGTGAGGAAGACGGCGGCCGTTTCATTCAGGCCTCGCGTCTTTCCACGAAGGAAAGAGTTACTTTTCGCGGGAGTGCCATGACTTGAAGATATTTCCCTGTTTAGGCGCCGATGGGACTCAGGAAATCCCATGCCTGTTGCATTTGCCACGGTGCGTCGGAGTGCATGTCTCGGCATTCTGTAGGGCTCCCTGGTTTTGACGTCAAGAAACGCACTCCCCAGTGTTGCCGTCGCACGACCGCACTGCTAAGTTACCGACATTTGCGAACTTCAGGATTTGCCCCATCTTGTCTTGAATACCTTTGTGGGTCCAGGGAGACTCCGCTGGATCACGCGGTGCGACTCTTATCATCGTTTGGAACGGGCCAGCATTGGCTCCAAGATTCCTTTTTCTAATAGTACGCTACAGCGGCCTGGCACGACGCTACGTCCAGGTGCGTGGCTCAGAGCTTTTTGCTGGGCCACACGAACGCTTGTGCAGCCGTTCTCGCGCTTTTGCAACAGAGCACGGCCGCCAGGGACACACATGCGTACTGACTCTGGGCTACAGGGTCGCGTCCGAGAACTCTGTGCCGCCGAGCATTTTTGGAGATACGTTCACTCCAGCTGCTCCCGCCTGAGCATGATTTTAAACCTTCACAGGGGTTCGTCACTCGAGCCGCGTTTAGAGTTAGCCTGAGCCGCGTGTTGGAGGGGCCTCCGCTACCCTCGTCGCATGCAGAGAAAGACTGCCCCGTCGCTACGGGAGGCCTGTGCAAAATCGGCGTCCTTCCTTTTTTGCACACGGCGGTTCCCGCGGCCACAGAGAAGGTTTGGTTGGAACGCATATCAGAGAGGCTGGTACCCGCACACTTATGCGGGCGGGCGTCGCACGTAGCTATACAGGCTTCACACTTGGTTCCTTCGGCTCCTAACTACAGTCTACACCCTGACGACCCCACACAACCTCACGACTTTTTTGGCGATTGGATCCGCCTGCTCGAGAAGGTCTGATAAGAACAAAAAACGCGTGTGGGAACGCGTCCGAGGGAATGTGTTGGAGGGTGGTTCTCTGGCCGCAGCGAGGCGTTCCATGGTGCCGGTGTTCGGGCCAACATACGCAGTTGGGTGTTCAGGCCGGGGAGAGAGGACGTTCTACGCGAAGCAACCCCCGACGCCCGCGGCAGCTGAACCATCGAATGGATGCGTGTCGTTGATCGCGTTCCAGATTTTCTTTTTGACTCGAGGTCAGTGAGAGAAACGTCGAGGCGGTTCCTCTCTGGCGTGCCCCGGTGTCTGCGCTGCACGACCAAAGTTTCCACGGGGAGTCTGTGAAGACACACGCACCGCTGTGGTCTGTGTCTCTTCCTGCCGCCAAGACGCCTGCCTTCCTGCCGCCAAGACGCCTGCCTTCCTGCCGCCAAGACGCCTGCCTTCCTGCCGCCAAGACGCCTGCCAAGACCCGTCCAGAAACCACCGGGAGTCTCGGCCAACAAGGTTTCTTCCAAGCCAATGCACATGCGCGATCCCGTCGCGTCTGTGCACACTGTGTGCGAAAACCTTGTTCACCCGCAGGTAGTTGCTTCGCTTTTTTTACGACTGATTTTAGTCGACAACGAATGACGTGTGTATGTGTGACACAGACGACGTGACAAAACCGACCCTGCCGTTCATCCCTGGCGCACCCGGACGGTACTTGTCGATTTGCATGTTGGGAGTGTGCATTCGCGGCGTCTCATTTGAGCTCGGATGTTCCTTTTTTGCCGCGCCCAATAGACGGCTCTTTTGCTGCGTGCTTTCGGGACTGACAATCAAACTCCGATTGTTGCAGTGCCTCTCTATGTCTCCGCTTCGTGCTCTCTTTTGTTATGGAGCACGATTTGGCCTTAACATCTCGGGAAAAGCGGCCTCGACAGCGCATTCCGTCCGAGACGAAACAGCGGAGACCGGTTCAGCGAGCGCCTCTTCGGAAAATAAGGCCGTCGCGAGCGTGGCGTCGGGCTTTTCCCCCGCAGGAGGGAACATGCGGAGGAACAGCCCTGAGCGATCCTGAGTAAGCAACCCAGGGAAAACTCCCGGTCTTCATTTTAAACGACGATGTCCGGTCCTTTTCGTTGGAGCGGAAGCGTCAGGTGAAAAGAGGAGACTCGACGTCCCCCACTTCTTTGCTCGTGGAACCACCCGCGTTACTGCTGGGCGCGCCGGGGCGGTGGACGAGAACGAAGCTGTAAACAGAGGACTCCTTCACTTAAAAACTGAGGAGTCAAGTAGGTACAAACTGTACAAGGATTAATTATGTCCTCCTGTGTGCATCCAAGTTGATACTCGGTAATACTCGGCACCAACGAGAAGAAATTGGACGGATGCGCTATGGACGCACGGGCGTGAGTTGGGCTGTTGTTCTGTCTCCTCCCGTCACGTCCACTATGTGACGCCGGGAAATCGAGATTCTCTGTGGGGAGAACGCCGTCTGTTCGAGGGGCTGCCAGCAGACCTTCTATCGGCATTGCATCAAATATCTCGACCTCTCGTTCTCTCGTCCCTTCCCCGCTCTGGAGCAACCGCCTGTCTCCACCATGGCGCCCGCCGGCTTCCAGTCCGGTCGAAGCCAGCAAAGCCGGCTGGCGAACCGTGGCGGCGCTCCAAAGGCGCACAAACGCCTCCATTTGACGCCACTGCATCTTCTCGCGTTTTCCTTCGCCGCAGGGCTTTCCCTTCTGCACTCGCCCGCGTCGCCCCGCTGGGCTCTCCTCGCGCCGCTGCCGGCCATCGTCTCCACGGAGGCGGTGGTTGCCGACGTTGTGCGACGCGCCAAGGACGCCGTCGGTCACGGGTGGCGAAACGGTTCTCGCCAAATAGCTGAGCAGTTTGGCGTCTCTCACGCGTATATGAAAACTGTTTTGCCGCGGTCCGATCCCCTGGGTTTCGAGAAGTACAAGCTCCTCGCGAGCCGCTACGCAGAGTTGACGCAAGAAATCCGCGACGCAGCAGGCACGAAAGATTTCGAAGCCATCGTCAAACGCAGCGGGCGTGAGCAAGAGGCGCTCCTCGAGGAGGTAGACAGAGTCCTGGAGCAGGCTCTCGACCCGAGTCTCCGTCCCCAACTTTCTGGCACCAGGCACGCTCGGCGCGGGGCGAACGCGGCGCACCGCGAGTCCACGGGATCCGCTTCTTCTTCCCGGACGTCTTCTGGCCGCGAGCGAAGCGAACACAGCCGGTGGGGGTTGCCGCCCGAAAAGCGCGTGCAGAGTGTCCGCAGCGCGAGGCCGGAGGGTTCCCAAGTGCGACACGGGGACTCTCCAGGTGTCGACGGAGGAGACGCGTACGGGATTGAACTCACTCCCGAGCAACGCCTGGAACGGGGCAGTCTGCTCCAGCGGCTGGTCCTGGTTTCGTACCGTCAGAGACAGGCGGCCTCCGAGGAAGAAGCCACGCGCCTGGAAGAGACGAAGCAGCGCTTGCTTCACCAGTTAATGGAGTTCGATGCGCGCGTGCAAAGGCAGAGATACGAAGGCCCCAGCAGCTTTTTCAATAGAGAGGACGCGATGAATCAGGTCATGGAGGAACGGCTGCGGCGAGAACAGCACGTGGCGGCACGGATGGTTGAGGCGGAGATGGTGCTCGAGGAAACTGTAAGAAGTCTTGGAGACGCGCGCGCCGTGCTCACGGAGCTCGAAGCGGTGCCAGGCCACGCAGCACAGATCCGTGAGAGGATCAGCACGAAGCTGGACGAACTCAGGGAGGCGACAGCTGCGCGCGAAGGGTGCGTGTTGGACGCGTTCATCCTCTCTGGAGGCCTCGAGAACGAAACTCAGAACCTGGTTGCGAGCGCGAGGGCCCGCGGCGGAGAGAGTCTCGGACGTGTCCGAACCGCCTTGAGCCGCTGCGCAGCCGGCGTCAACAGCCTGGATGCGCTGATACGCGAGGTCGGGGGGATCGAAGACCCAGGACTTCAAAGCCGCGCACACACGTACTCGGAGCGAAGGCACGTCATGCAATTTGAAACTGCTCAGGTAAGGACTGACGCCTGACTGTCGCGCGCACTCGACGTGCGTTCCGGAGAGCGCCGAGAAGGCGTGTGTGGGGAAGACGGGGACTGTTGCTGGCGAGCGGCTCGGAGCCACGCAGGCGACGCACGGGCCTGCATCTGGACGTGGGGCTCTGCGGAACGGCTTTTTCGCAGCGATCGCGAAGCCGCGCGAGAGAGAGGCGCGCGAGAGAGAGGCGCGCGAGAGAGGCGCGCGAGAGAGAGGCGCGCGAGAGAGTCGGTCTGGGGAATGTTTTTCCGACAGGAAACACGCGTGTGGGGCTGTGTGTCTGTGTCAGATCCAAGCTGCTGCGGAACGCATCGTCACCGATATGGAGGTGAAGCAGTTGCAATTGGAAACGGAGGCAGGCAAGCTTCAAGAGGTTGTGGGGGCGATCTCGGAGGCGTGTTTGGCTTTCTTCAAGAAGGAGGAAGAGCGCTTGCAGGCCGTTTCGAGTAAAGTTGCGGAACGCGTGACTCCACTTCTCGCAGCTCTTCAGCGCATTTTCGAAACCGCCGCTGCTCTTGGTCAGAAGCAAGACTTGGAAGCGGCGCAAGCGGCGCAGCAACATCTCGGTCGCGCGAGCGCCGGTGTGGACCGATTGCCCAGCACGGCTCTGCCCCCGGCCGAGTCGGTTCCGGAGAGCCAAGAAGACACCGTAGAATTCAAGGCTCTGAAGCTCCAAAAGGAACTGGAGCCGATCGTGTCTGAAGTGAGCGGGGTGTCGACCGACGCGCGAACGGCGGAGCGCCAAATCATGGCACTGATGGCGGCTGTGGCGACTCTTCCCGCGGATGCGGGGACCGCTTTAGCCACGAACATCGCACGAGTCCACGACGCGATTACCAGAGCTGAGCAAGGTGTTGTCGCTGCGTTGAGTCAAGCGCAGGCACAGGTGTCGGTGGTGGTCTCAAAGGCTCGCCGAAGTCGTCAGGCTGCTGCCAGCTTCGGCGCATTTCGTCTGATGCATCCGACGTCGTGGCCAAGTCCACATTTGCGAAACGACGGAGCACGGCTAGGTCAAATGAATGCGGATGCAAGGCTGCGTCAGGCATCTGCGTGGACAGGCCACAATTAGGGCGGATTGCCGGACCCGTCGAAACCCCTTTAGCGAAAGCGTGAACCGTTCAGGCGTGTGTATTATCCGGCAAACTCAACACCCTGGACGGTTCTCGCGATGCAGCTGCCTCTCTTCGCTTCCAGTGATTGACGGCAAAAATGCGCCGAGAGGGTGGTGCCGAAGATGTCAGACGAGACGTGAAGGGACGGAAAACGCGAAGGTGTAGAGTGCGAGATGCGGCACCAAAATATTCCTGCATCTGTTCAATGTGATCTTGTGGCTGTCCTCCCGTCTGGATAGTTGCGGTGTACCAAAGAAATGACAGAGAGCGTTGTTTTTGGATGCAGCGGAGGATAGGGAAGAGTTTCGGAAGTGGGCATTTTACTTTTGAAACGGGAGGTAGTTGTTCTCGAAATGAGACGCACCTGGAGGACCGGATTTTCCTTTCGGGGAGTAGCGTGTGGAACCTCGTGGAAGAAAGGGCGTTTGAGGAATGCAGGTAAAACGAGATGTAGCGAACCCTGAACTAGCAGTGCATTCATTCTGGGATAACTGGTCTTTCGTGTGTCGTCTCAGTGGAAGTCGTTGCGGAAATATGGGTTATATGTGCGGAAAACCCGAATTTTAACGGCCAAGAAATAGGATAGAACCATGCCGCGCACGGAACTGCCAGGCAGCATCGAGAGTCACCGAAACAACCCGAGCCGCTTTTGCCCTAAACACGAAGCGGTCCCAGCTCCATGTGTGTGCCGGATTGATGAACTCGTGAAGCAAACTGCCCCACGAGCGTCACCAGTTGATGCAGGCCCTCGCCGTCTAAAAAAAAAGTGCCTGCCGGCGCAATCAACTGCGAACCTGGAGAGGCCGGGTGTATTCAAAGCTCTAAAAGTGGGAAGGAGATGCGCCACGATCGTCCGGGAAACACGTAACATTTTCCTCGCCACGGATGAGCGCGACACGCGGAGAAACTGCAACCGAGTAATCCAGAGATGGATCGCGCTCTGCTAGGAAAAACCAGCTATGACCCGCTGGCCGAAAACGCCCGTCACACATGAAAGAAACATACCTGCAAACCTCCCGTCGTTCGTGATAGACAAGAAATGATACCCATGAGTAGCATCAGGTTCTAGACATTGCTGGTACACAGGCCGCCCGTCTGAATTTGACTGCCGTTCCACCACATTGTTCAGTGAGATGCTGGCGTGTGTTAGCCCGGATCTCGAACACCCGTGGAGTTGAACGTTTTGTCCCGACACGTTGGACAGGACTCACGTTTCTTCCATCTGCGCATTCCGCGCTCCCCTCGAAGCGTAGAATCACCAGACACACAGCCTCTCTCTCACGCAGCCACTGCGTATATGGACGGCGCCTTTCTTTTTCGCAGTTACGCGCTGCTGATCGACATCGTCACGCGGCGTTGCGTCCTAAACTCGACGGAATCGAATCCCTTTCGCTCGAACGGTAAGAGAGTTTTTTCTAGAGAGCATATGCCCCATTTTTGACCTTTTCCGCTCTCGTCCAGTCCAGAAGAGCGGTGTAGTTTGTGGTGGTGTTTCTGTGCCTTTTACACGGTCTCAACGCCTGTTTTTCGGCTGCGTTGTGTGTGTTTCAAAACGAACCTGGTCACACACATGGCTACCTGATGAATTCAAGGATGCTGCGACACGTTCGTGTGCGTGGCAGCTTTCTGCAACAGCGGCAGTTTGATATAGTGAACCACTGGTCGTGTTGCCTCACGAGAAAAAATCCTCGCTGTCTCAGTTGCAACTCTTTTCGATGTCGATGCTCGCAAGACGTGCCTCGCTCGGACGCCGGGCCAGAGGATTGACTCGTTCGCCTTCGAAAGCGAAGTGCACTTTTAGCAGAAACAGAAGAAACGTTACCGGCAACAGCCTCGGTTCTTCGTTTCATGCTGATGAGTGTGTGAAGAAAAAGCAAGATCTGAAGCGCCATCTCTCCGCAGCCCGCTACTCGGCTTCAGCCCCCCATCAGTTCGCGTGTCTTCGCCAAAAAAGCGCGCGGGTCACACGACATGCCCAGGAACTTTCACTTTTCTAGATTCGTGGTAACTCTTCGATTTCGTTGCGCGATTCAATGTGTACGACGCGTGCCATTTACAACCCTGCTTCTATCCTGTCCAGTTTCATCGGCGATTCCACTATGGATTTAGCGCAAATCACGCCGGCTTCTCGGGGAGAGGTATCCCCTACATGACCGACTCTCTCTCGACATGCCTACGCGCGCCTGCGCATGGACTGTATAAGCAATTGCTGTTTTTCAATCCCAGCTCCGTTGAAAGATGTTCTAGGCAAGGTTTTCTGCTATCCGACCAGATGAGCCGTTGGAACTTCTCGGCAAACCACCGGCCCTCCCGCCCGGGGTGTATATACGGCGCGGGTCTCGCGTCTCCCGAGGATCTCATAATTCAGCCAAAATCCAATCCTCACTGGAGGCGTTTTTCGCGAGCGGCTCTCCGCTGCTCAAAGTAACAAAGGTTCTTTGGAGGAGCAGATGTTTTTGTCCGCCGTTCCTTCGTTCCTCCACCTCACACCTGTCTTTTCGAGTTTCCTGCCGTCCCTTCGGACCTGTCAGCCGCTGCGTGTCTGTCTTCTCGCTCTGCTGCGTGTCTTCTCTCCTCTCACCCCTTTCCCTTCTTTCTTCCGTTCGTCGTCCCGTTCTTCTATCTCCACTTCGAACTCCCCTCCTGTTGACATACCAGCCCAACAAGTCGCGTCGCGTACGGCGTGTCTTACTTCATAGCTCTCTTCGATTCGTCAAGGCGCGCGACGTTCGCGTGCCGGCTCATATTCTCGCTCTTCACTTCCGCTCGTCTTCTCGAGCACACTGAAGAAATCTCCTTTCACAGCGCGATAGGGTCTCAGCGCTTGGCTGGGAAAAAGGGATTGTGCACTGCTTTCGCTCGACGGAATGTTTCCGCGGCCCCGCCGGAGATTTGCTTTCGCGGCTGTCCATGATATGGACGCGCCGTCGGCTTCTTTCGTTCAAAGCGTGAACCAAAATGGAGATGCGCGTGAGGGAGAACTGCCTTCGCTTGATGCTGCGACGGCGAAAGCTGGCTCGGAAGGACTGCTGACGAAACAGTTTGGCGGCAGGAAGGCCGCGTCGAGCAATCCCGCGTCCGGTGACCGTTCCCCGCTGGGTCGCGGCTCTCACCCTTCATCAGGCCTTGCCTCTCACGACAGTCTGCTGGCTCTTCTCCGGTCGCTTGGTTCCGATGAAAAGGAAACCACAGACGGCGCGGTTGGTCCGGCTGCCGACCAGAGCACCCCATCTCGCGTCGGCGATGCTTCCCCGCTGCCGAAGAAAGGCGCCTCGTTATCTTCTCGTTTTGCAGCCTCCACCCTAAAGCCTGCTTCGAAGGTATCCTCGTTGTCTTCTCTCCCTGGATCCCGCACCGGAAGGTCAGCGTCTGGCGTCGCTCTGGTGCAGAAGGCAAGCTTGCGAGGCAAGGGCCCCGCTGGACCGCTCAGTCCTCCCGCACCTTCCGGTCCAGCTCTTTTGCCCAAAGGCGGATCCCGGAGCTCGGTCAGGGAACCGATGGCGGAGGGGAAAGAGAACGCTGTGGGTGAACTGGAGAGAACCGGGCCCCGGCAACACTCGGAGAAGGAAGGCGAGAAGAAGAGCCGCGCGTCGAGTACGTCCGGGTCTGCCGCACAGGGTGACAGCCCGACACTCCTGAATGCCGCCTCTCTGTATCCTCCGGAGAGATCCTCATTCTTTTCCTCCGAGTTCAGTTACGTCGCAGAAGACGAGGGGCCATTCGATGCACTCTCTCCCTCTCAGTCAGCGCGCCGGTCACTGGGCTCAGCGCGGTGGTCTGCGCAAGAACAGGAGGAACAGGGTAGGGAAGACAGAGTCTTGCCTCTGTTGACTCTTCCCGTACAAACCCTTCCTCTTGGCGGGGAACAGGACGTGTCCAACGGCCTCGCGAGTCCCAGAGAACCGACTGCTCAGGGGGTTTCCAAGGACCGCTCTTTGCCCTGGGAGCAGGCTGCGGCGGCCCACGTACAACAAGACAGAGAGCGGTTTGCAGAGGATCATTCTCGAGCCCGGTTTCCTCTCGTCTCCGATCTGTTCTCCCCGACAGACAAGACCGCTTATCTAGGTCAGAACGCTAAAAACCGAACAGATGAAGTTTCTGAACTGCAGTTCTTTCCTCTGTGCAAAAACGACTAGAGGGACGGGCCACGAGAAAGAAAGAATCAGAGCGTGTTGGCCGGCCAGCTACTTTGTCGCGCCTCAGACCCGTATATGTATGCACGCATCTCTCGATAGTGAACGCCTTCTGCCGCCGCGATGCTCTGGACATTTCTCGCCGTGTGAATGGCTTCGAATGCGATAGTGGAGCCCAGCGCGGCCATACCGTGCCCGGCACTTTCGAAAAGATTCGCGTACCTGTTTTTGCCTGCATGGAACGCAAGTGCGTATGAACGCACACACGCATATGTCGTAGGCTCTCTTCTGCTGAATGTATCGTCCACGGCGGTGTCGTCCACAGGAGCAGTTTCGACGTTTGCTGTTTTTCCTGTAGGCATGCTGGACGCGTACGGCAAACCGAGACGGAGGCGAGCTCTGTAAGCCGTCCAACACAAAGTGGATCGACGTGGGACACACGCAGCAGACGACCTTTCCCTAGGTGTTCCACGACGAAGATGCACAAGGCTGTCTCTCCCCTTCGATAGTTGTCTAGCTGCTTCGCCGCCGGTGTACACAAGAGCCACCAGACAGAACTCATCAACTCTAATGTCTGGCTTCAGCTGTTTTTGCGAGAAGCGACTTGTGCGTGCACGTCGTCAAGATCTCTTTTCCACCCTGCTACCTCCGCCTCGGGACACATCGAGCCCTCGTGACACGTTCTGGTACTCCGCATCGAGTCTGCCTTTCTTGCCTTATTCGCGTGGCCACGTGCGAGACTGTACGAATTGCATGCAAACACTGTGGCATCAGTGCCAATGGAACGCTTTCAACTTGTGAGCCTGCATGTAAACGTGCAACCCAGGATTTCTTCTTCTGCGTTTTGCCTCCTGGTCTCAGGCTCACAGCTCCTTCGTCGGCTCTTTTTGTCCCTCCGTTACACGAGGCAAGTCGCCTTGTCTCGAACAAAGGAGATCCTGACCCTTGGAACTTTCGTCGTTTCTCACGCCCTGTTTCTTGTTTCCGCGGCCGATATTTCGTTCTCTAGGTTTCGGTCACCTTTTTGCCTTTGCGTTCTTTTTCGCTCGCGCTCTCTCCTGCGTGTTTGGACGTTTGTCTTGTCGATTCGAGTTCCTTGCGGCAGCTGCTTCTCTGTGATCGGCTTCTGTTCGATCTTCATCACCTTGTTTCGCGATGGCGTGCCAAGGAAACACCCGTCTCACCCCCGCATCCCCCCTGTGTCGCCTTGGAGCCTGACCTGTCTCGCGTCCTTCCATCGCTTCGCCCACCTTGCTTCTCTGCCCGAGCCGCGCCCTGTTCGTTTCGTCTCCGTCTACTTCTGTCTCTTTTTCGTCTCTTCTCGCTTTTCTAGGACCTCGAATGTGGGGAGTTCCGGCCGGCGCATGATTTGAAGTCGGAGGCAGACGCCGCGCTATGCCGCGTTTTCGGCCCCGGTCTCGAGCACGCGGAGGCGGGGCGCCTCGCGAACGTAAGCAGAAATGGAGCTTTTCTCTGCAGTGAACGCTCATGCAGTTGGTGCCTTTGCGGCGTAGACCCTTCCCTTCCAGTTCCCCTTGGTCTTCTGAAGCTCAACAGCATCCCAGTGCCGTTACGACGTGTGCCTGTCTTTTGAGGAGACAACACGGGGCACTTTCTCTCGGATCGAAAATCGCGATGGGAATACGAAAAGTATACCTTTCCGTGCGCTTCCGTTTTTTCACGCCGCTCTGGACCGGCGCACGCCTTTCCAGCTCGTCGCGCACAGACCTCTGACGCCCGTGGGAAGCGTTTCCTTTTGCCGCAGAGTTGCGTTTTCTTGATGCCTCTTTTACGCGCATGCCGCGGCCTTCAGAGGCAGTCGGCGGGTTTGGTGTCATGTGAAATGCTTCACTCTTCAGTGCGCCTGCAGGCTGATTCCTCGTTCACGACTTCCGTCATCCAGCGCGTGCATCGCTGCAGCTGGAAAAGCTGCAGATGCTAGCTTTCGCCGTCTGTCATGACACTCTGTGGAGGGAGCGCGCGTGGAAACAGTGCGGGGGAGTGAGGCAGATAAGTGAGAATGGGATGCGAGGAAGCGTTGTCCAACCACGTGGAAAGAGGCTCAAGTGCGTCGTGCCGTCGTCCTGGTGACTGTTTCCACTTTCAGTTCACAATCCAGGCCGTCAACGCCGACGGGGCCTTCCTGCGAAGCGGAGACGCCTCGTTCACGGTCTACGTGGACCGTGCGAAAGTCCCAGCGGCTGAGCGGCCTGGGACGCGGTGGAGAAACGGGCAAGACACAGACGGCCCGGAAGACGACTACGACTCCGACGCTGAGAGACTGAATCAGTATCGGCCTCCAGGCACCCGATCGGCGCACCGAAGAAGAAAGGATACGCTCGACGGATACGTGTACAACCGCGGAGACGGAACCTACACAGTAGGCATAAACGGCAGATTCCGCCGACAAATTGGGCCAAAGGACCAAACGAGAAAGACATGCGTGCGCTCATAATGGTAGTGCTTCAGTCGACTCGCACCGTGAACCCATATATCGATATATGTATACCTGCAACGGTATCTATATATATTCATATATATATATATATTTACATACAAATCTCTCTCTCTCTCTATATATATATATATATATATATAGACATTTCCATAGACGTGTGTCCCCCGGTGTGTGTGGCCTTCTGTCTCTCTCTCTCTCGCGCTGGCTAGGACGCTACACTCGCGTGCGTGTTTATGTTGCCGATCTTGTCCTCCGTCTTTTTTGCCTGTCGCTTTGATTCTCGCTTCCCCTTTTCCTCAGCGTCTTTCCTCGCCTGGCTTTCTCTTCTCACACTCTCCCTTTTTTCGCGCCTTCCCCTTCTGGTTAACTCTGCACGTGGAGTGTCTCGCCGGCCACCTGATTCGCTGTCCTTCCTGGCGCCCGCCTTCTCTCCGTCGCAAGGTTGGGGACTTTTCTGTTTCCGTCCGCTCTGCAGGTGCACTACTACTGCACAGTGGCCGCGCCTCACTCCATCTATGTCTACCTGAATGATCGGGTTCTTGTAGCAGGTAAGACTGAGACGGCAGCTGTCTACGCCGGCGGCTGCAAGAGTGGCGAAGACGGCGAAGGACATGTGCAGCAAGAGAAGGGTCGCACGAAGTAGAATTCTGCCCCAGAATCGATGGAGGACTCCGCTGCAAGGCTGCCGCTTTTCGCGGCTTCCGTGCTTCAGAAAGACTGGTGGTCTATCTCGCATCAGAACGGAAACACTTCCACAGCTGGATACGCCCGTCCAAGGCTTACATACGCGCGGAGTGTCGTCGCACCGACTCGTCTCCGAGTTCTTTGTCTCCAGCGGTCGAGCGCAAAGAGAACCTGCGCCATGGGATCGAATGCGCATGGATGGCATAGTCGTTTCGCGAAAGTGCTTCCACCCTTTCACACATACTTATATATGCATATACATACATATTTGTATGTGCATATATAGATGTATATATAAGGTATGGATGCGTGTGTGGATATATGCGGCTTCGTAGATGTTGATTTTCACGCGTTTCTGCGTGTATGGGGTAAGCGAGCGTGGGTCCACATTGATGTAGTATCGATCTGTGTGTGTGCCGTGGCGGGGTATGCCTACAAGCGTGGTCTTTTCTGTTTTGTGCTTCATGCCTGCTCTCTGTTCCGCTTGTGATGTGCTCGAGTCAGACTCGCCCTACCGCGTGAACGTCCAGCCAGGGGCGACAACTGCGGAGTGTTCTGAAGCGTATGGAGACGGGACCAAGTTCTTCGCTCTGGGAGGCGGCTTCAGTGTAAGCGCGGCTTCGGCTCCGGAGAAAAGAAGGCGGCGCAAGCGCGCACAGCCGCCCAACGGAGGGGCTCTCATAATCTTCCACTTCCACAACCCTGTACTCTACGGCCATATATGGCCATGTATATATATATATATATATGTATCGATATATACGTGGATACATATATATATATATATATCGCTGTATATGTGTGGATACTGTGCCTGCATACCGCCTCGTAGAGGTGTCTGCGTCCGGAGAAGTGGAGTCGTGCACGTCTTCTCTGTATGGCGCCTGCGCGACCACGCGTGTGAACAGAGCTGTCCTGCTGTACATCTGGATAGTGACTCCCCGTCCCTTTCCGGGTGTG
The DNA here is from genome assembly GCF_000208865.1 of Neospora caninum Liverpool. Classification (NCBI taxonomy): domain Eukaryota; phylum Apicomplexa; class Conoidasida; order Eucoccidiorida; family Sarcocystidae; genus Neospora; species Neospora caninum. The sequence goes on from NC_018391.1 coordinate 1,897,148, forward strand.
AATGGGCGAGGCGCTTATGTCCTGTGTGGCGGTTCGGAGGAAGTCTCGCAGACGAAATCGCCCGCCCATACTGCGGCGTCTCTGGTGCGGCTGCGACTCGCTGAAAGGTCGGCGCCGTCAGGCGTGAAGGGGTATCCACGCGAAGGTTCTCTTCCCAGGTGTCCTTCCTTTCACTGAACCCCATGGGGAATTTCTTCTTCCTGAAAAGTTCGAAAAGCGTGCTGTGGATGCGTTGTTTTTAGGAAATCGTCATCCAAGCCAAGGATGCCAGCGGCAACAATGTGAAAACGTGGGTCTCTCGCTTCCGTGAGAACGTCTTCCCGTGTTTCCTTTCGATATCCGTGCGCCTCTGCGTTCTCGCCAGACTTCGCTCGACCGCCCACGCCCCTGACGCGTTGTGAACCTCTTGGTGAAGCGTTGTTTTTTCGGTTCGTTTTCCTCCTCTTCTCCACATTTCCTCTCAAGAGAGGCGAGCGAGGAAGGCGAACCGCTGTTCGCGCCCCATCTTCAAACCGTTGTTTCCATTTGCCCCTCAGCGGCGGAGACACGTTTACCGTCACGGCCTCGGGCGCTGCCAAAATTGTCGAAACAACAGACATGAACGATGGGACGGTACGTTGTAACCCTTGTCCTCACCGTCTTTGCCTTCGTCTAGGCTTCCTCCCCGGAAAAGCGCCGTTCTCGCCTGCGGTAGTCCTTTTCGCACCCCCAGACACCTCTCTTTTCTGCTTGGCCGCCGTCCACCCTTCCTGCATAGGTTTGGGTCTTTGCCACCAAGTGCAGTCGACTAGAAGAGGACGCGCAGGATCCGCGAGACGCATGCAGCTCTGCACTCAATCAGGAAAAGAAGACATAAAAGATGCAGTCAGCCGCAAAGTGTAGTGGTTCAAATGGATCCGTATTACATGCTCCGCTGGTCTCGCTTTAGTTTTCTCCTCGCTGTTTCAGGCAGATATATATATATATATATATACATATATACATATATATACATATATATACATATGTACATATTTATGGCTATAGGGGGAAACACGTTTGTGGCAGGAGCTGAAAGCACCATTTGAGTCGACAGCTGTAGGTGTCGTGGTCTTCGTCCGGCTGCACACTCTGTCTCACTGATCCCTTTGTGCTCACAAGCAGATGTCTCTCTCTCTCTCTCTCTCTATATATATATATATATATATATATGCAATTGACGACGTAGTGGTGTACGTGGATGTGCAAGTGTATAGATATACGTTTGCATATATGGTTCTGATCCGTGCAGTATTGGGTGAAGTACTACGTCCCTCAAGGGGCTGAAAAACACTTCGTCGAGATCCGCAGTAAGCTCTTGTCTTCTATCACGCCCGTATCGCCTTTTCAGTGGTTGGTGCGCTCCACCGGTTTCCGCCCCTATCTCGCACGCTTTTACCTGCGTCCCATTTGTGCTGCGCTGCGTCGCACGAAAAAGCTTTTTTTCTTTCGCCCTGTCCGGCATCCGTTCTTCTCTGTGCATTACTGTTCTGTTTTTTCTTTCTCCGTGCTTCTCACTTCCTCGCGCGTCTCGCCTCGTTGCTGCCCCACGCTTTGGCTCTTCTTCTCAGCCCTCCGGCACCACTTTTCCCTCTAGAATTTGGTGTCTTTCTCCTCCGTCTTGGCCGCTTTTCCTTTCCGAGTCTCTCTTCAGTGTTTAGTGAAATTTCCGCCGTCTGCATCCGCTGCGTTCTCGGGTTTCTCTGCTTCTTCGCCTGCGCGCGGGTTTGCGTGCTCGTCAAGGCCTCGCACATGGCCCCCCCCTCAGGTTCTTTTTTGCTCGGGAAAATCCATCGAGGCGTTTTCTTCGCGTTCGGTCTTTTGCATTTTCTGTTTTCATCTCCACATCTGGTCGCCACGTCCAAATGCTCTGTGTAAAATGTGTTTGATGGATGCTTCCAGTTTCCTACCACGGGCGCGCCATCAAAGGCGCTCCCTTTCGACCGCGCCCTGGCGGTCCTGTTGAGGATGAACCTCCTCCCGAGGTACGCCTTTCTCGCTTCTTCTTCACGTTGTCGCGCCACACTTGGGCCTGCTCCTTGATGCGTGTTTCCTTCCACGTTTTGTCTTTTCTAGAAACACGTTCCGGGTACACGAGCAGCCGGCAGTGCGGTCACGTTTGTGTTTTTGGTGAAAGCGACCTTATTGTCCCTAGGAAAACTGAAGAATACTCGCGTAGTGAGATACCGACACCCGATGGACGTAGTTGGTCGTGGTACGCAATCGCCCGAGATCCCCGAATATATGGCGATATGCGGCGAACCGACTTGGATGCGCAGGCGCCGACTAGAACTCTCTGATGCGCCCGCATTTCTCCCGTCGCAGGAGAGACTGTGTCTCGTGGAAGTGGTCGGGAAGTCTCAGCTCTCTACTTCTTCCCGGCCGCCGACTTTCTTGTCATCTGTGACTCCGTGCATCCGCCCAGCGCCTGAGCGACACCGTGAACGTGACGAATCCGTTAGACAGCCTCATGACCCTCGCCGAGAGGTGCCGCGAGCGGTGGAGCCAGACGAAGAATCCGCCTGCGCTGTCTCCGTATCCGCCTTTCCCCTCTTTGGAGGAAGCAACGCGTATCTTGCAGAAGGCCAACCTGGACTACGACGCCGTCGTGGTAAGTCGCGGGGTCTGGCTGCCGGCTTGACGGCGCAGACGAAGAAGCAAGGGGGTCAACGAAAGAGCATAGTTTGGGTCAGATAAGCAGACGCGAGGACCTCGGAGAGTAGGGGCTGTGCCGCGACTCTCGGCCCCGGACCAACGCTTATCTGGTCGTTTTTTCGTCTCTCGACACGGTCAGTTCGCGCGTGGAAAAAGTGGGGGGAAGGGTCGCTTCCAGAGGCTGTTGCTTGTCGCTGACAGGACGGGATGCGTTCGGAGTCACTCTCGGTTCGGACAAGACGCGGGGTGAAAACACATCGCCAGGGACACAAAAAGACATGGGCCGCTTTGGGTGAAGGGTGAGGGCGCACGGCGTCCGATTTCTCCGTTGAAATCTGTTTCTTTCTCGCAGCCTCCCAAGTGGGGAATGCCTCGTGCTTGGGTGACTTTCTGTTTTCCCTTCAGACAGACACCACAGAAGCGCACCTGCGAGGTGAGTGCTTCTGTCGCTCTGTCTCCCATCCTGTCGGTCGCTTTCCTCGTTCTCCCAATCTCCCTCCCTAGATGGACTCTGTCAGACGTCTGTTGAGATTGGCATCCGTCGTTTTTGTTGAGGCAAGGAGCTCGCTGGTCCCATCCTATGCGGGCACTGCACGCAAATTCAGTTGCCTCTGGTCGGAAAACGTCTTTTGCATCGACGTACTCCCCGACCGGTTCCCGGTTGTTCTCTCGGAAATACCCAGGCTGACGCGCGGGGCGAGTAAAAACTCGGCGTCTCCTGCGCAGCGCTCTTGACGGCTGTGTGTGGATGAATCGTGAGGGATCGTAGCCGCCCGGGCGGAGCTCGAGTGTCTGTGAAAGGAAGCACAGGGTGGGACTGGATGCATGTTGATGGCAGGTTTTCCAGAGTTCCTGCCTGGACGTCGTTAGCAGGTCTGGTGAGGTGTGAAGCACTTCACTGGGAAAACGAGGAAAGCCTGTGCCCGTGCTGTTTCGCCCCGGTCCCTACAGAGACGACCCAGAACCTCGTGCAGTATTCCAAAGATCTCCTCAATCGCGATGTAAGGAGCGTTCTCGACGAGGAGGCCGAGCCGAATGGGACACGTGAAATACACACAACTGATGCGTTTGCCATGGTTGCCGCGGGGGGGGGGGGGTTCTCACTCTCGGAAACGTTGTTTCCCGCCTGCAGAGGGCTGAGGAATTCTTTTTTCCGTGGCTGCATCAGAGGGCGTACAAACTGCTGCACGAGTCCGGGCGGACTCCTGGTCGCCCCACACCGCTACGCAGAAAGATGTGAAGTTATCCCACGGCGGAAAGAAAGGGACGGAAAGAGGAACTCGCCGGCGCCGTGTGTTGCTTCCTCAAAGGCGCACTCCGTCAGCGTTTCGTCCTCGTTTTTACGGGAAGGGTAGCGTCGTGGCTCGAGGCGCGCGTCCATCGAGGGGGTTCATCGAGACGTGCAAAGGGGCGACTGTTTCTGCAGATAAACGTTTTTCAAGAAGCGAACGTCTCACGAGGTCCAGAACCCCCTCTCTCCCCTTTCTGCTGCAGAGCACGATTCAGTCGGTCATGAAGAACCTCAAGGCGCACGGCCGCGTCGGCAGTTTCCACGACGTCGTCGAGAAGGGCAATCGCGAACGCTTGAATCAGTACATCGACTTCATCGCACGCGTGAGACGGAGACGCCTCACCAGAGAAAAACGCATGCGACGCCACATCTGCCTAACGTCTCCATAGCACGGCGACAGTGTGTCGCGCTGGCGGCTTGCGCCCCATTTCGGACACACACATTCGCATTTGCATGCAGCGATTGTCTCCAAACACTCAGACATGCATGCATATATATATATATATATATATATGTATAGTGTATGTAGGTATGTCTATATGTATACATCTGTATGCGTGTTTCGCCTTTGGGAGATGAGTGTTTGTGTGTGTGTGTCGTTGGGGACTGTTGTGTCTCCGTTTCACAGTTGCAAGAGGGAATGGATGTCACGTACAAGTCTATCCACTACGCCGTGGTGGATTCCCTTCCGGTGGCTCTTGAGCTGGAAAACCCCACCGAGGTCCGCGAGGCGCACAGGAAGCGCCGCCAAGACCTTATCCAGGTAGGCATCCACGAAGCGGAAGCGAGGAAGTTTTCCCGGAAGGCTGTCCCCAGGTGGGGGTCGTGGAGACGAGAGTCTTTCCGCGGAACGGGGAGAAAAGAGGCCGGACGGAAAACAGGAAGCCGGGACCACCGGAGAGGTGTTGTGCAAGGGGTTGCGAGCGAAGTAGCACATGCGGCAGGCGTGAAAGGCTACCCTGGAGGCGGTTGACTGCCTCGGCTCTTCGTGCGAGCGGCGAGCACGCGACCGCGGCTGTGCCCGTTGGCTGTTCACATCCGTGTCTCTCGCAGCGTCACAAAAATATGGAAAAGAAGGAAGCTGAACTTCGACAACGCGAGGCGCGTTTCAAGGCACAGAGACTGAAATTCGTCTCCGGGATGGCAGAAGAACTTGAGCGGCGAAGGAAAGCAGTCGAAGCGGAGAAAGCGGCTCTCAAAGAGAATACGCAGTACATTCTCCGCCTTACTCAACTCAGTCTGTAAGGCGCCAGGAACACACATTCTTAAAACACGGAAAGACGGCCTTCCGAACTCCGGGGCCTGCACTCGCTTCTCCATGTATCGGTAGAGAGTAAACGGTCGTTTTACAACTCTCCAAAAAGACAGGATCCGCGCCGCCCTCGACGTATATACAGTTATTGCATCGTGTGAACCTTTGTGACGCACAAGAAACAGGCACTCTGTATGGCCGTGGGTATCTCTCTGGAGATTTCCCCCGCTTCCTGTCAGTCGACTGGGTTCTTCCGTAGCCCCTTCGCCGTGCTTCCACGACGCGCTTTTGCGGCACGCGTCCACCTCTTGAGCACTTCTCCTGTCTGCCTGTCGCATTCTCTGCTGCTCCTCGCATGCGTTTCCTCTCGGTCTCGTTTTTCCTGTGCATCCGCGGCGTTGAATCGCCGACGTGAACGCCTTTTTGCCAACCTCTCTGGCGCCTATACGTGCCAACGGCCTCCTTTCCGCTTTCCTGTTTTGCAGCAAAAAGCACCTGCGCCGGGAAATGCTTACAGCGTGTGAGCGCGAGCCCGTGGAGGCCTTCAAGTCGAGTTTCTGGCAGCGCGGTGAGTAACCGCACGAGTCTTGCCCGGGTGTGCCTGACGGCGGGCATCTCTTTTCGCACGCTTTGGAAACAAAGTTCTCAGCTGAGATACAAGTCCAAAGGGATGGTTGACCGGGGAACTCTAACCGGCAGGCGGAGACGCGTCTAACCAGTCTATAGGATCGTAAAAAACGCCTCGTGTTTCCTCTCAACGCCGTCGCGCGAGTTGCGGCAACGGCTTCGAACTCGGGTGCTGGAGAGAACAGTTGTATACTCTCACATGCCGTTCACCGTGCTGTCTGGATCAAGCTGCACGTGCTTGCAAGCTCACCTGTGTGTTCATGTGGTTTCATGTATCTGTCCATTTCCTATATATATATATATATATATATATATATACTTATTTGCATGTCTGCTGGTGTGCGTGTCGAGGGGTGTGCTTAGGGGTGCGTCCTCACAGTCGCAGAGAGAAGCACAACTTTTTCCGTGTTTGCTATCGACGCCTGCAACGTCCTGGTCTTTTCCGTGCGGATGGTGCTCAGACTTTAGTCGCATGCTGATAGATGTGCCTGCGGCGTCGGATGGGAAGAAGGCGGGCGCTGAACGTGAAGTCGACGACGAAGACCGCAGCTCGGAAGCCGGTCAGCTGCCTCCGACCAAGCCTGATGACCCCACACGCCCGTCCGCGTGGCTACAAAAGGGCGAGTTCGTCTCTGGCGGATCTTCGCCTTTCGGTGAGAACTGGATTGCGCCTTTTTCTGGCTTTTTTTACTGGCTCTTGTCGCTTTTCAACCCGCCCCGTGAGGCTTCGGAAGGTTCTGTTTCTTTTTGCGAGAGTGGGGACTTTGCGGCTGGGTGACAGGCTTGGTTTTTTTTTCAGCGTCGCTCGCGTCCCTATAGGCAGGACACTTGAACGTTGCTCGTGGAGAGAGGAACCGAGACGCAAGAAGAACGCAGAGCGGGGCAGATATGACCAAAGAGAGGCGCTCAGCAGAAGGCGTCTTCGCCCTTGCCAGGCAGGCACCAGATTGGCGCGGGCGTAGCGGAGCGAACATCGGAGCAGGGGAAGACATGTAGGGGCGTAGATTGCGTACAAGATAAATGCGGACGTGAAATCCCGTGAAATCTGTTTCCTTCAGGTATCCAAAGAGTCGCGCATGATGCCGACGCTCGGCTCATTCGCGCGCGGCGCACGTATGGGGGAGGGAACCCAACGTACGTGTCCTATTCTCTCGGTTCCTTCGCTCCTCCGCCTTCTGGAGACTCCAGACGACAGGAGTCCCCTCCTGGCAAGAGAGACACACGGCACGGCCTTCCGCCTTCTTCGGGTGGGTCCGACGGCGACGCCGATCGGCCAACCGGAATAGACGCAGAGAGCAAAAAAGAGGAAAAGAAACGCGTTCGGTTTGAAGATCGGAAACACCCTGGTTTTCCCTTCTCAGACCTGCCAAACGAGTTCGCGATTCCCCATCCCAGGCCGCCGCCGCCTGCGCCGCCTCCTCGTTATTTGTGAGAAGCTGGCGAGAGTAGAATTCGCAGATGAAGTCTGGAGAGAAGCACGACGCCGGCGCAAAGAGAGGAGAGGACAGAGAGGCAGCTTTGTCCTTTGTTGGATTTTATGGGCTAGTTTTTAGCCGTCAAAGCGCCTTTGAAGGGCAGTATGCAGAGAGAGTTCAAGGAGTAAGAGGAAACGGCGATGTACACAAAAAGAGGCCTCCCAGCCGGAAAAGAGACTGGGAACCACGGATCCTCAAAGGAGGAGGAAGAGAACGACTCTCCTTCGTCACAACGACTGACCCACGCAATACCGATCATTTGGATTTCGCGGTAGCTCTCTCGTTGTTTTTGCCTGCGGTTCCTCTGGCTTCGGTGTTTCTCATGTTGTTCATCGCGACTACTTTCTCGCTTCTCGCGTTTGAGCCTTTTTGCCTCATAGCGTGATTCACGCCTTCGTTAGCTTCTCTTCTCGTATTCTTTGCTTTTATCCGGTTCTGGCGGGTCATAAGGTGCGCCTTCCCACTTGTTTCGTTCCCGCGGCGAAGCGCCTGAGGAGCCGCAGCAGCTCGCTGGGACGTGGTCCAAAAAAAGTAAAGCGATGCAGTTGGCTGATGCAGTGCTCGTGAACGATGCCTTTTCGCGATGTTTCGACAAACAGAAAAGTCGGTTTCTGCATGTGTCACCGTGGACAGTCTGTCGCACCCACTCGCCCGGCGTGCCTAGCAAGAATAACGCCAGCGTTTCTCCTCTACTAAAACAATAAGAAACACTTGTTCTGCGGCGAGCGCGTTTGATTTCGAATCGATCGTGGCCTCTTCGAACCGTACTGGTGAGAAAATACCCGTCATCCTTCCGTCAGCTGAGAACGGCGGAGGGCGTTTGCCGCATGATCGCACTCCCGACTTTTGAGACGGCTTCGCAGTCGCCACCCGGTTGGTTCTTTCTTTCTGAGAACAGCCGGGTGCTTTCGTTGCCGCTCTCGGCAATGCCTTCAGTTTTTGCCTTGTTGAGGCCAGACACACCATTGCCCTCACAAATCTGTAAGGTTCCACACCTTTTTCCACTCTCGTGAACCACCGGCCGCTGACTCGCGTGTATATATATACATATATATATATATATATATATATATGGGAATAACGAGCATGGAAGCCGGGTTCTTCCGTGTTCTTTCATGCGGAAAAACAGCGCGGTTGTCGCTAGACCCCACTGCTTGACGACTAATCCCAAGACGCATGATGATTCGTGCTCCTGAACACGAGTCACTGTGTAGCCGGTATCGCGTGTACTCCCGACCTGGGAAGCCGAAGATTTAGGGGAAACGGGTTTTCTGTCATTTCCGTGGCATTGAAGGCATGCATTCAAAGACACTAAGTTTTTCTTCAACGCACACAGAAATCCTCCAGTGATTCTCTCTGGCCGAGCTCTCGTGATCTCTTTTTTCACGGAGAGTTCGCCAGACTTCTCACACAAAGTCCGTGTTTGTGTCGTTGCCACAGACGCCGCCATCCCCCTCGTCTCTCGGCGATGCACCGGAGAGTAGACGCTGTCGTCTCGGCGGTCGCCTCTCACAGCCCTCTCGGACGCGAGGAAAAAACGAATGCACGTGTCGCTGGCCAACGCAGAAATACGGTCAAATCTCGTGTTGCGTTCGCGTATCTTGGTATTTTCTTGGCCCGCTTCTCTTCCACTCCACCTTGGCAGTGTGTGAGCATAGCTGCCACCGTTGCAACGTTTGCCCCATTCGTGTCAAAAAGTACGAAGTACAAGATGACCAGATTTCACCTTTGTCTTGCAGTATGCACGTGCATTTCATGCTATTATCTGTAGCCTCTACGTGTAGGTATCTACACATAAACGTATAGGATACCTACTGATGTATATATATATATATATATATATATATATATATATATTGATATGCATATCTACGTAAGCAGGCATTGGTGTCGATACTGTTTTTTGCGCGTTCCCACAGGATGCACGCGCATGCGTTTCATCCAGGTAGATGTCGGCTTCCAAAGGGACCGCGAGCAACACCCTGCCTGGGTTCTTTTTCTGGAAAAATGCAGCCGCGCGCGGCTTACGTAATGACGGTCGGTTCCTCAGTGCCAATATATTTCTTCATATCGCAGAACTGGAGAGCAAACGTGGCGATATCTTTCAGCGCAGTCCGCTCGTCCTGCAAAACCTTCGACGAATCAGACTCGTAGCGCTCCATGTACACCCGAATGGTCGCCCCGGTGCTTCCCGTCCCTGCGCGCAGGTACACCCATTGCCCAGGAATATAACCACACATGCAATAATGCACGAAGATAAGCAAATATGGGCGTATGTGCACGGCTGCCGTGTGCCAATGTGTACCAGTCTATACTCGTAGACAAGAGGGCGCAACCGAAGCTGAACTCCGCAGTCTCTGCGCGCCTTCGGGGAAGTGTACGGAACAACAGCCTCGCCGCCCACAAGAGAACCCCTCAGCTTTACTTAATAATTTATATATATATATATATATATATGTGTATTTGCATGAGCAAACCAGTCCAGAGACACAAACGGGGTGCACACCTACTTGTTTACAAAGCGGGGCTGCACGCTTCGCTTGTTTCGTTTCCTCTGTGTATCACCGTATGTTCGCCTTTGACGCTGTCACAGCTGAGAACCTCCAGCAAGCTGACGCTCGTTTCTGCGAGTTTTGTGTGTGAGTGGCTTCATCTCATCGCACATCTGTCTCTTTTGCCGCTGGGTTTTGTGTGGAGAGGCCGCGCGCACTAACGCGCACATTCGCCGCCTTTATGTTTCCCCTCCACATTCGCTATGCGTGTATTTCTGCGGGTACCTGAGAGTCTCCAGATGATGCGGCTGCCTCCCTTGAGGAAGAGGCGCACGCCTTGATGGTCCGAGACTTGCTGGTCGACAGGGTCGGTATACTTGAACCAGTCCATCGACTCAATCTCCATCTCTTTCAGCAGCTTCTCGTCAACGTGAGAGGCGACTTTGGCGACGATCTCTGTCGGCGAGCTCTTGGACAGCTCCTCCAAGTCGTGCATCATCTGGTGTGCGGCAGTGCTGTCTTTGTTTTCGAAGTCGTACCTGGAGGCAGACAGGCCGCACGGGAACGCCCGAACCTTTACGTCGAGATTGATGTTACGGGGCGCGGCGTCGACAGAAAAGACCGAAGAAAGCAGATCACACCAAGACGAAAACCAGCAAAAAGCTCACCGTGGAACTCCAGACACATCAGCAGGCTGTCTCGACAGTCAGGCGCAGGAACGCGACAGGGAGAAACTGGAATTCCTGCGAGACGCCGATACGTCCCTCGGACGCGGACGCCCCCTGAAAGGCCGTGGGACAGCTTTTTATGGACGATCCGAATTGGCCTTTTCCACGGGAAAATGAATTGTCTCCCTTCGTTCATGGCTGCCTGTGTGTGACTACGCACATGCACAATACGCCATGGCGCTCTGCTAGCTGCGTACTGTGGATACACCTGGCAATATGCCGCCCGTCCATGCAAACGTGTTTTCTCCCTGAAAATGCTAACATTCACGTCTACGTCCATATTTCCCCGTTTTTCAACTCGGTTCACCAGGGTCGGCTTCGTCAAGCCGCAGGCCTGCATCGGAGGGGAGTCCTCTCTTTCGTGAAAGTACCGTTCCTCTCGACACCAGTCAACTCAGTCGAAGAGGGAATTGCCTCGTTGTTCCGCGCATGTTAGGATGGGTGTTTATGTGTGTCGGATTCCGCGACGACCTCTCAATTCGTCGTCTTCGCGGGCGTCTCTCTTGCGCCTGTGCCCCAACGTTAGGTCGCGATTTGCGAGCCTCGGACAGCCCTGTCTTTGCCGTACCTGCAGTAGAAGTTCCTGCCGTACTCCTTCCAGAATTCTTCGACGATGCGTTGAACGGAAACAAAGTCTTCCTTCGTCGCCGGCGGGGACACATCGACAGGTTTGTCTGCCTTCGCCGCTGCGCGCTCCCTCTCCACGTCGGCCATGCATCCGTTGCGGTAGGCGAGAATCGAAAGCCAGCACAGGATCGCCCACAGGCCGTCCTTCTCTCTCACATGGACGCTTCCGGTTCCGAACGACTCCTCCCCGCAGATGCTGATTCGGTTCGCATCCATCAGGTTCGTGAAGTACTTCCATCCTGTAGGCGTTTCGTAGACGTCTTTGTCTGAAGACCAACGCCAAGGACATAGCCAAGTCGGAGAGGAAGATACACAAGTCGCGCCTTTTAAACCCACATATATCCTTCCAGCGACAGCGTTCCACTTCTCTTCACATCTTGCGTCCTTCGATCGCCGTACTTGTCTGTTTCCGTAAATGCCTATGTTTTTAGACACATGCGGTCCATGCACGGCGAATTGACGACACCCACATAGAGGCATATACATATATATATATATATATATATATATATGTAACGGGCATGTGTATACGTATCCATACATACATATTACATAGCTATACCACACAAAGGTAAAGGACGCGAATACGTTGACGCAGCTAATACGCCTTTGCTGCTTCCTTCGTTTTTCTAACTCACTGAGTTTCTTAGCCACGTTGTCCAGAGCACGCGAGGTCGGCATCGAGCGCGCCAAACCCGTCAAACCTCCCTTGCCGGTCGCCTTATCGACGAAGAAAAACGGAAGGCACTTCTCAGCGTAGAGAGCGATGAGGGCAACGCTATCTGACGGCGTCACGAAGAAGCCGCGCCCTAGAGAGCAGAAAACACACAAAAACGCACACGCTCGTGAGCAAATTCGAGCCCCGCATGTCGCTGACAAGTTAACACTCTTCCACTTTTTCCGTGACATGCATATATTCACATACATATATATAGACATACAGATATATATATATATATATATACAGAGGGACTATTTGTCTTCCTCCTGATGTGTTGCTGTTCACGTTTACCTCTACGAGTATTAACTGCATCTGTATTTGGATAGATATGCACGTGTACAGACGGGTGCCTGTGAGAGGCTGTACGCTTCTACAGCACTACGCGACGCTTGTAACACTTGCTGGCGAGAAGACAGAGGAGAGGAAACCGGGCTGTACCGAGAATCATGTTGCGATCGCAGTCTCCGTCTCCTGCTGCCCCGAAAAGAGGCGTCGATGCGTCGATTTGGTCTGGGTGAAAAACCTTCATTTTCGCAACCAGCTCTGCTGCGTAAGTCAGATTCGGATCAGGGTGGTGACCGCCGAAATCCGGCTGTACATGCAGATCCCGGCAAAAAACAAGATGTCCATGATTCGCAACAGACACGACCGAGAGAAGGCGACTGATAGAAGACCTCAGGAACGGAAACGAGTAAAAGCAACACACACCCAAGACGACGCACACACGTTTCCGCGGAGAGCACAGACACCACACGGCAAAAGCGAGTCGTCAAGAGACGGAACCGTTTTTTTGTGCATCCATGTCTCCTGCTTCTCTCACGTGTAGATGTACACAAAGACGCCCATCCTCTATCCGTTGTATATGTTATGCACATACACATACGCGTGGATGAACACTTCACACGTGCAAATGCATTTATGCATATGTATACATATACATATGTACATATATATATATATATATATAAAGGGGGGATGCATGCACACGGGTGGAAACGCCGAGACTAAACCTGCGGCAAGCCTGATCGCGAAATGAAAAGAAGGGCGAGAATGGCCTGGCCACGGGGCACCGTGCTTCCCTTCGTCAACTTCTCTCACCAGGGGAACCTGTCGCATCAGACTTTCCGGCTTTGCTCCGAGCTCCTCGAGGAACAGTTTCTCTGCGTACGGACCCGAGACGCCGTGCATGGCGTCATACACGAAGGAGAAGTAAGGAAGCGCCAGGAGTCGTCTGATAGCAGGAAAGTGAAACGCCTCCTTCATCAAGTGCATCCAGTCCTCGATGGGGTCAATGACTTCAACCTACGGGACGAGACCGCAACGCGACGACCGACGCCGTTCGTTCAGCACAGAGGCTGCCGCATCAGCGAGGGCGACTGGCGTTCAAAGCATGGGTCACACACAGTCTCAGGACCGATCGAGCTTCTCCCGGCGCGATGAAACGCACGTCTGACACAGAGGACCACGTTCCCGCTCCTGCGCAGAACACCCTTCTCAGAGCAGAAGCGGAGAGGAAAGCTGTGCACATCTGCGGATCTGCGGCCGGTTCCTCCGCCCATTCTCACGCCCTGTGAACGCCGCGAGAAAACCGACTTCGCAACGAAAACCCCTCAGCACGCGTACCTGGAACGCGCCGTCCAGGTTGACTTGCACGCCGAGTTTGTCGAGGGAGAACTTCGGCAGTTCTGCGTATTTGATGGTCGCGAGCTTCTTGGATTTCTCCCACACTTGGTTCATCAATACCTCGTTTCCAGGGGCTGCCATGAACGCAACACGCGAGGGCAAGAAGCCGCATGTGCAGAGACGAAAAAGCGTCAACGTATGAGAACTGAAAACAGCTGCTTCGTAGCGGAGCCTCAGCGGAGAAACAGCAGAGGGTGGTGTAAAGCAATCATAAAGAACTTGGTTGTCTGTGTCTCGAAACTGGAGTCATATTCGGGACTCCCCAGATGAAACTCATAAATCATCCTGAGAGATTATCACTCCTCTTCGCGCTGTCCATTGAAGAGCGATGCAAATGTAGTTTGCGCCGCAATAGAGTTTGCGCTGTCATACCCTTTGCGCGTCCAGGCGTCTCCTCGGCGCTAGCACACATGAGACGGGAAGGCCGTTCACAAAAATTTCGTTTGAGTCTTGGATCGTCCCCTATCTTGCCGACCACGCACCCTTTTTGAGCGCGCCCTCGGCGCGCGTGTCCCCGTGTCTCCTACCTCCGTTGCCGGTGTCGTACTTGACCCCGAAATCCTCGTCGATGCCTCCAGGATTGTGCGAGGCTGTGAGCAGGAAGCCGCCGAAGCAAACTCCATTCTCGCGACCGCGAATGATTGCGCTGCAGGCAGGCGTCGACGCCAGGCCGTTCAGTCCTGAACAGAACAGGAACCAGAGAGACTGATCGCCCTTTCCAAGGACACTCTCAAAGGCTGTGCAGAAAAACGCGAGGACTGCACAGTAGACAGTGTAAGCTAGAAGCCACTTGGCTGCATGCATGCAGGGAAACGGACACGCGGCCTTCCGCCTAGCCGCGGTGTGTGCTTAAAGCTCGGGAAAAGCTTCCAAAAGACACCCGCTGTGGAGCGTCATATAGAAACGCCGGACCGGACACTGCAAGACGTGACGGAAGAAAGCCAACAGAACGAAAGCCCCGACGGGTTTTGAGTCTCCGGAAGATTCACGGGGTTCCAAACCTCGCGCGAGAGAATACCTTTTTTGCGCTTACCAATCCATACACGGCCGACGCCGTTTCCAGCAGCGATCGCGCAGATCTCGTAGATTGCCTCATGAGAGAAGTAGCGGCCATCTCCACTGACGAGCAACGTTCCACCTTTCTTCTCTTCCTCGGGAAGGCAGTCGAAGACACTCTAAAACACGCACGCCCAGCCCCACACGACGGACGAGGCAACTGGCGCTTTCGAACATCTCGAAGCAGAGACGCGCGTATGGACGTAAGTAGGGTGCAAACGTCTACATTCGCACGTCTCTCGAACCACACAGCATCATCCATCTCGGGCACGATCCAGCGCCGGCTTCCACATGCCTAGTTCATGCTGTCATCCAGAGGTACCGCGTTGCAGTCTTCCGCACCTGGGCAAAGTTTGCGAGGTAGTCTTTCTGCATGAAAACCTTTGTTTTCTTGCGAAGACCTGAGCACGAGGGGCAACAGCACACCGAGCCCGAAACATCTGCCGCGTTCCCGCTCTAGGTTCCGGTGTCGACTATCGGGAGAAACGTTTTCTCTCCGCAGAAATCAGTAGAGCCCACAATGGGGCTACGGAGTGCTTCCGGTTTCCACAGGAGTTCGGAGAGAAACGGACCGACTCGAGTCGGGAGAGTTGCGCTCCCTCTTACGGTTTGTCCTTGAATTCCCATCCTTGACAACTCACCGGATGTTCCAGGTTTCTGATCCTGGTAGGCCGTCGTCGGCCGAGAGAGAATTCGGTCACTGGACAAGCCTTTGTGCGACTGGCCTGCGCAAACACACACGCCAGCAGGGATTCGCCTCGCTTGTCTCCGGGAGAGCTGCCGCCGCAAATTTGAATGTTCTTACACATCCTGGCCTCGGCCGCTACGGCGCGCCGGAAGAGCTCGCCTCCACAACGGCCCGCGGATCGAAGCTCCGAACCGGCACAGCCTTGGACTCTGCGAACGGTTCCCTCGCACTGCTCTTCGCTCCGAGCTCTCAGCCGTCTCGCTAATGCACAACACAACGGTGTGTGTCTCGGCTGCGGCTAGGACGCGGGCGTTGACACAACAGGTCACAACGGACGCGCCGGCAGCAACAGGGAAAGACTTCTCTCACGAGGCGAGAGTGGAGCCTGGCCGCCGAGCCGTCTCTCTCTATCCTGGGGCCTGTGCTGGGGAGCCACACGCGAAAACGCAAGGCGGACGGCGGTAGAGAAACACGACTCACTTGCGCTCCCACTGCAGCCTTCCTTCTTAGCTCGCATCCTGCTCGCCTTGGCTGTCGTCACGATGGACCCGAAGGAAGACAGAAAGGACGCACGGAGAGCCACAAGCGGTAAAAGGTGAGGGGTGCGCACCGACGCGCGACACAACACAGCTGCGCTCTTTGCGCCACTGATCAAAACGCAGACGAGAACGACATGCAGTCTCGAGTGTCTAGATAGCCGACATGAGCGGTGGCGTCGCGTCGGGACCGAGGCGGCCTTCCCAGAACTATGCACATGCGGCGAGACGGCTCTCAGGTGCGCATGGGCACGCAGGCGGCCTCCGTGCGTACGCGACACATGCAACTGTCTGGTGTTCGTCGCGGCGGCGCGCCTTGTCCTTTCAGTGATCGTTTTGATTGTCTTCGTGGGTCAGCAGCGGAAGCAGACAAGGAGAGATGGCTTCAATCGCACAGGCAGCATCCGCGCTAGGGTACGAGGCGTCGGGCCGAGCTCTTCGCTCGGCCCTTCGATGGCTCCTGGCTCGAGCACACCCCAATTTGCAAAGACAGTGATTTCCGTCCGGTGAGAGATCCTCTCCTTACCCCCCATGATTGCAGCGAAACGTTTTGAGAAGGCAAGATGTCAAGAAAAGTTTCTTCGCGACTCTGAGAGGGGTGCCGTCAGCCACTGGGAGCTCAGCTGCGATGGTTGAGATGGATCTGCACAGACGACAGACGAACATGATGCAGACGAACAGGATGCAGACGAGACAGCAGAGTCGGTGAAACAAGAAAGAGGAAGAAAACAAGTCACGCGGGCGGCATCGCGTAGGCATACACCTGCGCCGCTCGGGCAAAGAGCGGCCTCGCACCGGCGGAATCTGATTCCGAGCTGGAGTATGAAATCGGGACACCGGTCTCTGCCAAGATTCAACCGGTGGATTCAAAAGGGTACGGTAGGCAACCACGCATCACTGTGTGTCGTTTCTCCGCAGCTGACGATGCCGGCTAGCAGTTGGACCGAGAAGGGACACTGCAACAAAAAAGAATTGTGGGGTCATCTTTATCCACAGCGCACGCGTGGCAAGAAACTCGACAACAGCGAGAGGAGAGAGAAAAAGAAAACCCCCCCCCTCCGTCGAGCGAATGAGAGACTAAGGCCCCGAGGGCTCGGTGAACCAACTACTTGGGCAGGGGAGCGGAGCGGGGTTTTTTCTGTTTTTTCTCCCGAACAATCTCAAGCAGCCGAAGGGTGCGAACGACACGGCAAAAATGTAGTGGATGGAAAGTAAGAAGTGCCCAGCGCTTCTCCCAGAAGTTCCAGGTTCTTCCGCGCCGCCATGAGCCGCCGACCTGTTCCACAACTTGCCACGAATAAATCTCCCAGCAACAGAGACACATCACAGACTTCAGGTGCCACGACCGGGGAGAAAAGCGTTGGTTTTTTTAGACATAATGTCCAGGAGTGCGGAGGCCGCCGCATACGCAGTCTTTCGCGAAGGCCGGGCACCGTGGAAAAAACTGGAAACGGAGATCCCAAGAGCCATGCTGGGACCTTTTCACGAGTACCTGACCTTGGCTCACCTTGATACAGGCAGAAAACGCGAGGAAAACGAGTCTGGAAGTGACAAACTCTCGACCAGGAAACGGGGGGCGTTGAGAGAGACAGGACCAGAGTCTCGTTCGCCTCGCCTCGGGAATCTCGCTGTACCCTCGCGGGTGCGTTTCCCCAGCGAGCGAAGCGGCGGAGGTGCGCACAGAGAAAACTCAGGCGGTCGAAACGGTAGAGAGCGTTCGACTGGCGTCGAAAGCCAGCAGTTTCTGAGATGTTTTCCCGACCCTTTACGCCATTCTCGCAGCCTCACCTTCGTGTTTCGCAGGAAAAACCACAAAGCAAATCGCCCGTCCTTGCGCAAACTCCCGCGAAAGGCGAAGCCGGTGTGTTGAGGGTATATCCACGCTGCGCCTCTTGTGTCTTTTTTCCTCGTCCAGTAGGGTTCCAGGGAAAGCGCCGCTCGGCAAGCGACGCCCGGTCCACCGCAGGCACCGCTTAGAATTGCTCACCGTCGGCGCCAAGATGGCTGTCGTGGAGCTCGGCCATAATCTCG
This sequence comes from Neospora caninum Liverpool, assembly GCF_000208865.1. Taxonomy (NCBI): domain Eukaryota; phylum Apicomplexa; class Conoidasida; order Eucoccidiorida; family Sarcocystidae; genus Neospora; species Neospora caninum. Next base: position 1,915,028 of record NC_018391.1, read on the forward strand.
CGACACACACAGGGGTGGGGCGAGGAGACGTTGCGTTTGTTTTGAAATGAAGCGAATCTGACTACAAGCGGTAGAGCCCAGACAGTGAACTGTCAAAGGGGGACGTGGGAGTAGCCTGCCGTTGCTGCGGAACAACTGCAATTGCTGTCCCCACCCAAACACGGGGCGGGGGAATTCCAGAGTGTGCTTGAGGGTCAGGCAAGGAAATCGTGTATGGTACTCGCACGTACTGCGGCAGAGTTCGCATGTGTCATTTGAGACCAAACGCAACACAGGTTAATTCCTATATCTTTTTCCAGTCCTTTCGAATGGGGTCAGATGCCAGTTTCCCTTCGGCCAGACGGTTCCGGAACACTTTAGGTGTGAAGGTCGTGCCTCGATGTAGCTGTGTATGTAGGGTAGAGCCAACAACCGAGACGGCGCCTAAGCTTCACGAGCTCACTGTCCCCTCCCTTTTTGCTCCCCCCCCCCCCACCCGTGATGATGTTTCCCAGTTCGTTCACACTGCTACATCCCATGTCGTCTGGTGCGCGGTCCATGCAGACGCCTGACGCTCCGGACAAAAAAGAAGAAGAGAAGGAAGCCGGTGGAGGGGGACACGAACGAAACGTGGGTCCGCATCCTGCGTGCTAGTGTTGTTGTTAACAGATCTGCACAGCTCGTCGATCCTCAGCGGTTTCTTATTGCAGGCAGCGTGTCCCCACCAACGGAGTGCTCCCGGTGCCGTTGCCATCGCCGGGTGTGCTACGGAGTCGCAGCTGTGAGGCAGCGGTGAGCGGGGTCCTATTTTGTCTTTTCCGTGCGTTCTTTCTCGGCTCTTGGCCAGAGAAGTCCAGTGTCCCTCCAGCGTCTGCGAAGGCGTGCAGCTTTGGCAGCTCCGCTCGCCCGTGCCACGGTCAACACTCGCTCTTGCGCCTGTCCGCCCACTTCACCGCATCCTATAACTGGATTCCCGTGCGACTACGTACTCAAAAGATAACCCTTTCCAGGCAGCGCCTCTTGCTGGCTGCCTCCAGTGAGAGAAAGTCCTTTTGAACGGCGAGAGTGCGGGATACTGCGCCCTGTTGTCGAAACTGCAGCGCTCAAGTCTGGGCACTCGCCCTGGGCGCGAGATCAATCAATCCGTGGCTCGCGTTTGTCAGGGACATCCACAAACCAGACTGCGTAGACACTTCTTCTTTGTCTCACGGCAGCTCTCGTCGATACGGGACGCGTCATCGAGGGTCCGCACGCCGCCTCAGGAGACGCGCCTCATCAGATGTTCAGCGTCTTTTTCGCTCGCTCTCAGCCTTTTTTTGTGCAAAGCCGGAGTTCACGGCACACAAAGACCACAACTACGCCTTGTGTTGTTCTCCTACCACATTGTAAGTAGACATTGTCTCTGTACACATGATCAGCGTTCCACGCCCTCGAGGCAGACTGCAAGCGCGGGGAAGAGAGATCGGTATTGCCGCGCGACTGCAACTCTCACGGACCTGCAGTCGCACATCAGGTGACTGGCATGCGCTGCCGCGACTGAATGGCCCTCAGACCTCTCGTTCAAGATGTGCAGAGAAAAAGGCCTGCAGCGTTTATGTGGATACACGCGCATGATCGGGCATCCAGCTGTCTGGGGTGGTGACTTCGAGACGCCTGGGGCGTGCTGTGGACTTGCTGGACGGGAACCGGGAAAGCAGACAAGTTGAGGAGATGTACTCGATCCAGCAAACCTCCCTGCGCGGCGGAACTCGCGAGCGCGCCAGACAAACCGGTGGAAAGGAAGAGAGAGAAGGTCGTCGTGTCCGGTTGCTCGGTCCATATTTCACCTGGGGACACACCAGGCCGCCGCGCGGCTTCCCCGTGTCTCTCCAATTCCGCCTCGCATTTCGCCTGGACACAGGACGAACTCCTACCGCTTTCTTCTGGCGGAGACTTGCTTGTCTGGGCTCCACTTTTTCTCTCTTTGGCACATCTTTACGCCCGCCGAGAGGGATGAGCACACGTCGACCGCCGTCGGGCGCGGCACGAACAGTTGCACAGCACACATGCTTGTCCTGCCTTCATGCATGCTCCCGTGGCCGCGGAACAGTGAGACTTTTTCTTAGCTCTGGCATCCGTCGGTTCTCTGCATTTTTATCCTCTCACCTCGTCCTCTCGTACTTTTCCTCGCTGTCTCCGGTTTTTCGTCGTTAGCGCCTCTCTTGTTCGCTTTTTCCGTTTTTATGGTGTCGTGGGTCTGACTCACGACGCAGCCGTGTCGTACACTCGATTCTCTAGGCTCCCCGATGGTGCTTCCTCGTCCCCTTTCAGTCGCTCCTTTCCCTTTCCTTCTCGCCCCTTTCCACCGCCTTTCTTCCTCTTTTCACCGAATCCTCTTTCCACCTTGCATCCGCCGCAATGCGGTGCGCTCTTGCGCCACGGCCGAGGCGCCGTCTTCCTAGAGACAGGAGTTCCTCTTCGCTTTCTCCTTCCTTTTCGTCTCATCGAGGCCATCCTTCTTTCCCCTCTTTGGTTTCTTCCTCTTCCACTGCCTGCAGATCGTCCACCTTTCACTGGCTCTCGCCTCCCTCGCTTCTTTCACCCCCGCTTCCCTCGTGGCTGCCGTCGCGCGCCTCGCCTGCTGACTCCCAGTTGCTCTTCCCAGTCTCCGCCTTTTCTTTTCCTGCATGCGGAGCGAGTCCACGCCGGGGAGACGCGGACTCGGATCCATTCCCCGTTGCCTTTCCGCGCTCCCCGGCGCCGCTGCCCCTCCATCGCGCGGCTCTTTTTCCGTCTCCGTCGCTATGTCGGTCTCTCGCTTCTTCTGCTCTTCCCCACGCGCCGATGCGAAACGGCGTGAGGGCCCACTGGGAGAAACAGGCAACAGAACGACGCACGGCAACACAGCGACGATCCTTCCTCGAAGCCTCTCCTCGGCTCTGTCTGTCTCCTGTCGCCTCTTCACCAGCTCCTGCTTGTCTCCTTTCTCCACGGGAATCGTCCTCTTTCCCCCCACGTCGCTCCGTACCTTTCTTTGCTTCACATTCTCTGGACAGCGGCGCGCAGACACCTGCAATCAACGCGAGAAGGTTGGGGCGCTTGCCTTCTCGGCCTTCCCCGTCTTCTCGGCCTTCCCCGTCTTATCGGCCTTTCGGCTCTTCGTTTCCGCCGCCAGTGGCGCGGCCGGCCCCCGCACACGCGCGTCTCCACGCCTCGTCTCTCGCGTCGGTGTCTCCTGTATGCGCTTTGTCGGCGTCTGTCTCCTTCGCTTCTTCGCCCGGTACGTGCGCTGGTTCTCGCGTTCCTCTCTCGCTAGCTGACGCGCCTTCTTTTTCTTTCATCTCGCTTCGGCACCTGCACAACAGCCACCAGACCCGAGTCCTGAGGCGCCGCCAGGTATACCGAGACAAGTTCTTGGACCACGTGCCTTCTGAGAGAGAGCGTCGCCTCGAAGAAGAAAGACAGAGTCGGCTCTTGACCGCACCCTTCACACCGCACGCGGGTGGCCAGGGCGACAGCAAGCTGTTTCCAGGGGTCATGTCACAGCATCTGCACATCAAACTGGAGAAGGAAAAGTTCCTCCGGGACTGCGCACGCGAGCAGGAGAACCTCTCCTCGCTCTTCACAGAGGACGAGAAGGAGGCGCTCCTCGGGCGGCGCCGCAGACCAGAGAGACAGGAAGAAGACGCGCGAGAGAAAGACGAGAAGTCCAGCAGAGACGACCTCGAGGAAGAAGACGGGAACGCAACGCGTGGAACCAGCAAGCAAGACTCGCAACTGTTTGGCAGAAAACTGCAGGAGCTGGAGAGTTTCGTCGGATCCGCACTCAGGACTTACCGCCTCCTCCGACCCGATGCTCTCCCCTTCTACAAGGTGCGAAGAAACACCCGAGAGAGACACGGAAACGAACGGCGGTGTCTCTCACAGGGAGGGGAGAGCACCTAGCCGTGGTTGACGACGGACCTGGGAACCAGGAAAGGCCAGTCCCCCTCCATCTTTTCAAGTGGTGAACACGTCTGGGTCATTCAGAGCGGGAAGGCACGGGAAGAGCTGCAGGTTGAAGCGTAGCTCTCAGTGTGTCGAGGTATCGGTGCCCGTCTGTCTTGCCCGTTTTCTCCTCTCGCTGTGCGGCTTGCTCTCTTCTCTCTTTGATTCCACCTTCGCTTTTCGGCTCGGAAGAACGCGGGAGTCGGCCTCTCGTTGTTGCGTTGCCACCCTGTTCCACAGGAAGACAGCTTGCTAAGCATGCAGAGTAAACTGAATGAAGCGACGCTGAAGCACTCGCCCCTCGTCCACGACCTCGTGGAATTGAAGAAGCGGAACTTGTCGGTGCCCTCAGATCTTCTCCCTCCCGATGTACGTTTTTCGTCGCGTCATCGTTCCTCCTGTGTGCGCACAGCACCCCTCCATTCTACGCTGGCCTCGATAGGTGGAGGCGACACAGGCACACAAGCCGTGCAATTTCCCGTTCCTGTCTCTTTCTTCGTCTTCAGCGATATACCTTTGCGCTCGGCGCCCTTCGTTTCCAAGCCTCGTCTCCCTTTTCTCTCCTTGTTAGGCACGCGGCTGGTCTGCCGCCGTTCATGCATGTCTCTTTTCTGCGCGCCGTATTCCTTGTTCCCTGGTTCGCCTGTGTTCATTCCTTCCTCACTTCCTGAGTGGGAAGCGACGTCGCGCGCTCGTGGCTCTGTACGTACACCTGCGCCGTTCGCGTCGCCTGGCAGCCCGCCAAATTCCAGGTTCAGTCACCTCGTGCCCCGCTCTGCGTTTTTCGCTTCCCGTCTGTCTCTCCCTTCGCTCCTCTCCTCGCCCCGTTCGTTTTCGCCCCCCCCCCCCCCCCCCCGTCGCAGTCCAAGCGGATCCCGTTTTCCTTTCCGTGCGTTTTTCTGCATCGAGTGTGTCAAAATCGCGCGTGGGCCCTTTGTCTGCACGCGTTTCTCACGAGGCGCGCGCGGTGTTTCTGTGGTGTCTCCAGTTCAACGCGCTCCAGTTCAGCCTGCCTGTGGTGAATCCTCGCGGCTTCCTGCTCGCCCTCTCCGCTGCGGCAAACTCCGTCGCGGAAGACCTCGAGGCCGTCTGCCGCCTGCTGGCCGTGCCTAATCTGCCCCACCCCACGCACCCCTTTCGTCTTAAGCTCCTGCTCGATGCCCTGGTGAGAGGAAAACCGGGCTGGAGACGCCCCGAAACAGAAGAGGGGACGAAGCCGCGCCCCACTCTCTCGCAGGCCTTGCAGGCGCCTTGTCCAGCTGGCCCTTGAGCCGAAACGAGGCGAGAGGCGGCTCTCGTCCTCTCCCTACACTGCGCGGTGTGTGGTATGTCGTCCTGTGTACTACATTTTTCATTTCCGATTACGCGTTGAGTTATACGCGCTTCCGATACCTCCTAGACGTGTCTGTATCTGCCTGACGCGCCTCGTCTGCTCGCCGGTTGCCGGGAGCTCTCCTCGCTTTCCGGCTTTAAGTGTTCGCGTCTTGCGTTGTCTTCGCCGCAGTTCGATTCTTTCAAACTCCGAAAAGATCCTCACTACGCCCACGACTGGGCCCGACGAAACTGGCCTCGACTCCAAGCGATCATGCCAGCGCCCCTCGCCGATTTATCTCCGGAGGTGAGGTCGCGATCAAACCCTGCAAACGCGAAATCGAATCTCAACTCTTTTATAAGCGTACACGTAGTTATTTGCTCACACCTGCATATACCCATATTTATACATACGTGTACATAAATACATATATAGGCCTATATATGTATATATATATATATATACATACCTCTCTATATATTACTGTTCAATCGGGTGGTAACCTCCCCAAAGGAATATATATATATATATATATATATATGTATATATATATATATATATATATGTGTATGCGTGAGTACAGACAGTCGCGAACGCACACATGTAGTCCTGTCCGTTTTTTGTTTTGGGGGGTTGCGGGTGTGCGCCTCCGCTTGCGGCTGGGCCGCGTTTTGGGGCCAGCGCTGTGTCTGTCAGACTGCGGCAACACGCGTTTGCCTTTCCCTCCGTTGTTTTCAGCATGTGGGGCAGTGGCTGAAAGGACACCTTGAGCGCGTGTGTGCGAACCAGCGGGCGGGCCGAGGAGGAGACGCGAGAGGGCGGCTGCTGGCCCAAAAGTTCCCGCTGAAAGCAGACGAGGAAAACCTCTACTCGCTGGCAGATGATTTCATTTTTGACCACGAAATCGTCGACGAGCAGTTCTGCGACGAGAGGCTGACGCAGTTCCCCATCGACAAAGCCGGCGAGCTCTTCCGCAAAATCGCGGATTTCTTCGGGGTGAGAAAAGAACACTTTGACGCGACCGGCCTCGAGAGAGGTTGCGCGCAAACGGAGCGTCTGCGCGTGGCGACGAAAAACCCCAGAAACGGGACGAGGCAGCGCACTCCGGCCCTCGCTCTCATGGGCATTGCGTGGAGTCGAAGGAAACGGTTTGAGAGCGGCGTGCGGGGCGCAGTCGCGCCTGGCTGGGCTGGACGTCGAGGAGATAGAAAGGGATAGAGAGACAGAAAAACTTTTTAATAAAGGCAAAAGTAGACAGATATCGAAAAAGAGATAGAGATCGAACAAGAGGTAGAGACATATAAATAGATAGAGACAGAAATAGATAGAGATAGAAGTAGATAGAGATAGAGATGGATGCTGAGGTAGAGGTAGAGAGACAGAGAAGAAAGACGAAAGTATATGGATGCCGGGGAAGGCCTGCCAGCAAAGGTGGAGGAAGTTGGCGGGGAAGGCCCGCGCGGTTGAGACCACAGAGCAGACAGGCGACAGAAGACGAACGACTTCCCACCGTCTTGTCCCGACCCTAGGCAAGCACACGAGGTGAAGCGGACGTGCCCGGCGAGCAAGAGGGCTCTTTGTCGCGTTGGCTGGTCTCGTCGATTTCCGTTTTTGCTTCCCTTCTCTGCTGGTCCCTGCAGCTGACGAAAGGCCCGCAGCCGGCGGTGAACGACGGGGTGGTGGCTCAGTTTCAGAACCTTGTCTAGTGAGTTGCACGATCTGACGTTTGAAAGACGGGAAGGGACGAATCTACGCAGAAAGAGGCGCAGCGTCGCGACACCCCAGCGCGTGGCGGGAAATCAAAAGAACCTTCACCACGCTCGCTACCAGCGGCCACGTCAAACTTCTCTGTCGATGGAGAACGGAGGAACCAGCGAGGCGAAAAAGAGAAGATAAAAGAAGCGAGAGAGGAGGAAGGGAGAGAGACGGCGGTTTGTCGGGTGTGGTGGTGACTCCCCATGGTTCCTGGTCGCAGCGGCGCAGACGGCGGACTCGCGCAGCTTTCCCTCAGACACTTCCGTTTCGTTGCTGTCTTGCGCTTTTCTCAGCACTCTGGATAAGATTGGGCTGAGCAACTGGATGCGCATGGACACTCGAGAGGTAGGCGTGTGGAGCCTGGTGGCCTCTGGCGTTTCTTGTGTCTGTGTCTCGCTCTTTCTGCCGCTTTCTCGACCTCGTCTCTCGCTTTCTGCATGCCCTACTCGAATTTCTGCATTCGCGTCGCCTGTTGTTTCTCGCGGCTTTTGCCTTCGTCCTCATTCGGCCGCTTCTTGGGCCACCCCGCCCTGTGTCCCCATCGTTTCTGCCGGTTTTTCTGCAGATTGAAGAGTTTCTGCCCGAAGGCGAACCGCCGTCGTTCACAGCTTCCGCGCAAGACCTCGACGCAGCTCGGCTCCTCCTGAAGGCTGCCGCTCGCGGCAAGGCGAACCTCCTCGACTTCGAGGCTCTCGATCCCTACAAACTTCTCCACGGCTTTGACGCCAAGACGGTGCGTTTTTCCACCACACCTGCCGGATGGGAGCTCTTGGGTAGAGTCGGGACACTCCCCTCTTGACTGATGCAAGGGGAAATGCTCGATTTTTTCGGAGGCGCACAGACCTCCCTACCCAGACAACGCGGACGACGCAGACCTCGAGCCGCGTGTCTGTCGACCGGCCGAGAGCAGAGGCTCAGAGGCGTGCGTCTGTCTCGCTCTTTCGCGGGGCGTTCGGCTTCCTGGGCCTTCCCCGACGTGGCGCAGCAGCGCCGAGTGCAGGCGTCTTCGCGCACAGACCTGGCCGCTTCGCTCCGGGTGTCTCTGACTGGAAGCTTTCGGACACTTAGAACCTGTCGACTGGTGTACGCTAAATTGGGCATTCGTCCGTGTTCTCTCCTCTGTCTCTCCTCTGTCGCGGCGTGTCACCGCAGGTCCAAGAGGAACTCGCCACACTGCCCTCCAATCCGTTCCTGACAGACGCGGACATCGACGAGCTCTTCGATATCAATACAGCGGCGGTCGCGATGAGTCAGAGCCACTCGGCGCCGTCGGCGTCGCTGCGAAACTTCCGGGCAAAATTCGGAAAGACGCCCTTGGAGGCGCTGGTGAGCCAGGACTCAGACGCGTGTCGCTCAAAGACAAACCCAGGGAACTGAGGAGCGAAAACGCTACGGGGCACACGGGGGCGAGGCGACTCCGCAAGCGAGAGACGGGAAGTGTGGGAGACGACAGAAGATTCAGAAATCCAACACTTTTCGCTGACTTCTGAGCAGTCCAGTGATAGAGAAGGCGAGTGCGCAGCTGTCGCGAATGAAGTGAGGAGATTGCAGGAAAGGAAGCTGAAGAGGGTGAGGCGCCGAGTTGGAGAGAAGAGGGGCGAGTCGGGTGAAGCCAAAGAGTGAATACAGAGAAACGAAAACGCGAGGACATCACGCAGCGGCTGCCCCGTCCTGCTCGCTTCCGTTCCTCGCAGCTCGACTCGGAAGAGAAATTCTTGACTTCTGCGGGCCCTGTCGACTGGCTGAAAGGCGAAGACGAGAATGGCGAAGCCTTCGTGTCGTGGCGCTGGAAACGACCTGCGCAGACGGTGTACGACGCCGAGAAGGGGATGTTTGTCCGAGAGCGCGAAGGCGTAGACCCTCTCATCAAACTGCATGAACTGCGCCAAACTCTGCTCAGCGTCAGCCGGATGATGAGCATGAACAAACGTACGGACGTGTGAACACACCAAAGAGCCAGAAGGCACCGACTGGGCATAACTCAAAGTGTGCAAACTCTCGTTATGCTTCCATACATATACCGTGAATCTATCCTTTCACAAGCGAATGAAAGGATGGATGCGTTATTTGCGTATATGCATATGATTTATATTTATCCGCAAATGTATTCACAACCATAAATACGTATGCATCTGTGGGTATACAGATCTAAATATATATATATATATATATATATATATCTGTGGACGTATGGGTATTTTGCGGCAGTGGTTGCTTAGGCAAGGATGTGAACTGCGGCGCATGCTGACTTCTTTGCGTTCGCATGCAGAGGGCCGAGTGTACTACTTCCGCGCCATCGTTGCCGTGGGCAACGGTCGGGGTTTGTTTGGCATTGGAATTGCTTTTGGGCCTTCGCCGAAGGAAGCCCGGAGCAACGCCGCGCTGGCGGCCATCCAGAATCTCGACCACGTCGACTTCGATGTCGGGAGGACTCTCACGACGCCAGTTCATGGCAGCGAGTATTCTGCTCACGTGAAAAGTACGTTTTCTTTTCATCCGCCCCTCCCTCCGCTTCTCGTGGGAGCAATGCGTGGTTCTGTCAAACCGGAACCAAGCGTCGAGATGTGGAGTGTCGAGAGCAAAGCGTGTGCAAGAGAAGCCATCGCCAGTGGTCCTTGGTACATTCAGTTTTGTGTCTTTCACCTGCGCTCCTCACTGCCCGTCCTCGCGTGTAGGAAGTGGTTTCCTCGCTTGCCCGAAAAGATCCGTGAAACCGGAAAGTCCTCAAACACACGTTGGCGCTGACCCTCGGGGGGGCTAGAGGCGGCGTCTTTCATTTTCGAAGGCTCTTGGCCCTGCGACGTCCCTTTGGTGATCGGTGGTCTACCGCGTGTTCCCAGATGTCCCCCTCGCAGAGACACCGGAGACCGCTGTAAAAGTGCAGTGTCTCCCGTCCCCTCCGCTGCTCACGACGCAGAGGCGCTCTGCGTATTCCTCATTATCCACAGCCACATGTGTGCCTATATATACATATATCCATATATATATATATATATATATGCGGATACTGATATGGGAACAGGTGGATGAATAGTCATGTGCCTCACTACGCTCCTACGTGGGGTGGGGGGACAAGCGTAGTGGTTTTCTGTGAGGCGCGTGTCTGCGTTTTTCCTTCAGTCGTCCCGCGGCCGCTGGGGAAAGGCCTAAGGTCGAATCTGCGGTATCTTCCGCTGCTGTATCTGATGGGAATCGACAACTGTCGGGTGTCGTTCTATGGCCCGTCGGCTTCCGCGCGGTGGTTCACGCGTGCGAAGGCCCTCAAGCGCGCGCTCGAGCAGCTGCAAAGTCGCCGCACACTCGCGAACGCGACCGGCCAGAAATACGACCTCCTCGTAGCGCCTGGAGAACACTGGATGCACTGGCCCGACCGGTGAGCGCGGCCGACAACCTAGAGGAGTACACTGCCCCAGGCAACAAACAGGGAACGGGGCGGAACCCCGGAGAAAGCCGACGAAGCCGACAAGGGACAGAGGGGACAGAGGGGCGAGACAGACGAGATCCAGAGAACAACTCGCTCCCGGTGAGTGTGTCTTCTTGCGCCTGTTCCAAGTCAGAAGAACCATGTGCTTAACGGGTCCATGGAATGTTTCTTTGTAGGTGGTTCCGACCCATCTCCACGGAATACGCTCGCATGCTGGAACGCATCAAGAAGAAGCGGCCGCCGTCCTATAGACGAGGATTCCGAGCGGCCATCGATGAGGTCATTCCCGAGGAAATTCGGCCCGAGTTCACGCCTTACGTGAGTCGCTTTCGCAGTCGAGCATACACTGGTGTCAAAAAAAAACGTGAATAGACTTTTTGGGCGAACTGCGAGGCTGTTGCTACACGATGATGTGTCTCGCTCAAACTATCAAAATGGGTCAGCGCGACAGAGGTGGTTCCGGGTGCTTCTGCGCTCCCCGTCAACGCATGCATGTGAGCATTCATGCACACTCGAATAGTTTGCAGCGATCTGTCCAGACGTGCATGCATCCATGTACGCGGAATCACCTGCGCGTAACGCGTTCGGATGAAAACGGTTTCACACAGAAACCAAGAGGAGTCTTGTCCCTTTACGTCTACGTCGATGCATACGCATTTATGCACGACTCCGAGCCTGTTTCTGTCTCTTTCAGCATTGGTCTCGCCTCCACTTGTCATTTCGTTGTTTCTGTCTCTCTATCCGTATCGGCATACCCAAGTGTGCGTATTCCCTCCTTCCTCTGCTATATGCGCGTGGCGACTTGTCACGTTTTGGTGCGTGACAGTCGGTGCCCTTCTCGACCGTCGTCTCCCCCTTTTCCGCCATTCACTCCGAAATGTTCGACGGCGTCTCTCGCGTCTTTCAGTCCCACGTTGGGGCTCTTCCTTTTCATTCTTGAGTTGTTGCTGTCCCGTTTGTGTTGCTTTTCTTCAGACGTGGAAATCTCCGCTGCAGAAGTGGACAGAAGAACTCAAACGCAAGAGGCTCACCTCTCACAATATCTACGAGACGGAGGTTTTTCTTCATCCTCCGTCTCAGTCTTCTGCATCGTAGTTTTCTCGTTTCCTGCCTCAAAAGAGGACTTCCCATTGTCTCTAACACATGCGACACCCTTCTGCAGTGCGCTCGTGTGTTTCGTGTCAGCGTCCCGTGGGAACGAGAAGGGAAAGACCCGGCAGCAGCTGGTGGGAGCATGTGTCGTGTTCGTCGCCGCAAGACAGTTCTTTCTGCAGCGAGAAGTCGCGCTACCTGCAGCTGTCGCCTTCCTCCTAATGTGCGCTCTTTTAGAGACAGAAACGACTTTCTCTGGCCGTGGCCATCGCTTTTCCTCGAGTTCTTGGTAGACCCACAGGCTCCGGCTGTCTTCTCTACACAGATGAAAAAACGGTTGGTTTCCAGCTTTGCACACGGCTCCTGTCGTCCTTGCCCCGTCTCTGACACAGCCAGGACTCACGCCTTTGTCTATTTACCTTTTTTTCCTGTCCGTCTGCCGGCTTCTTGTTTCCGGCTGAATTCTGTAGCACCGAGGAAAAAACATACAAATGGCGGGGTTGTCCGTACCGGATGGCACAAACGGGTGCACGGCCCTCATCTTTTTCGCAGGGACGCAAATGGAGGACAAAAAAAGGGATCACTCACACAAGCAGCTGCTTGATACACCGGAAAAGGACGATCTCATGCGGGCATTCAGAGAAAAACCAAAGCGCATACTGCTTTCGAGTTTAGATACTCTTGACTAGCTTGTGGCCGGAGCGATGAGACGCCGTAGAAGACACAGCGTAACGTTGTTCTTTCTAGCCAGGAAAGGAGTGACGGCGAGAAAAACCGGGAAAGAGGATGTTGCGTTTCTGCCAGTCGTAAGCGAAAACAAAGGCTGAGTGTGGCGCGCGGCGTGTACAAAATTTGCGAAACGCCACGACACACACCGCTCCTCAACAGGATGAGTGAAAACGCTCAACTGCTGGCTTCGCGCTGCGCACTGCTGAAGTGAATCATGAGTCACAATTTATGGTGTAGACACGGAATCCACGACACCCCAACAGACAGGAACGTCTGTTGCCCCAGTTTCCCAGCGACTCTCATTCCTACAGATTCGCAAACCCGTGCAATGGCCTTCGCCCCATCGGTATTCTACCCCCTCTCGCTGGTGGTATTGCGATCCCTGTTCGGACGAACCGCGAGAACAATCAAAAGGAATAGACAAGCCAGAAAAGCTGCCTCAAGAGCCCTTCCGCAATCCAAAGAGGCGCGTGCGCAGCCCGTGCCAATAACCGTCAGGCTCGGCTCTGAAGGTGAATCGGACGCGGTCTTGGGTGGATGAACATCTGGGCGTAAACAGAGACAAACGCCCATCGTTATATTCTCGACACTTACGAAATACGGCAACTTCACGGGGAATGATCCGTGTGGAACCCCCTCATCTTAACATACACATCAGCTGCTCGCTTTGTTAGCCCGTAGTTGCCCAAAACAGTAGTACATCGATGCGTTGATTCGGCTGGTTGGGAAACACGAAACTACACTCGCCTTACTTCTGCGCAGAGTCCAGTATGCATCTAGACAAGAACACGTATATATATAGGGTTTAGGGATATATATATATATATATATATAAAACCATGCAATTGAGTGCAGGTCGCATAGAGGGGGGGTTGTAAGCGTGATACACGCGCCTCTGTGCAAAACAAATTCTGGTGAGTGTGATGTTTTGCCTCAAGTTATATGTTGATATGTATGAGTACGTCTATGTATGTCTTTTTGTGTGTCAATCTCCCCCGATCGTTGATGCCCTTCCACCGTTTCGCCCTGCCAACCGAGTCGTCGGTTACCACAGGAGCGCTCCGTTCTCGTGATACCCTCTACTCCTGGAGCTCCTCCGGGGAGGATTGATTCCAGAATGGGATTGCCTGGACGTATACGCGACTCCTCTTTTCATCGGATTTTCTACTCACTTTAGTCCGAGCTCCTCGGATAGGATCTCGCGTGCCTCAGGCGACAAACAACCAACCTGTAAAGCACTCCGGACAGGCTGTTTAGTCTAGTGGTATGATTCTCGCTTAGGGTGCGAGAGGTCCCGGGTTCAATTCCCGGAACAGCCCGTTTTGGTCACGTGGCGTCTTCCCCCCTCTTTCGCCTCTCTTTCTCTTGCTTATGATGGCAATCTTGTAGAAAATTCGCGAATCTTGTCGGCACCTTCTTTCGGCTTCTCTTATTGCTCGTCCTTTACCTCTCTGGTCGCTTGCTGCGGCCCTACTGTCTTCCGCGTCCTTCATCGACCCCCGCTCCGCGAAAGTCGGACGCGGAGAAAAAAGGGGGGAGACTCTGTATGGATTAAAGTAAAGGGGTGTTTGGTCCGTGAGAGGAGATCACGTGAAGCCTGCAGTAGCCACGAGAATGCGAAAGACCGCAAGAGTTTTGTGATTGGCCTTGCTGCTCGGATATTTGCATGTACCGTCTTCGCGGCGCGTTGCATGCAGCGGAAGATCGGGCTTCAAAGCCGTCGTCGAGTCAACAACATCAACTTCTCTGCTGTGTTCAGTCCCGAAGGAGAACACGTCACATTCTGCCTGTTTTTCATCTCTCTCTGTCTTTTAACGGGTTTCTAGAAGAATGCTTAAAGACTGGTCGAGGAGGGGCCGTTGAGTTTCTGAGATTGCGGTGAACGGCGCCTCTCCTCAGTCCGCCACGAGTCAACCCGAGGCTCGTCATCTTCCGACCTTGGCGCTGACTGCGACCCCAGCTTCCCTCTCTCCCCTCCCGCTACCAGAGAAAGACGAAGGATGGGACCCCCGGGTAAAGCGAGCGCTCGCAACAGCCAGCTGGTGCCGGCTTCTTGGTTTGTCTCTCCAAGTGCTTCGGCACGTTCTGCCTCGGAGAGTTCGCCTCTGGGAGGGAAACGACAAGCTGGTACAGGCGCGCCGAAAGACCAGAAGAGGAAAAGCGTCGAAGGGGGCCATCCCAGCCCGTCTCAAGAAGGTTCGCAGATCAGGCGGAAGGATGAGCGTGGACAGAATGGCCAGGTGCGCGGCGACGCGACACGGAAACCTGGAGTGTCTATACACTCGCCGCGGGACTCAGCGCGGATGTCGAAGCCTGCAGAGCCCGCGCCTGCCTCGGGGAGGTCGTGGAGGGATGATCGGATGAAGACAGGCGATATCATACAGTCTCGGCATGAAGGAAAATCGGAATTCCCCCGGAAAGACTATCGTCAAGCAAGGGAGCTCGGAAACAGTGGGAAAAAGCCGTGGGAGAAAGATTCTCGCGGAGGTCAATCTAGCAGGCCCTATGCAGAAAATAGATTTCCTTCTTTTGCCCGGAACTCAAAGGGGGAAGAGGAAGAAGACGAAGAGGAGGAACCAGACGCGACATCTGTCGGGGAAGGCGAGCGTGAGCGGATGCTGGCCGCAGCCATGGCGGCCATCGAAGAGAAAGACGAACAGGCTGTTCTCTCCGACGTGGAGGAAGAAAAGGGACGGGGCAAAGGGAAGAAATTTGCTCGTGATGCAAAGAGAAAAAGAGAAGCTGGGTCCGCGACAAAGCGAGGCACCGGAAACCAGGGGGAGAACCGGAGCACGAAGGCAGAGAGGGACGGAGAAGTTCGAGGCCGTGAGGAGGAGGAGAGCAAGAAGCGGAGGAAGGGAAACGGAGAGACGAACAAATGCAGTGGAGACGGAGAGGAAAACGCGCGCGGGACTTCAGACCAGTGTCGCGATGTGATGGAACGCAAAGAAGACGGTCGAAACGGAGGTCAAACAGACAGTGGAGATGAGGATGACGACGAGTATCAGCTGCATATTGTCAAACGCCCCGTGGTGTCGCAGGAAACACAAGAAGGAAAACGCTCCATGGATAACGCTGCTGACAGGAAGAGCGAACCCTCGGGGCCTTCTCCCATACGGTCAGTCAGAAGCGCACGCCTCTGAAAAGTAAAACACAGGAATGTGAAGAGAAGGCTTTTCCGTCTGCTTTCTGGAGCTCGGCAGACACATCTCGGCATCAAAAAGACATGACTTGATGGAAAGGGTTTTGTCTGCTTTTTTGCAGGACAGAGCCGGTGACGGGTCGAGACCGCGATCGCTGGCGGGGCGCTGGACAACGCGACCACAGAAATTCTCGTCCGTCAGCAGGAGACAGAGGAGGCTCGTTCGGTTTCGACGTCTCCGCGGGCGAAAAGCGCTTCTTTCCTCCTCTCGGTGAAAAAGGGACAGAGACACGCGAGGCCGAAGAAAATGCAAAAGAAGCAACAGAACGGGAAGAAGCCGGCGAAGAGGAGACAGCAGAGCTGCTCCGATTCGTGCCAAAAGTGAGCGCAGCGTGGACAGGGTGGGACGCGGAAAGGAGCCACGATCGTTAGACGGAGACGGAGAAACGGGGAAGGCGACAAAGCGCGCAGGTTCCAAGGGCCAGGTAGAAGCAAGGGACCGCTCCTATACTCAGGAACCTGTTTTCTCTGGCTTCTCTGATGTTCTGTTTTGTTCTCTTCCCATTCACTGCGTGGCAGGTTCTGCCCTTCGCAGGGGCGAGAAGAACACGGACGCTGTCCGTTGCGTTGCCCGCCTCCATCATCGACAATGCACAGGTACACCTTTGTTCCTGTTCTTCCGGCCGCGTTCCAGTTTGCCTGTCAGTCCACTTGCCTATTAAAAGGTGCTGTCTGTCGGGGTGTATCTCCAGTCAAGGGTGCCCCCTGCAGAGTGATGCACGCGGAGAAACCTCAACCAGAACTTGCACGATTCATGTCATTGTTTCTCTCATCGCTGTACTCGCTTTTCGTTGTTCATCTCTCAGCTGCTGTCTAGCTCTCTTGCTGTCGCTCCCTTGCCGTCCGCGCCTCTCGTTTGATTCTTTCTCTCTCTGTACTTCGTGCTCTCTCGCGCGCTTTTCATATCCCTTGCTTCCCCTCTCACGCCCCCTCTGCGTAACTCTGCCTTTTCTCTTCAGACGGCAGAGCTCCGCGCAGCACTCGTGGGACAGATCGCGCGCACGCTAACTGTTTTTGGCGTCGACGAGATTATTGTTTATGAAGACGTCGGTGAGTGCCGCACTTGGAAGGCCCTCGAAGGCTTTCTCGATCTAGGGTTCTCCGGCAGCTCGGCAGACGCTTGTTCTGTTTTATTTTTTCTCGCCATTTTCGATTCATGGTGGTGGTGGCGGCGTGCGCGTCGTTTCCCCCAGGCTGCATCTTCTGTGCTCGCTCCAAGCAACCACTTCGTTTTGCTGTCAGGTGCATGCGCCACCCGATGCCTGTTTTCGCAGTTTTGCATGCCTCGCGTGGAGCGCCGGCCACACGTGTGAACCTTCCAGGTTCTTTGAACAGGCGCGAGAGAGCCCTCACGGGAGACGCGTATGCAGCAGCCGCGGGCGCTTCTGTGCGTCCCCAGTGTCTGCCGAAGTGTGCACAGACGAGCTAACGAGGGAAAAAGAGATGACACAGTGCGCCAAACACGTGTTTTCACGGGCTCTGAGTCCTGCG
Organism: Neospora caninum Liverpool; assembly: GCF_000208865.1. Classification (NCBI taxonomy): domain Eukaryota; phylum Apicomplexa; class Conoidasida; order Eucoccidiorida; family Sarcocystidae; genus Neospora; species Neospora caninum. The sequence continues at coordinate 1,931,978 of NC_018391.1, forward strand.
CTGTTTGGACATTTCCGTTTCTCGAACCCTTGGTATCCCACCAGAGCGACGTCCGCTGTCTTTATCGGACACAGGACTACCACCGAGTCCTCGTCTTCTGCTCATTTGTGCGCACCAGTCACGTGGGCGTTTTCTCTCGTTTCGGTGCGGAGGCACGCTGGACTCTGAGGGGACACTGTGTCTCTGTTTTCCTCGCTCAGCGGCTGCCATTTCCAGAGGAAACGCAGAGGACGGCCACTCACGAGCGCTCGAATTCTTCGTTCGCAATCTGCGATATCTGGAAACCCCACAGTTCCTCCGGAAATCACTCTTCCCCATCCACTCTGGTAAGTGCATGCGTATATATATATATATATATATATATATATAGTATATATTTATAGTATGTGCTGGTGGACGAGTGTGCAGGCGCGAAGCGGCATGCATGTGTTTTCTGGCGTGCCCATCCATATATTTGTTTATGTCCGAGGGTAGGTGTTTGGAGCTGAGTCGAAGACGGCGGCGCTGCGGGTCAGGCTCGCAAGGCAGCGTTTCTTCACGACTTCTCCGTTTCCTTTTTTTCCGGGAATCACGGAGGTTCGCCCGAAGCCTGTTTGTCTTCCAATCCTTTTCCCGTTTTTCCTGTGTTCCCTGCATTTTAGATCTGCGCTTCGCGGGGCTGCAGAACCCGCTGGACGCGCCCCACCATCTGCGAAGAAACGAGTGGCTGCCGTACCGAGAAGGCGTCGTTGTCGCTTCGTCCAAGACGCGCCAAGAAAGGCAGCACGCGAAAGCGACGGAGTGCGACCGAGCGAAGGGACCGGGAGACGACGTGAAGCTGACTGCTGCAGAGAAGAAGAGGCTCAAGAACAAGCAAGGCGCCTGGGTGGAGTGTGGGCTGCCTGCCCTCGTGTGGATCCCCAACAGCCGTCTGGAGGATGGGATGAGGTGAGGGAGAAGCAGTGGCGCGGCGGGGGACCTGCAGGCCTATTGGTCGGCAGTCATCTTCCCCTTTCGTCGGAACGATACACAAGGGGCGCAAATGTACACGCTCTTCTATCCCCCGTCTCCCAATGTTTGTCGCCGCTGTGAAGGCACACAGGTTTGTCTATGCCTGTATGACTCTGCAGATATACATATACATGTATTCCTATACATATATACCTATACATATATACCTATATATATATATATATATACATATACATATGTACATATACATATATATACATATATACACATAATATATATATATATATATATATCTTTTGTGTGGGTGTTTGCGTCTTGTGTTATCACTCTGTGAGACGTGCATGTGTATCTCATCGGGATGTGAGGCTGTGTGGAGGGCCCGCGTCTCTCCCGCGCGCGTCGGTCCCGGTTTGCTCACGGCCCAGGCGCTTTCTGTCTTTTCTCTTCAGAGTGACGGTTCGTCTCGACGCTTCTGTCCGGCAGCTTCAGCGCCAGCCTCAGGAAAGAGGCGACGCAGAGCCGCCTTTGATGCGAGGCGTCGCAGTCTCCCCGGACGAGCCCCCGGTCAAGGCAGGTGAGGGCACGAGGGACGAGCTTTTGAAGCCAGTAAGAAAAGGGGTTTTGTGTCTCGGCGCCCGCTTCGGTTTCCTTCCTCGTTCCTGACTCCGATTTCGGAGTCGCGTCGCGCTGTGTGCTGCCGTTCAGATCGCGATGAAGAAAAACTTGCGTGAGAGCGCCTATGCACCGTTTACGAGACCGGTCGGTCTTTTTTGCGGCGGACGTCGCTGTCTCTCGGTGTTGACTAGCTCACACGAACTTCACGCATCTGTCTTCGTGGTCCTTATGCGTGCAACGAACGGCCACGTCTTTTGTGGTCTATTTTGGTCTTGCTCCCCAGGCAGGGGTGCACGCATGCGAACCCCTTTCTCGAGTGTCTGTGTGTTCCTCGCTCAGGGCTCTACTGGGGCTACCGCGTCCGCATTGCTCAGCATTTCCAGGACGTTTTCTCCAGCTGCCCTTTCAGCGCCGACGGCCGCTACGATCTGACAGTCGGCACATCGGAGCGTGGGGCGTGCGTGGGTCGCGGCTTCGAGTTTCCGAGGAACTACAGGTGAATGGAGACAGCGACGAGAGGGCCTAGGCATCAACGCACGAAGGGAAACGCTGCGGAATGAGCTGAGGGCAAAGAGGCGGTCACGAATAGAAAGCCGGACGGAGGTCGTGAGGTCCAGGCGGGATGAGGGCACTTCGACAAGAGAGGAGAAAAAGAGCTTGAGGGGAAGGAGCTTGGAGGGGGACCGCAGAGGACGAAGAGCGATAGCAACTCGGAGAAGACGCGAAAGAAGCATCAGAGAGAAATAAACCTAGAGGGCGCGAAAGACGAGGCAGAAATGCAAAGTGGAAACGCTACACATTTGGCTAGCCGTAGAAGAGTTCGAATCAGCCAGGCAAGACTGAAGTTGGAAGGATGACCTGGGTCTGCTGTTTCTGTTTTCAGACACATGCTTCTCGTTTTCGGAGGCCTGCAGGGTTTGGAAGCCGTTCTTCTAGATCGGCAGTCGAACTGCGCACCTTGCCGAGACCCGTCCACGCTCTTCGACATGTACTTGAACACCTGTGCCTTCCAGAGGTCGAGGACAATTCGAGCTGAAGAGGCTGTTCCGATCACTCTGGCTCTCCTTCGCCCCTATCTCCTTGAAACTGACTGGACTAAGAAGGCATGACCGTCTCCTCCGTGTTCTTCGTTGTCGCTCCGTTTTCTCTTCTCTCTGTTTTCTTTCAGTCTCTCCCGCCTGCCGTCATTGCGACCGTCTTGTCTTTCTATGGACTCTCTTCCAGGTAGAAATGGAGACGGCGACAATAGCGGTTGCTTTCATCTCCTCTTCTTTTCCTCCGTTCCGCTCGCCGTTGTTGCCCCATAAAAGAAGGGAAAAGGAGGGACCAGCCTGGAACAGAAGACCAACGTCTCCAAAACTGCCTGTGCTGTCTTTTCCTTCTCTTCCTAGTCGATGTTTTCTTTTGCTTGCCCTTTGGCTGGTTTCGGCCATGAGCAGAAACTCATACTAACCGAGGAATGTGTGGCCGCATGCTCTTGCGTTGTTCTGCCATTCAGTTGTTTTGCCATGTCGCTTCCAGCGAGTTTTGTTCTAAAGGTGCAAGGACCTTGTCTTTTTGCTAACTCTCTTTCCCCGTCGTCGTGGCCTCGTGTCCCCGGCCGCCGTATTCTTTTCCAGATGAACGATGTCTACGCGATTCGGTCTACGCGATTTCCCTTCATGGCTTCTCCGGCAACCGCTTGTCAGACCTTTCTTTCTACACTTGACAAAACAGAGTTTAGCCCTCCGCTGGCTCTTGTGATCCGCGAAAGCCGCAGCAGCCTGAGCTGTTCTGCTGCATATTGTCAGATTATCGGTGCCTCATGCTGAGCCTCGTGCCCATATTTGGCACAGTTGACGTTTGTGCAAGGAGAGCAAGAGGGCAAACGTGTTGACGAGAGAAAGTAGGAGTGAACGGGAAAATCGACGGTGGATTATTAACCACGCAGTCACGCGGGGTCACTTGGAGAGGGTTTCTCTGCTCTAAATATCGCGCAAGTCACGAGATCTGACAGGCCTGTCAACACGCATTTGACTGCACAACTTGGTTCCCTTTCTGGCAGAACGGTGCGCATTTGTTCCGGTTTCATCAAGGCTTTTCATACCTCTATTTGGCTGTTTCTGCACGGGACGGGAGACCTTTGCCGTATCAGTGTGCTTGAAAACCAACGTCCCCGTGCATCGAGTTTGGAGTGGTTTGAAAGTTCTTGCGGTCGCGCACACGTGGCAGACACGCCCCCCCCCCCCTTCCCACAGAACGCAGAGACGGTTTCTAGTCTCGAAATTTGCACAGGAAAAGGAAACCTTTACAAACACTCAGGAGGAAGGAAAGAGGGTATGGCTACGAAGAGACATCACGAAACAGGCAAGCATAGTTCGACCAGAAAGTCTGTGCCGATATAAACAGCAAGGGGCGAAAACAGCTCTGTGGTGAGAGAAACGTCCTTTGGAAAAACAATGAAACCTTTGATCTCCAAGAAGACAATTGCAGACGTCATACTCCGCCCAAAATCGGCCACATTCGTCCGCAGGCTTCGCCGGAAGTTTTCTGTTTCCTTCTTTCTACCTTCCCAAGCCCGCAAGAGCTGAAACGCCAGGACAGATGACATGTAGCTGAATACGTACTGCCTTTGGAAACAGCTTTCGTTTTTGGCGCATATCCGAAGAAACAAAAAACCCTTCAAGAGTTTGCGGAATCCTTACCGCGACACGAGAGTGATATTGGCGACTGTTCGGTACCAAGTGCGACGCTTATTACGTAGTAGCGTCGACTTGGTGAACCGAGATTGAACTGCGTATAAGTTTGCTCATTTCGCATTACCTGGTTCCATTCGTGTATGTTTCCACTTACACATTCAGTATTTTTCTTCTGCCTCGTGTCTGTGGTTTTTCGTCTCGGGTATGCTTCTGCTGTTGGAGGCCCCTGGCCGTCTTTGCTCGCTCTATCGCATTGACGAACAATAGCGAGGATTTGTTTCCCCCATACGAGTCTCTTCGTGTTCCTCGATTTCCACACTGGGAAGCGTCGAGAAACTTGCTTCAGTGTATTTTTCATCGAGTGTTTCAGGTCGATTTGCCACTGCCGTTGTGAGGGCCCGTCGAGTTGTCGGTGGTGTGTCTCCTCCATCCTTTTCCTTTAGTGTATAGGATTCGTCTTCTTCCTCGTCCTGTCCCTCCTCTTCGTTATCCGTTTTGGCGTCTGCTTGTGTTTGCTGCTTCTTCTTCGAAGGCTTCTCGTTCTTCCCCTTCGTCTTCGATGCTTGTTTATTTAGTGCATCTTCTCTCTCTCTGGATTCCGCTTCGCATCCCGCCTCTTCACTGCCGTCTTGGTCTGCGCCGTGTCCCCTCTGTTTTTTCAGGAGCTTTTTCATCTTCCCTGCCACGCCAACGACCCGAACCTTTGGGCGTTCTTTTGCAGTTGCCTCGATGCCCTCTTCCTTCATTTTGACCGGCTTTTGCCTGCGTATAAGCCCCGTATTGTCTTCTCCGTCTTTGGTCGGGGGCGAATCAGAGCCTGCTTTACCTGGGTGTCTCCGCTGCTGTCCGTCTAGCTCTGTTTCGAGATGTTTCTGACTGTTGTCTCCCTCACGAACGGCGACTCTGTCCGGAACCTGACTCCTGCCGTGCTGAGTCGTGTTCTTGTCGTGTTCTCCCAGAGAGACTGCTGCGGTTGGAACGTGTGGCTGATCCGGTTCGCTGTAGGTTCGGTGCGTATCCCACCCGTTTCCTTCTGCCTTCTCTTGACTAACCCCCTCCTTCGCTATTGTAAACGCCTGTTGCCGCCGTCGCCGCTCAGCCTCCCGTTGGTCCTTCTTGATCGGGCGGTTTGATTTCGTGACTTCAGAAGTAGATGCGTCGTTGTCGTGGGGATCCGCAGGCGAGGACTGCGGCCAGTCGACCTCACTTTTGTTCGGCATCTTGCGTCTGTCTTTCTGGGGCACATTTGCGCCTGCTTCTCCGGCCCCATTTTCTGGTATCCCTGTGGCAGCCTGCTGTCGATATTCCTTTTTTCTCTGTTTCTTTGTCTGTTTGCGCAAATCTCGTTTTTCCTTCTTGCTCAACTTTCCCGCGTGGCGTGCTGCCTGTCCGGCGAACAGGGACGTTTCCGTGGTATTTTCTTTTTCAGACTTTTTCGCGTTGTTCCGGGTACCCTTCGTCGTCTCGTCGGAGCACGACTGCGCCGCAGTGGGATGAGCCGCCACGTCCGTGTCTTCTTCCTTCCTTTTTTTCCCCTTCCGCCGCCCAAAGGAGGCTACTGCTGTGGCGCCGGCTGCTGCTTTCGTAAAGGCTCCAGCGAGTAGTCTTCTCTGAGGTTGTTTCGCATTCGTGTTTCGAGGCCGTGTGTCGTGTGACTGAGAAGTACTTGTTTCAGGCATTTTCTCCAGGGTAGGCGTTTTTTGTGCCTTTCGCTTTCCGATAATCTTCACTTTCGGCATTTTCAGGCGCTTGGCATTGCCTGCAGCCTCTGGACTTCGTATTTTCTTTTTCAAGTTCATGGCGCCTGTGCGGCGACCCAAACACGCGGCACTCGCAGAGCAACAGCGTCCGCTTACTTTCTGCAGACTTGTGGACAGACTGCCACCCACCCGGCTGCAGCAGCGGAGAACAACTCCGCATTTTGCTGCGAGGCAGCGCGAGCAGGCCCGGCACGATGTCCGGAGTAGACGAGTGAACGTCCCGCACGCTTTTACTAGGCATGAACAGTATTTTCGCATACAGAAGGCAAAAGCGGCAAGGAATCGCCGTGCAAACCCACAGAAACAGTGAATCCCGACGCGCAGGAAAGGCAAGAGGAAGGGGCCGAAGAAGAAGAGAAGGACACCTGCCACAACGATTGCAAGGATCGACAAAATCGTCGCCTTCAAGGCCGCGAAACACGTCCGAACTGCCAACAGCCAAGCACAGAAAACACAAGAAAATGCAGGTTGAGGAAACGTGAGTGCCTCCGGAAGAGGGAAAAAGTCGCCGGAGAAAGAAGAGGGAAACAGATTGCTGGAACAGCTTCGACGCGCGTGCAGCATTTCGCCAGGGGTTCATGACTTTCACTGATCATGGCCGTTCGCTCACACAGTCAACCTGTGCTGGTCTCCTGGGTGAATGGCGAAACACGTGGGCGTTTGTGGGGAAGAAATGCGCACACACTGTACCTAAAATGGTCTTGTAGCTTTGTGCGAAAACGGAGGTTCTGCGGCTGCCGAGATCTGACAAACAGATACTAGGCGGTAAGGCCTCCTGGCACCTCAGATGTTGCATACGTGAGTGGTAACTAAATGCCTCTTCGCAGCGGGGCATCGCGCTCTTACATCTGAATAGGAGGCAGACGCCATTATACCAGCTGCAGGGGCATACACTGCCTCCTGATGGGCGTGAAATACCGAAGAAACGCTCGAAATTCGACAGACCGTCTTTGTCTTCCTGCCAGCACACAGAAATGTTCAGCAAAGGCGCTTAAGATAAGCCCCCGTACGGCCCTTGAAGGATCTGAGATACCGCTCCCCCGTTCCCTCCATTCCGTTGCTTCATCTCGTCTGCCAGCGACTCTGAAAAAAAGGCTCGCGGCCAGGGGTAGCGAGACAGAGTCACTTCTAACCACTACACGCAAGACCGTGAACCTTCGGCCACCCGTGGCCTCTGAAAAGACTTACACGGGAACGAGATTTATCGTGCACGTTTTCCCTCGTGTCGGGAGTCTCAGTGGAGGAGATGTTGGGAAATAGCTCAATCGGTGTATTGCAAGTCGCAGCAGGTCTGTTCCGACCATCGCTAGGAAGACGATAAGTCAGACTGCCGAATCGAACAGACGCTCCTTCAACTGGAAGAAGCCGAACACATCATGTGACGCGCGAGGAGAAAAGGAGTCCTCGTGCTCAAGAGTGGTGTGTCCAGGGGTACCGGGTCAGAGTGAGGCAGCACGGCACCCTTGTAAGCGCCTTACGAGGTACGTTTTGTTGACATGGACTTCTCCAACGCTCTCGTAAGGCAAGAAGACCATCTCCTGCTCACAGAAAAGCATAACATCGGGTTATTTGAGTTTTTGCTTCGAGGCTGCATCTTGAGTTTTGTAGAGGGAGTAGCCATCTGTGTGTCGAAACCCCGCGCTGCACATTCGTCTCCAGACGAGCCGCCAGATTTCACGCTCGTCACTCCGACACCGCCCAGAGCCTATGCGCCGTTTAGCAGCCGGATCGAAGTGACGAGTGCCCGAGCAAGCCCCAAGCTATCGGACGCCACAGCGAAACGGCGCCGTGGTACCGAGACACTTTTCGGGTATTCCGCGAAACGAATTCGCAAGAATGCACGGCATGGTGGGGCATGAACGGGAAAGCCGTTCAACGACTGGAGACGCTGTGCGCAAGCTGAGTCGTGAATCCGGAGATCTTCTGTGGGCAGCGTAATATAGCCACAACAGCAGAGATGTTACCTGAGCATCTCGCGTTGTCACATTGAATGTCTGTTGGTCGAGCATGAGATGCTGGGCGTCGTACAGCTTCATGAAACATGTGACACTAAGACCGCTCGAAGAAAGCGTTCTGAAGGTTAGCGTGAAAACAACCGTCTCGTCAGCAGGCACGGTTGTCCGAATTGGTGTAATGGGGTTTACCTGCAGCCACAAGGAGCATGCACTAGCAGAGACGTCTTGCCTCCAACTTTGAAAGTGTTTTCGTGTGTCAAGAATCCAGCGACAGACGCGACGTTTTCGATGGCGCCTACAGATCGTGAACCCCGGTTCGTCAGTCGTCAAACCAAGCGGAGGCCTGCAAACATCGGCTTCGATTCTTATTTAGATCCTTTCAACGCGCAAGTCGGAAAATCCTTCACACATGATATTGCAGCAAACAGTCTAGAAACTGTCCTGGTATGGTGCGGCAAGAAAGGGAAAAAGTTGTCAGGTTAGTGTCACAGGAGTCCCGGTTGTGTGGCGAACATACCGTCCGTCGGCAAGAAAAGGGAATCTGCTTTTCTAAGCGTAAACATCTCGGTGCATTCCGCTCTGTGGCGGTGGCTTGCGTACTCTTGAACTAGTTGAATGGCAGTCTCCAGCTTTTGAACGGAACTGCTCTCGGTGACTTCTCCGAAAAAAAAGTTCTAGTCAGCCCACCCGACATCCCAGGGTGACCCAGTACCGTTCCTTACGTCGATGGTGCGCTCCTTTGTGTCTGAATCAATGCAGAAGGGTACCTCCACTGCGAACGCTGCATCTTCGTTTCCTGAGCGGACCACGGTATTCAACAAGTGAGCCATAGTTGCGGGGTGGGTGGTGCTTGAGACGCACATGTCGACCACAGCTACGCAGACGCAGAATGACTGTAAGACGGGGCGCTGAATCGGCCGCTTTGACTCTTGCGCGAGTACAGCCATCTACGTGAGGTTCTGACAGCCCGCCTCTACACGGAGAGAAGCAGGTGAGGAAGGCGCATCACCGCCGTTGGCCTCTGAAGGTAACCTCTCCCGGTGTTTCTTCGTTGTCCTTTTGAGTTTTTTGGCCACGAGCCTCACGACGAGGATAAAAGGAAACCAAGCTGCCGAGCCGCACGCTCTGCTGCCATAGAGGCCGTGAGCTGTCGTTGTACCTGAATTCCAAACGTATGCTTTGAGCGGACACCCGCCAATGCTGCTGGAGGCGCATGCGTCGAGCTGAGGTACTCTGAGGACACGAAGCAGCGAGACGGAAAGCAGCCTGTGGCCGCGGGGATGCAGACGCAGCCGAGACTGCCACGAAAACTATAAGCAAATCGCCTACCTCCTCCAATGGCTTCTGGGTGAGGAAACAGGTCACCGAGACGCCTGCTGAATCACGGACCCGCGGTGCCATTCTATGACCGTCTTGGCTCTAATGCCACCAAAGGTGGACATCTGGCTAGACCACCGTGTGGAAATAGCCGGGCCAAACACACCAGGAGAGATCGATTGTAGCGCAGAGTGCTAGGAGCGATCTCTCGAGAGGCAAAACTGTCGTTCTGAACTCGATGAATGCAGTCCGTTAAACTAAGTGTGCATGCATGATGCGTCTGCTCAAACGTATCCTCCGATTCAAGTAACCGAATCCGCTCCTGACAAGACCGCCGTGTAAGAGGCTGCCAGCTGGGGCTGACAGGACTTATCTCCATAGAGAGCGATGCTTGTGGGATCGTCAGAGCACCGTCGAAATTCTCAAGATACACAAGGCGTTAAGCAACCTGAAAGTGGTGACAGCGAGCGTCGGAAGGATCTTCCGATGTTCCTCTGAGCGCCGCAGGCCTGTACACACTTGCGTAGTACGATCAGGCCCCATCCTCGCTACGGTGTCTTACTCGATGAAGGTAATATGGCCAGGTGATGTCGCCCTCAGCCAGGTGACATCGTTTGCATCCATCTCGAAACGGATGTCTGAGTAGTGCTGCTCTCCGAAATCATAACCCAGATAGTGTCTCGTGCCTGCCGACGAAAGACTTGTTGCGTTCATTGGGTCCGGCGCATATCGAGGAAAGCCGCCGAACTCTCGTTTCAGCTGAAAAGTCAGAGGACAGGTGTGTAGTTCGTTTGCAGGCGCAGCTGTTCAGCTGGAATTTTTGGTATCCAAATCCAGCATCAGTACTCCTGTGCCACCGTGATTGAAAAACAAAGCTGAGACAAGGACGCAGGCTTCCCTTTAACAACAAAATCTCGTGTAAAAAACCGCCGGGGCTATCACTTTGAGGAAGTCGATGCCACAAACGTCCAGGCAGAACAGGGAAAAGGCCTGGCTTTGGTCTACCACTTGGACTTGTGAGCTCACTGCGTATAATGGCGCTAGATTTTGCTCGATTCGCAGCCTGTCGACCTCCTTGAACTTCCGAAGCTGTCCGGTGATACAACTCCCAGGTAGCAAATAGCAGAATTCTCCCCTCATGTCTCCCCATCGATCAAGGCCAGTGCCAACTTTGTCGCATTCATAACCCGTCACGGAAACGTAGTCCTTGTCCAAGATGACGGCGTGCTTTAAGCACGACTTGGTGTTGCAATACACAGAACCTGGGAAACATGAGAGGATGCCAAGTGTAGCACTGCTTGACCACTCGTGCAGTCCACAGAGGGTGAGTCGTCGATTTCGCTTCAGAAAGAAATTCTACCCCGGGTGAGGCACTGCACTTCTCTCGCAGAGCGTTCGCTGAGAGCTTTCCCCCAATGCCTAGAAGAGCGGCGATAAGGATCGGTTCTTTGCGGAGAGTGCTGTGAAGATGGAAGCGGCTTCGCCCTGAACCCACCTTGTTGGCACAGCCTCCACAAGTGAGGATCATCTTCGGTAACTCCCCACTCTGCTGGGTCCGACTCGGTTGAACATCCGTACTGTGAAAAACACACGTTGATCGAGATTGTAATACCGAAGGCGTGACACGTCTCACATTTTCTGGTGGGGAGAGGGAGATCCCGTATCAGTGAAAGAGCGATTTGAAAGAGAATGGTTCTCGTCTATGGCGGAAATTCGGAGTACAAGCACAGCATCTTTCGTAGGAAGTTGCAAAGCTCCAACTTGTCCTGTTGCCCCTTCTCCCATGTAGCATTCGTGACATGTAAGGTTGAGTTTCCCTCGTACCTCAAGCTTAGATTCCTTCACCCAAGGATGCTCTGGAGGCCAAGAAGGAATGAATAAGAATTTGCCCGCAAGTACATTTGTGACCTGCAACGACGAGCGCAGCCTTTACAATCACAGAATTCTGAAGGTGTGCTGTGCAGTCGGTCAGGGAGCTCCTGAGAATGGGAACCGTGGCAAGCCTGCGCTGACCCGGTTGACTCCACTTATGAGATACAGACAACCAAGTCCTTTATGATTGTTGTACACCACCACCCCAGTGGACTGTTTAAGACAGCTAAAAGTGTTGGATTTCAATATCCTACTACTGTAAGGTTATTCCACATCGGTTATGTTCTAGGCGTAAAATATATGGATTACTGCTATCACTCGTATTAACAGCGAGAGAAAACTACTACTCAGATGCTAGTATGATCAGTACCACCGTACTGGGAGCGATAGTCTCTGAGGGTATCACATTATAAGTAGATATTGTCTCTGTATAAATGACCCGCAGAAGGCCGCTCACGCGATGCTTACCGGAGCGCCGTCGCACGCGTCTGTGGAATCGCAAGGAAACCCGCAGTTCGCGCGTGGAACTCACCTCTTTCAAAGTGCCGTCGGACTCCAGGGAAAGGCGGATGTCAAACTCGGCTGCGCAAAACAGCCACAATATTCTTCTCTAGCCTCATCTGCGTATCTCTGAAGTCCATTACCACCACACAAGAGACCTGACAGTACCCCTCGGGCTAGGGCATCACCCCAGTAGCGGGACCGGAAACGACAATAGAAGATTCAGCGGCAGTGATATGGGTACATTGCCGCGCTTAGGAGTATTTGCCGTGCCTCTTTGAAGGTGCCGTTTCCGTTTCAGCTTACGGTCAAAAATTTCTGGTGTAGTGTAGTTCAGTGTGTAGATTCTGTCGGTGATGCCCAGGCGCTCGTGCTTCTCTCTTTCGCAGTCTCGGTCCAATGGAACAGTGCCGACTTCTTTCCCGGCTTCACACTGGTCATACAGGGTTTGAGACACCAGCTCCAGGGCCCGGGGCGGGGCTTCAGGAAAAACATCCACATGCATGTGAAACATTCATACCTGAGCCAGGCCCAGGAAGGCTTTTAAGCGCATCAGTGGGGCTGGCTCCAGTGCTCGCCTGAGGAATCACGTTGGTGGTAGTGTGAGGACCGCTAGAGAGCAGAGCTGGCGGTGAAGACGGCGTGCACAACAGCAGCAATCCCTGTGCTACCTGCACTCCACCGGCTGCGCGGCATCAGTAGAATGTCACGCATCTGCCCGCCCGGTGCCGCGACACACTTAGACTTTGCACTGGAGGTTAAGTCCGTCCGAAAAGACACATCAATCAGTTGCGAGCTCATCGTCTCACTACGATGTCACTTTACAGCGACACGGAGCGGTGTACCTGTGCCCGGCATTCGGGACGAAGATACGCCACTTGTATTGCTGTCGCATGGTCGTGTGACCTCTAATTTGCGCAGCAGCACAGCAGCCCTTTCTGTGATACATCACGAAAGAATCTTCCAAATGGTGAACAGATTCGTGGAAACAGGAAAGCATCTTGAGCTGAGAGCGTACAGAAAGCGACACCGTAGATGCTAGAAGACGCCGATATTATGTCGGCAATATCCGTAATACGTACTCCACCATCGCAGCTTGACTTCGACCGAGAAGCTCCACTCTTTCCCATCGCCGATGCGCAGCATGCTGTACCACGGCAATTCCGTTCGTGGGCAAGACTTGGTCACCCACAGGGAACGCGCGAACACAAGTTCTGCAGAGCATAGACCACGGCACACGCGTCCTCCGAACACTAGACACAGTGCAACTCTTCGCAAGTTGAAGCTTGCTAGCCTCTCGCCTTCCATGAAAGAGCATCAGAATTAAATACAGCGTTGCGCATATTAGGAAAGCCGAGGTCTCAGGGACCCACCGGCGTGAAGACTCCGTTCGGAGAGGTTCCAGGAGGGCCTGCTCTCTCCTCTGAATGGCTGATTTGTAGACCTGCCAGAGGCAGCTGGTATGTCCCTTACCAAACCAGTTGCAACGAAAGTTACCCCTCTTCATGTTGTTGATATGAGTGAAAGCCAGGACTTCGCTACACCAGCAACAGCGGCCGTGGGCCCATGAAAGGGGCTTTCCATGGGGGTGCACCGCCAGCTTCCCATCCTCAGAACATTTGGCGGTTGTGTCTTCGTAACAGAATTTTTCCGGCTGTCGGCCAGCCTCCCACCGGGAGTATTCATATATCTCTTCCCAATAATCGAAAGGTACCTCCTGTCACGAAGCCAGAACAGCACAAGGCACGAGTTGTCAACCTGTCTTGTGCGAATAGAGGGTGATTGGGATGTAACAGCCATCGTCTTAAGGAAGATTCGTGTTGGTGGCATTCTGACTGGCGTTAGCAGGTCATATCCTCTGATTTCGCGCGGTTGTACGAACTGAAGCCTGACTTGCTCCTCTTACAGACCTCGTATGTCCTCTGAGTGATGCCGAGGAAAATGTGCCAAGTCCAGAAGTCGCTTGGACGACTCCCTTCTTGGGCAGCTCGTACTCGATGCGCTTACCTTGATGTACTCTAAAGGTAATGATATTGTTACGGGAGTCTTTGTAATGGTCACAAGAAAACCGACATTTCCCACATCGGCGTAGGTCTTGTCCCTGGAATCGATGGTGCTTTGCGTGACATTAAACGAAAATTTCTATGAAAACAGTGCGCACGAACAGGGAATGGCAGCAGACACTTTTTTATTGTATCCGTTCTGCTTGCTACAGGGAAAAGCATGTGTGTGTATAGCTGGCACCGATACACAAGCCGGCCGGATTCTTGGCAAAATGAAATGGGCCTCTCTGTGCTAAACAGGAAACTCCCACTGCGGATCAAAACCGCCTTACCTCTTTGTTGGATATTCTCACAGTGCCTAGAATCGTATCTTTGCATTGGATCCGCCGCGGATCGTTCTGATCATAAGCGCCGTTGACCGTGCAGATCTGCTCTCTCGTGACAGCCTGAGGAATGCCGGCCTTCACGTCACTGTGACTGAAGATGGCGAGGAGCAGAACCGCCACTGACGCGGCCCTCCATCGCGGCGGTGGTGGCTCCATAAGGCCGGTTACAGGCGAATCAGTAAGGCATAGTTCCACAGGTTAACAGTAGCCGTAGGAGCTATTTCTGTGACACGTTCGACGTTACTCAGTGGCAGCCACGAAGAGCTGCAGCGATGCTTCGAGAGTGTGACAAAGACTTGATTACGGATCTGAGGAACCAAATTGCCTCTCAGAGGTGAAGTACAAAGAGTTAGGATTTGTGCTAGGTAGCAAGACCAGGTTACGCTTCACTGACTGAGGGCAGAATAGTAGGCTGTGCTTGTCTCATACCGGAACATTATGTGTACCGCAGTAGTACACTGATCTCAGCTGGCTATACGACCTGTTGCGCCTGGCGTACACCTCAGGGGGGAAGTAACCAACAAGGAGGCAGAGTGACATGGCGGCGCCTTTTCTGCAGGCGATGTCCTGTTAAAAGTGTTCCCTGATTGTTTGTAGACGTTGTCTCGCCCTTGACGGTGAAGTTCACGAGCTCGCTTGTCGTAACAAATGTACAGCCAAAGGGTCAACTGTTGCATTCCCGGTACTAGACTCATTCCCCCAAGAGACATTGCTCAGAACTAACGGATTTTCTGTGTTTACTCAAGGAGTTGTACGCCAGGACAACGATTTTTTTATTTTGTGTGAGCCTGGTGCTGAGCCTGGCCGTCGTCCTGGTGCGGTCAGCTCGACTGGTGCGTGCCGTCGCGTATGATGCGGGGCATTGGTGTGCTTCCTGCCACCGCAGAATATATTAGCTTCGCATCTCTGTCAGCTTCGTCATAGCTTTCAAAATGTCTCTCGATTTGGTTCCAGCAAATTTTGGCACGGCCTTAGAGGAGAAACTCAAGTGGCTTTTCCCACGAATGGATTGCGAGAACCTCAAGTGCAGTCCGGGCATCGTCCGCATGACGAATTCGCCTCGTTCGAACAGTCATGCGCCTCGCGAGCACGAAAGTACTGACATTTGGGCGGTCGCACAACTACATAGGAGGAAGATTTTGCTGTAAGAGGGGGCCAAAGAGTGAAAACAACTCATATTTGCTGGAATCACGGAGTGAGAAAAGTTGTCGCACCACTCACAAGCGCGAACACGCTGGCGTTGCGCTGTGCGTCGCTTAAACCATAGTGGCAGCGATGTCTCTCCCGGTAGACAACAATCGACAGTACGGCTCACCACGGCAGGCCGTTGACGCTAGATGCAGCTGGCACGCATGTGCGGTCCAAATTTGCCTTGCCGAAAAGCTCAGAATTTTTTCCCACTTTCAGGGCAACCTTTATCCTACGTGACCTCACGGAAGCCAGCATCTACGTTTTCCGCGAGAGAAGTGTGTTTCTCATCTCGTCCTTTCCAAAAAGAGTAGAAGAGGTGGACGGGGTAGCCTTACTGGCAGCTGTTGTCAATCGAACCCAGCCGATATATCAACGGTTACTCAGCCTGCCTTGATGGCGTGTTTCCGTGAATTCATTGACTAACCTATATCCCAGAGCGATGCTTTTCTCATCCTTTTGTATCCAGCACTGCATCTGTGCGCGTCTCTTAACACAGGGGTATTGTCACAGTCTTTCATCCCCTCATCCAGACCACCTCGGTTGTGCCGCCATCACTCCTCCGGAAACTGGGCATGGAATATGAGCTAGTTGATCTGACCCGTAGTCACCAGTGATATTGTTGCCGTAGCCCGGCGCCGGCAAGGTGTGTGAGCGAAGGGTCAACAAAGTTGATTGCGGTGGCAACCATCATCATGAGGATACACAACCAGTCACCCCCCCTCACGTACGAGAGCGGCCCCTTGGCTTGGTGGCAATGGCCTCTTGGTCTTCTCGATACTGTTCTTAGTGGATCTGAATCGCCTTCGGGCATAATGTCGAGGAAAGGAAGCAGCTTTATCGAACAGGTGAGCTGCTTCAGCTATGGAGTTGTGTGCGTGAAGAAACAAAAGGGCAACCTGGGTGCTGCAGCTTGAGTTACTCAGTTTCTTTCTCGGTCAAGGAGAGATGTGAGGAAATCGACTGATAAAGTTCCGTTGTGTGTAGATCTGATCAAGCGTCACTGAGTGGTGATGCGTGACTATTGTTGTGCCATACGCCTGTTGCGTTCTCGATATTCGTGCACCTTCACCAGGAGTTTTCACTGGTATGAGCGCTTTGTTGCCGCAGCTGTTGGCGACTACCCTATGCGCGGCGCTACTTTTCCTTCTCCTGAGGAAACTGCTAATTGATTACAAAGTTGAATTAATGTGGCAGCGGTTCGTGGAGGATCTGACGGATGCGCTTTCGGTAAGTTAGACCCGGAGCAGGTCACCGGGGCTGGGCTCTGGTTGTAAGACCGAAATCACTTACACAGATCTACACGGAGCAAATAGCTAACCAACTCAAATTGTCCCGCAACATTCACGATACCGTTCCCCTCATACACCGGAAGACACTCGTCGTTGTTTGAAATGAATTGCTCCTCTGGGTTCTTCTATTTTGTCTCTGCAGGCAGACGAGCTAGAGATCTCTAACATTCAGCACCTGATTCGTTCAGAGCTTTCTTCCCCGGAACTTAGCGGCAGGCTCCGCTCTCGTCATGGGTGTGAGCTATTTCGAACACTGAGGCTGCGACAAGACAAAATCTTGACCCAGGTAGGATATGCTGTATATACTGGAGCAGACGGGATAGCTGTAAAGAGAAACAGGAACATTTTCGATGTTAATTGCAGCCAGTAAACTTTCTGCAGAAAACTGGTGTTGTCAGTCACAAATCCGTCCACCCTTTTAGAGCGTTCAAGAGAAAACAAAACTCTTCAGTTGTGTCTTGTGGTCTTTTTAGGATTTCAATGCTGTTGCCTCGGAGGTCGCCGCACTCGGCGTGCCTGTAGATCTGGCAGTTTTAGGGGCTGAGACAAAAAGGTGAGACTGGATTGAGAGGATATGATGCAGTGTTTGCAGACCCTGAAGGATTTCTTGCCGTTGTGAGGCGCACTATTTTAACTGCCCAAACAATACTGTGTGTCTCTTGTCTCAGGCCGCGAACCAGGAGGCCAGATATTGCAAGAGGATCATCAAACATTTGTGGCTGGGCCCGAATGGGTACAGTGGCCAGGACGTTGTTGTTGCACGTCACGAGTGTCTGCCGTCTGTTTATGTACACCGTTCAAGAAGCTTCAGATATGATTTTCAACGATCCTGCGTCGAGTCTTGTGGTACTTTGTATTTGATGTCCTCCCCGCATCGTCAAGGCAGTATTTTCACGCTTGTGACATTTTTATTCATTTTTGGTTTCATTTCACTTTGTCTATCAAGGGACATGCAGTAAATGCTTGCCCGCATAACTGTGTCCTGGAAATGTCGGCGCAGTCAGGTACCAGCTTTTGACACCCGTGGTGCACGGGTGTGACAGTAATTTTCCTTGGAGGAAGCTAGGTGGTCGTGGGTGTGTTTATGTCGCCGCAAAGGCAGCAAAATGTTTTCTCCCGAACACAAGCAATGCAGCAGCGAGTGCCTTCTCGATCACATCCTTGTACAGTGTTCGATGATTGGACTCAGTGCCTCGAGTGGCGTCCCTCATACTAATGCTTTAATTTTGTCGTATGGGCTACGTGGTATACACAGTGGCGATGTAGCTGTGTTGGAGTCAACTGCATACTGGGGATCGCCATTCAAGAACTTGTAAGAGCCTTATCGTTTCAG
The DNA here is from genome assembly GCF_000208865.1 of Neospora caninum Liverpool. Classification (NCBI taxonomy): domain Eukaryota; phylum Apicomplexa; class Conoidasida; order Eucoccidiorida; family Sarcocystidae; genus Neospora; species Neospora caninum. The sequence goes on from NC_018391.1 coordinate 1,949,829, forward strand.
GGAGGTCTTCCCTTACACGGAGTCGAACGGCGCTTGCTAGTCACGAACAAAATTGCTCAAAAAAGTTCGCTCTCTGGTCACGCGAGGCATCCCTCTCCGTGTTTGGTATGGGTAACACAGTGCAGCACTCCTGGTCACACACGCTTTGGAACCGGCTTGACTGACTTTGAATATTCAAGGTTGCGGCCCGTGCACACGAGGGCGGCAGGTGTATTTACACTTCACCTAAAGCGTTCGTCCCTGCACACGCTGCTTGTCAACGTGGTTCCGCCTGGGTCAACTGTAGGTGAACAGTGGAGTGTTTAGTTCCAGATCGTTGAAATTGCGTGATTAGCATTGCAGCTTCTCGGAATCCCAGTGTTTCCAATGGCAGACAAGAGGAATCCTCGTCGCAGGGCTTCTCTGCCCGGTATCGGACGACGGCGCCGACACGCTGAGGTGTGTATGGTGAAACACTTTGGTCTTCGCTGGCTTCTCGATTTCACAGTCACAAGTCCTTTTCTCCGGGGAGTGCGGCTTGATGCCGACGCCGTGGCAACCCTTGCTATCGTTTGTCAGCACCAACTGGAAGACGCTCTCGGGTCAACATCAACGGTAACGTCACGGAAAGTGACGTTCCCCGTCCCAGTTGACGACCTTCAGCCTGACGTTGAACTCCAACACAGACTCTCTCGCCTTGTTGCAAGATTCTACTCGGGCGTCGCCATCGGTCCCCCTCGTTCACTCAAGAAAGACATCTTGGTGTATCTGAAATGCAGGCAAGTGTTTTACCATATTGATTCATCAAGCAGATGTCTTGAGGCTCTCACTGACAGGGGATCCGCTGATGCAATTCGGCTGGTTCTGAATGACCAGTCTGTTCCGTACATGGAGTTTCACGTCGGGCGGTCCATTATGTCCGACACGTTCAAGGACGAGTTCGTTGCCGCGAGGCTCCCAGACAGCTTACCGTACTATTCAGACGGGGCTTGCGAAATGACTGGAGCGGGAACAGTTTTACGATATGTTGCAGCCAAGACGGGTTTAATGGGGAGGTCGCCGGCAGAAAGAGAGAAAATCGAGTCTATCATAGAATACGGCTTCTCTGTTCTTCAGTCACTGTGGAGGGCAGATTGTCAGTGCGGTGAGACACAGAGAATGAGCCAAGATCGAGCCAAAGCCAAGTTTGTCAAAGAAAAGCTCCTTCCAATTCTTCGAACTCTTAATGCTCTGGTGCCGACGAACGACGAAAGTGCCACACCAGCAGCCGCAGACTGCCAGTGGGAAGAGGAGAGTGCCTTTGCGACTCGGCGGCTACGGCCGACATGGGTAGAGGGTTGCGTAAGCATTTCAATTGATTGACGAGTAAGCGCAAATTGCCAAATTTTTTTCAGTTCTCCGTTGCCGATATCGTCATCTACTCCTGTGCTTCTTCTATTGTCCGGTACGTGCAATTGAATGTTCTGTTTCATGAGCCTCGCGCCTCATTGGTTTTTTAGAGAGTTCGGGCAGAGCATACTTCTGCCGTTTGTCAACGTTGCCAGGCATTCGGAAGCTGTCGAATGCTACAGACCAAACATCAAATCTTTCTCGGAATCGCCTCATCGTTATTGAAAGAGTGGGTTGCTTGTCGGCGATGGAACAATGCCACCAAAAAGCAGAAAGTGTTGTGTACTTTGTGGGAGATCGGGTCACTCTAAGAGTTGGTATTTCATCATTTTTCTTTCTGTACCTTAGTGTATGACAGCTTTGTGGCAAACCGATCCGAGCGTCATCTGATGGCACCCGGCCGCATCTGTATGGCATTACCAGCTTCACTGTAGTCACACAAGAATCCCTCACAATTGGGCCATTTCTCGATCACAAATAAGTTGCTGCCTTCGAAAGTTTGCAGAGTAGTTATTTATGGGGATGCTGTATCACTACACTTGGTAATCACTATCGCCGAGGTTCTGCTATCGATGATCCTGTTGCGCTGCAATAATTATCGCAAGTGGACTGACACCGAGTTGCTGGTGTGTAACACAGGCCAGAGAGCTGCGTGAAAAGTGGTCTACCTGCCAGTGAAAAGGAGCCAGAATTCCACTTGAATGCAGCAATTAAGGTCACGAATGAGGAAGGGTCTGATAGCGTGTGTTTTCACGGAAAAGGGAATCGTGTCCTGCGTTAAAAGGGTGATGCTCGTGGTAGACGAGAGGCGGTGCCCGAGCGCGGATCCTGCTTTCGCTGGTGGCTGCTCATAAAATATGGTTTGTATTAAGCGACGCCTATCAACATTCGAGTGGGTCTAATAAAAAACAAAGTCGTGCCATGCGACACAGACGATCACAGGTCAGCGGCTGGAAACGTGTAGATCCTGGGCACTTGACCAACGTGCTAGAGGGGATCATTGGTCACTCTGCAGGTACAGCATGAGTGGCACACCTAATGTGTAGTCCGTCGGGTGTTCTAGTTCGTTAGCAGGCCTGCGTGCCAAATTCGCTGATTCAGACAATGTCGATGGACGAGATCGGTTCGCCATCTAAGTATTTTTGAATAGTTCTTCCTCCGCTTTCTTGGGGGGGACGGGCAATTCGAGCGATTCGTCCGTCTGAAGCGAGAGAAGAGACCGCGGAGCGCAACACCGCGTACCCCTTCTTAGTGTCGTCGCGGCAGTGCCTACAAGTGATTTTCTCCAGCGGTTGTATTTCCGGAAAAAGAAGTCAACAGCGAGAACACAAAGTGGAAAGTGCATCGCTCAGGCCCTATTATGATGAAGAAAACTTAGTATCACTAGGACACAGGTTTTTTGCCTCATAACCACCCATTTTCTGCATAGATTTTCTTCTTCCCATGCGCCAGCACACCTACGGGTTCAATGCTGTATGTATGCAGCGTGGTTGGGCTACCACATGCTCGTGCGGCTTTCTTCTTCCCAATCCCGACCGGTAAGGAATCCCAGGACGAGCACATGTTCTTATCCATTTTGCCTTTGTCTCTGTCTTGCGGAGTTGTTTTTGCGCGTTTTTCTTCCCTTTTACGGCCGAATAAAACCGTTGGTTTTTTTTGTCCCGTTCCCCTATCCTGTAATAAAAACCCCATGTGGGTTCCACGCACTTACATGTCTCCGTGTTACGGCATATTCGCGGTTTAAAACGCTGCAGAGTACACGTCGTGCTGTTTCCATTTTTGCATGTACGCGGCCTTATATATCTTTTCTAGTTTTTCTTCTGTGTGTTTTCACATTTTCCGGTGAATGTAAGTCTTCTTGATGCACGTATATGCGGTCAGACCCCCTAATCGGCCCTTCGTCCTGTCAACAGCAGCAGTCCGTGTACGACGTGTATCGGAAAGTCCTGTTGCATTTTACCCACTCCCCATATATACAAGCCGCGGCGTGCCATTTAGAATGTTCCCTTCCCGTTCAAAACATTTTCCCCTAATTTTTCTTTTCGGTTTCGTAGGGTTTTGTCGTCCCATCTTTTGATTTCCGCGTTGAAATACCCACCACGAGTACCGTGCGTAAGCGTTCGTACCAAGAGGGCGGCAGCTTGGTGGACCTGTTGCTTTCGCTGTTGAGGCAACGGGAAGGGAATATGTCCATTGGGACTTTTATACCTCGATTTTATTCCCCTGTGATAGGCAGTTGTCGCATTTGTTCGCGCTGCAAACGAGCGCACTTGTGCTCGGCGCCCTGTGACCCTCTCCATACAGAACTCGGGGATTACGCTAAAATTTCGGCTGCAGGCGTGAATCTATTGCTGCTGTTTTCACCTGTAAAATTCCTGCACCATATTTCGGTCAAATATACGCCGTTTTCCAACCGTCGCCCTTCTATTCCCTCTTTATGTTGCAGTCCCGCAGTATGATGTCAAAACCGTCCTCTCGCACACGCAGCCGTGCCTCCTTTCTCTAAAAGCAGATTCGACCTGTTGTTCACTTCAACCGAGAGACAAAGGAGACGAACTCAACGGGAAGAGGGAAAAACACAAAGTAGAAGGCAGGGGAGCTTCGTGTGATGAGACACACAGTCTGGAGGCGATTTTGTCTCTACAGACTTCTTTCGACTGAAAGTCCCCGCGAGCTTTCTTGTCCGTTTTCCCAGTCTCTCGTTCTCTCTTCTCTGTGCATACACCATTGTGCCTTCCTACTCCTGCTTGTCCATGACAACGTCGGGTTCCAGGACGTTCCAGCCTCTTCTTTGCGCCGCCCTTCGTACGCGTTCGCTGTCTCTCTTCGTTTCCTGTCATCTCCACGCGCGGTGAAAACTCGTGGTCATCCCAGCTATGTTTCTTCGTCATAACTGCGTCTCCAGAGAGATGGATCGATTCTAGGTCTGCTGAAGGAAGTGAGAAAGGCGATAATGGTTTGGACGTTTTCCTTCCTGTTCCGACCCCTCGTTTTTCGGTGGTCGGCTTGAATCTCCCGCGGTCGTCACCGTCTGCGTTGCGGCCATGGAAGTGTCCGGCGACCTGTCGTCATCCGTGCGAGAGGAGGCGAACCGCGAAGAAGAGCGTCTGTTCTGCCCTGAGAACGATGGAAGGGCGGGCGCGCGGGTGTCGGTCTTAAGAGAGGGAGAGAAAGAGAACTCTGCGATTCGAGGCGGCCGCCCGGTGGACAGAGGGGACGTGGAGCGAAGCGAGCAGGACGAAAAGGGTGAGCTACTCGGACAACAGTGCGACACAGTTGATACGCCTGGTCAGGCCGCTCTTCTCCCCATCTTCGCTCGCGCCGAGCCAAATGGAGAGGAAGCGACGCGACAGACGTTGCATGCGGGTGGAGGTGCTCCTCCGTCGGGCTCCAAACCTCGTGGCGGACCAGGGCGGTCGGAGTCTGGGGGCGACACAGGCGCCAAGCTGTTAAACGGATGCCGAGATTCGAAGCCAATGAATAGGACCGAGGAAACTGTCGCATGTGGAGACACCGAAATCCCGACCTCTGTAGCACGTGGCGAGGAAGGTGAGCGTGGTGCGTTTTCGCCGGTGTCTGGGTCTCAAAGTCGTCTGGAAAACGCAGAGCATCGCGACCCCGCATGTGCTGTGAGGCGACCAGAGAGACACCCTCGGACCCCAGCCGCCATGAAGCAGGGAGAGCCGAAAGACAACGGAGAGAAAGAGGCAAAGGAACAAGAACAAAGGGGCAAGGGCGAACGGGAAACAGCTGAAGCAGAGATCGAAACGGGACATATAGACAAACAACGAGACGGAGAGTGGGAGGGCGACAGTGAGCAAGTCGCATCCCACAACTCTCCTCGTGTTGCCCTGCCAGCCTACGAGGGCGTCTGGAGAGGCGAAAACAAACAAAACACAGTGATGATTTGTTTTTCGGATGACGGAGGAGAAAACGCGGACCCAGGCGACCCTCCAGTCCCCTTCTCTGTTTCGTCTCCGCGGACCTCGGTGTCTGCTCCCGCTTCTCATTCCTCACCGTCCCTCGCATCGTCTCTCTCCGACTCCGTCCAGCATCCTCTGCCTTCGCTCGCTTCTTGCTCCTCTTCCTCTCCCTCTCCTGCGTCCGCCCTCGCGTTTTCGTCTCCGGCATCGAGTCTCTCCTCGTCTCCCTCTTCTGCGTCGTTCTCTGCCTCCTCGCCGTCGCTCTTCTCCTCGGCGTTTGCCGCACCCGTCTCGTCGACGTCCTCGCCGGCGTCGCCGTGCCGCACTGCAGCCCCCTCCTCGGCCGCGTCCTCTCCGCCGCACGCGTCCTCTCCGCCGCACGCGTCTTCTCCCACGTCTGCATTTGCAGCTGAGGCTCTGTCTCCTCGGGCCGGGGCGAGCGGCCGACGCGCCGGCGCTGGGTGCGCGGCTCGGAGACTCCCCGTGGACGCTGTCGCCCATCGCACACGGGCGCGCGCTTCTTTCCTCGCTGCGTCTCCTTCGTCTCCGAGCTCGCCAGCCGGTCGGGCGAAAACCTCCGCTCTCCTTCCTGACGCCTCCTTTTGTGAGGGTGGCGAACAAAGGCGAGAGAGGGACGACTGCGCTGCGCTTCTTTCGGAAGGCCAGCGCGGGAAGGCGGCGAGGGGAGAGAAGCCGAAACGCGAACTGGGAACCCGACGCGACAACGACGCGAACGCATCTTCAAAGTGGGACGAGGCGATCCGCAGAAGGCGCGCAGCGGCCCTCGAACGCGCGGAACGGCGCGCAGCCTTCGGGCCTCTCCCACTCGCCTCTCGCCTGCTGCGGCAACCGCCAGGAGCGTCTCTCCTTCCTCTTGTCGTCCTGTGGTCGACTTGCGACGAATTCGCGAGAGAGCACCCCACGGACGAAAGAAGCCTTGAAAGTTTCCGTTCGGACGGAGACGTGCAGCGTGGAGACGCGGAGGAAGCGAAAGAAGGGCGTACCGTCCAGCGCGAGGCCAAGGGTTTCAACGTGGCAAGCAGCGTCTGCGAGCTTGGCGCGAAATCGCATTTGGAAGACGAAAGGGAAAGAATCGTGCCCGCGAACGACCAGAGAGGAGGGGCCTGGCCGTCGGAGACAGAGGCAAATCCGCCCTGCGTCGCCGCTACCGCTCTCGACGCTGCCGCTCTTGCCTCCGCGGACAAGGCGCGGTTCTTGAGTCCGAGCCGGCGTGCTCAGGAAGAAGAAAAGGAAAAATGCGCGCGAGACAGGGGGGGCCAAGCTGTCCTCAACGATCTCCGCAGCTTTTCTCGGGAGGAAAAGGAAGACGATGCAGAGAGAGAGACGAAGGCCGAATCGGGGCCTGTGGCGACGCCTGCGGCGCCTGCGGATGGAGACGCCTGCAGAAAAGCGAGGCTCGACAGCCCGGGCGCTTCGCCTCTTCTCAGCTCGCCTCCCTGTCTAAAGCGATCGGGAGACTCGGCGACTCTTTCCTCTTCGGCTTCTCACGCCCTGGTCTCGGCTGTAGCCTCGCCGCCACACACAGATGCAGATGCGCGCGACGAGAGAGCTACGAACAGGGGGCGTCTGCCGGACGAAAAGGAGGGGCAAAGCAGAGACGAAAGCGAGACGAAGCCGAGACGCGCGAAAGAAGACCAAGGAGAGAAGGAACACAGCCGGGAGCCGAAAGACGAATGCGCGAAGAGAGGCCGATCCGGGGACGTTGACGGAGGCGAGAGGGTAGAAGAAAAGAACGTGCAGGAGCAGAACGGCCGTTTCTGTCTTGTTGAAAATCCGATGGTGGGCCGGCATCGAATGACGCCCGTCGAAGAAGATCGATTCGAAGACGCAACAAAGGCGCAGATTCTTGGTCTTTCTCACCTGGTGCAGAGTCGTGAAGGCGCCTCGTTCTTCTCTCTTGCTCAGACCGCGGAACGCGAGCGAGGACTGAGCATGCAGGCTCTCGGGGGAGGCACCGGTCCTCCCCTTCCCGTTGCAGTTTATCCTTCCTCGTCTCTCTCCTCCGCTTCGCCGCTGGATGTGTCTCCTCGTGTCTCCTCTGCTCCCTCGCCCTTCTCTGCACTCTCTCGCGGAGGAGTGGCCCCAGCGATGCGGCCCTCCCCCGCCCCGACTGCGTCCTCGGATCGGAGACAGACGGGGGAAGAAGGCCCGGACAGTGACGAGGCGGCCAGGAGCCGGGACGAACAGCTGCGTTTCCGTCCGCCGTCGCCACACATTCGCCACGCGACGCAACTCGAAGAGAAGCTCGCGCTGGTTCGTCGCCTTCTTCGCCACGCTCGTCTTCCGTCCTCTGCGTGCTCTGTGCTCGCCTCTCCGTCCCCTCCCGCCGTGTCGCCGCGGTCGTTGTCTTCCCTGAGTCTCTCTGCCTTTCCTTCTCCGTCGCTGCGGGGATCTGCTGTCTCGGCGGGGGCGTCGCCGAACCCCCGCGACGAGAAGAAAGACAAGGAAGGGACGCGAAGAGCCGGAGCTTTCAGAAGGCCGCACAAGCGGCCAAAGACAGACGTGGATCGAGCGTGCCTGGAAGAAGAAACAGAGAAGGAAAGCAGAACAAGCAACTGCCGAGAGGGGTCCGAGGCCCGCGAGAGCGAACAGCTTCAGAACGGGGAGACTCGTGACGAGCTAGGTAGACTAGAGGAAGAACGCGCGGCGAAAATTCGAGAGGAGCTGGAACTGGTCACTGCGGGAAAATGGGAAGCAGATCGAAGCGTTGCGCTCGCCAGCATTCGGTTCATCCGCCAACGAGTTGAGGACGCACTCGACAGAATTCGCCTCGTTACGTCGGTGAACGCCGCCATGAAGAAAGCGCAGTCGGAGGGAGACGCGGAAGCGAGACGGGAACGACCCGCCCGGGGGCCGAGTGAAAGGGAAGCGGGTGAGCACTCGACGGGAGGAGGAAGAGCCGGGGAGCGCGGCGACGGCGAGTTCGGCGACGGGCACGCGGCAGACAGGAAGCGAGAGAACGGAGAGGAACCGCCGCGCGAAGAGACTCTCGGCGAAAGGCAGGGGAACTCAGCGGAGACGGCCGGCGGGAACGAGGCGGGAAAAGCGGAGGCCGACGTGGGGAAAGACGAGAGAGCGAAAAGCACAGACAGCGAGGACGGGGCTCCGACACCCCCGGGTCCAGCAAACCTAGCGCAGGACACTGAGAAAGCACTCCCAGGCGAAAGGCCGGAAATCGGCCGACGCATTTGCAACGCGATAGATGCAGCGCCACTGCCTCCGGCCTGTGCGCCGATGCGTTTGCCGTCACACGCTGGTTCGGCTCTACGCTCCTCTTCACCTGTTTCTCTCTCTGCCTCTTCGTCTCTCGTGTCTCCCGGCGCCTCGGCTGTCCCGCCCTCGCCGCTGTCTTCGCTGCCGGACTCCGGCGACAACGCCGCGCGGGTTACTCCAGATCCAGGACGGGCGGAAGGGGACGCACACGAGGCGCTCGAATCCGCAGCTACCCAGTTGTACCACCTTCTCACCCACGGGGTGAATCGACGGCTATTGCGTTTGTCCATGCTTCGCGAGGCGTTGGATTCCGTGTCGCTCTTCATCGAGGTAAGACGCTTCCTTGCAGCCGACTTCGAGCCAGCTTCCTGCTGCTCTTCTCCGCCCACTGTTCACTTGCCTTCTGTCTCCTTCCTGTTTCTACGCGACACCAGAACGAGAAACAGGTCTCCCTGTAGGCCGTATATATTCGACGGCGAATTTGCGTGATATATATGCAAGGGACGAACATGAGTATGACTGTTTGTTAATGTGTCTTTATGTGTGTATGTATGTATATATATATGCATATATCTAGATAAACGGTTGCAATTGTGCGCGTTTCGATATATCCGTCCCGTTTTTTTCGCTGCTGGCCTTCCTGTGTTCTGGGTGTCGCCGCGTGTGCGTGCTTTTTTCCGCCCTGTTCCTTTTTGCGTTTCGCTGAGCGCATGCGTCTCCCGAGTCTCTGCACCGTCTCCTCGGCGTTCAGGATCTCCGCGCGGAATTTCCGGGCGTGTATCTCGACAGTCTCCGTCGCTCTCTCGCGAAGCCAGGCAGGACGATTCTCAGTCGCGAGTTGCCGCTGGAAGCGTGTGGGGTGCGCGGCGAGGAGGCGGAAGAAGAGAAGGACAGGAAGAGACAAGAGAAAGAAACCGAAGAGCGGCGACGATCGCCGAGACACCTGGACGCGATGAAGCTGCGCGAAGAGAACGGAACGCGCGAGACCCAAAGCAGGCCCTCTGCCGAGTCAGGCGCGTCTTTGGCTTCCGATCTGCCATCTCGTTTACGGTCTTCCTCAGCTTCATGTTCATCCGGCGCTTCTTTAGGCCACTGTTCTCTCTCCGCGTCTGGGACTTCCTGCCGTTCGTCATCACCATCTTCCTCGCCTTCCTGCCCTCCCGGGCCTCGACCGTCCTCCTCGCTCCTGTCCCCATCGCGCCTCTCTCGACCTTCTCCACCTGTGGCGCGTTCGGCCTCTCTCGACGAGAGACTGAAACGCAGCGTCAACTTCACTCCAGGCCCCGCCCTCTCTGCGTGGCTTCGCCGTCCTTCTTCCAGCTACTCCTCTTCCTCTTCTTCTTCTTCCTCTTCCTCCTCTCTGTCTTCTTCCTCTCTCCCTTCTTCTTCCGGTCACTCTTCTTCGTCTCCTGATGGCTCTTCTTGTTCTTGGCGAGCGACGCTTTCGTGGCATGACTGGCTCGAAGACCCTGTGCATGGTCCGAACTCGAGGACGGATGCGCCTCGAGTTGAAACGATGATGGTTGCCTATCACGCAGCGTTGTTGGAAGAGACGCGGGAGGCTGCGTTTCAGTTGCTTTCTTCGTCGTTAACTTCCCAGGAGTCGTCTCTCCGGCACGAGAGTCCGGCGCTCCGGCGTCCTCGGTCGAGTGTTTCCGCGTTGCCGCTGACCGTTTCTGGGTCTCTGTCTTCTGTGTCTGCTCGGCCTGTCTTGCCCTCCTCTGCTTCACCGTCTGCTTTCCCGCCGTCTCTTCCTTCCTTCTCGCCGCGTTCGCTCTCTGCCGCGGCAGTCCCCGCCGCCAAGAGCGACCGCTGGGTCAGCACTTTGCAGACCGCATCTGAGAACAGCGCGAGACGGCGCACGGACCGAGGGGCTCTGCCGTATTTCTTTGATCCCTTTTGCCCTCCCACGCTCCTGCACGTCCTGCGCCGCTATGACCCGCCCGCGTACGCTGCGTCTCAGCCGTCCGTGTTCTCGTCTTTCTCAGAAGCAAACGGTAGACCGCTTCTTCCCGTGACTTCTTCGCCTTCTGATACCACCTCTGGGTCTTGGGAGCTCTCAGCGTCGTCCTCTGGGCGCGCGTCTGGGGATGGAGACGCCCAGAGGGCCTTGCGCCTCCATCTCTCTCGGTTTCTTCCCCGCTGGTGTCTCGGCGCCCCCGTGACTCCGCCTGCGTTCGTGGACCGTCGAGTCGGCGCCGCCTCTCGTACGGCCTCGCAGCGCCGAGAAGAAGGGAGGAGCAGAGGAAAAACCGACTGTGCGCCCTCGTCGTCCCCATCTGCCTTGTCTCCGTCGGCTGTCTCCGCTCTGTCTTCGGCGCTGCCTTCTTCGCCAGTCGCTGCCTCTACTGCCTGGGGAGACCCAGAGAAACACAAAGGGGCCGTGGACGAAGCTGACTTGTACGAAGGATGCGAACGCGTGCGCGGCGTGGCCTTCTGCAGGACGACCAAGTACTGGGTCTGCAGCAAAATGGAAAACGGAAAACAGAAATGCCGGTGAGCACCACCTCCCGCACAATCGTCGAAGTGGGGAGTTGGGCGTGGCGATGTCTGTACCGCGCTTTCGTCTTGTCTAGCCATCTACCCAATGTGCCCATGTGCGAATCGTTAAGTCTAAAATTCGACCGGATATGGAGATAGATAGAGCTACTAATAAGAGATAGATAGGTACATACACACACAGGTAAGTGAAGCTTTAGATATACACATGTAGACAGATCGGTTTAGAGATAGGTGCTTGCTTGGACGTCATCATGTGTCGGTGTTGTCGAGGTAGGCAACGCGCAGCCTGTCGTGAGGCACGGCTATCCGGTCAGTTTCGGTGGCGTTTTTCCCACAGCTAGATGGCCCTTTTGGATGTTTTTGCCTCGTTAGGACTGGTGCGTGTTTGGAGGCCCCCAGGGTTTTTTTGTCGCGTTTTCTTGTGTGGGGCCATGCATCAGTGGCTCTCCCCGAGCTTCCGTGTTAGTCGGGCTTGAAACGGCGATTACTTTTCTTTCTTTCCACATTCGTGAATCACTCTGTCTAAGCTGAGGTGCGGAAGTGCGGGATTGTTCCTTGATCTCGGTTTTGCTCTCCCGCCTGTCGTTCACAGCTACTTCAGCACGAAACAGTTCGGATTTGACGGCGCCCGCCGACAGGCCATTCTTCAGCGCCACGAGTGGAAGCGCGACGTCCGACCCGAGCTTCTTGCCGCTCTCCAGGCTTCCTGTCCTTCTTCTTCGTCAGCTGCCAGTTCCGTTTCTGAAGCGAAAGTGAAGGCGGAAGCGAGCGACGGAGATGAAGAGGGCGAGGAGGGAGATGAAGAGGAGCGCGACGCGGGGGAAGAGGGCGGAGACGGTGACGAGGCCTTCGCAAGACGAGAGGAAGGCCGAGGTGAGAGAACGGGACACGGAGACCCCAGCGGTCGCAGACTCGACAGCCGGGACGAGACAGTGAAGAAGCGGAAGAGGGACGAGGACGACGAAGAAGGCGCGAGTAGGTGCCGCGCAACACGGGCGTCTCCTCGGAGCCACAGTCGGCAGCCGATGCTCCCTGTGTCTCCACGGCCGCGTGTCCAGGAGGACGAAGCGAAGCAGGAAGGCGTGCGGAAGATTCGAGAGACGGGCGAGTCGGAGAAGCCGCCTGCTCAGGACGACGCAGGATCCGAAGAGTACCGGCGCCGCCTTCGGTGCGCGTCTCCGTTTTCTTCGCCTTCTGCTCACTCTCGGTCTCCGCTGGCTTCGGCTGCATGCGCGCCTGCGTCAGGTGCGGCTGCGGCGTCGCGAGATACCTCCCAAGGAGACGCCAAGGCGGAGAAGCCCGACAGCCCTGCATCTTCGACCTCGCCGTCGGCGGCTTCCGCGTGGTCTCTCGCGTCTTCCGTCTCGCCTTCGGACTCCGCCGGCCTTCTTTCCGGGCGGCCGCGGCGCGTGAAGAGGCGCCTGAGCCCGCATGGCGAAGCGGGGCGAGGGAGCAAGGAGAGCGAACGAGACGCGGGGAGTCTCGAGGCCTCGCCGACGCTGAAGGACGGAAAGACAGCGGAAGAAAGAGAAGATCCGGAAGTTCAGGGGAGTCGACGGGGAAGGCGCCGCAGAGACGACGCAGGCGTTTACGCGGCCGAAGGCGACGCGGAGAGGCCGAGCAAAGGCGCAGCCGAGGAAGAAGCCCCGCGCACGCAGAGTGCAGAGAACCAGGGGGGGGCCGACAAACGGCAGCTGAGAAGAAGACCGGAGAAGGGCGACTCGCGGCCGTATGTCCCATCGCTCCGCCACGGCTTTCGCCGCGAACCCGAGGACATCGAGGAATCCGCCAAGGTCCCACCGGGAGTCGACTTGCACAGCGACTCTGACTTCTGCACAGGTTCGTTTTGTAACGCTGTCTTCTCGTCTGTCGTATTCTGCGGGTGTGCGCATCTCTATAAACACCTGTCACCGTCTGCTCCCGTCTCCTGTCCGCTGTCGCTTCTCTGCTAACGTGCCCGCTTCTTCCCTGTCTCTGTGTGCCAGAAAACGAGGAGGACCGAGACGAAGAGCGGCAAGTCCTTCTGGGCCTCTCGCCTCCGGGTGTCGGCGCGGCACGCGCGGCTTCTCTGGCGGAAAAGTGCGCCCCGTCTCTTCCTCGTCCCGAGGCTGCACGAGATCTCTCACGAGTTGAAAAAGCGACGGAAGCGCGCGCGGTTCTGCATCCAGAAGACGCGCAGAGACTTCCCCCAGCTCCCGCGTCTTCTCTCTCTCAGACCAGGATGAGGCGCAGTGCATCCGCAGGCTCGCCCCCGACTGCACTCTGCAACGCGTCAGAGACTGCGGGAGCAGACACGCACCTCTCGGCGGTCGACGCGCTAGTGCACCTTAGCCGGAAAGTCACCTTCAACGTAAAAATTCCTGGAATCGGATTCCACAAGGGCGTCGAAAGCTGGGTCTGCATGTGGAAGGACCTTGACGGAAAGTAAGAAATGAGCGCCGGACGGAGAGGTAGCGCGTAAAAACAGACGCAGATATCTACGCGGAGGTTCAAGCGATATACGTCTATCGATCTACACGTGTATATACATAAATATCTTTGTACATATACATATATATACATATATATATATATATATATACATATATATATACATATATATATGTATATATATGTATAGGTGTGTGCAGACGTGTGTCGAGACAGTGGGAGATCGAGATGTAAGAGAGGAGACAGAGTCAGTGGAGGAAGGGGCAACGCCTGGCAGATGGAGATGTTGATCGTTGGGTGGTGAAGAACGCGTTGGGACGCGATACTTTTCAGTTGTATAAAATCAGTACTGATAGTGTGCGTGCGGGCGAGTCTGCGAAGCGTTTGAATGCATGTGTTCTGCGTGGTGACCGCTACTCTGTGGAAGCGTCCTCTGCTTGTGTCGCTTCTCGCCTTTCCTTCATCCTCTGTGACTCCTTTTCTCGCTGCGTTTCTGAGCAGACCCGTGAGTCGGTATTTCCGATGTGCGCGCTTCGGCTTTCGGCGTAGCTACAAAATGAGTGTATGTACACTGCTTCGTCACGCCACGCCGCCGGCCGTTAGCAAGGCGCTAGCCGCTCTGGGAGAAATAAAGAGAAGGCGACGCGAAAGCCGTTCTCTGGAGGCAGGCGCGCTAGGAAACCCGGAGAAACGGGCGGGGCGAGCTCCGTCAGCCTCTCAGCGAGGAGAGAGGTCGGAACGGCACGAAGGGCGAGGGGTAGAGAAACACGAGAGCGAGGGAGAGGACGACGGAGACAGAGGGGGGTGGGACGAGGAGACAGAAGGACTGGAAGATGAAGCAGAGAAACAGCGCGAACAGGAAATGGGGGACAGCGAGGATGAGGCGGCGGCCGATTTCGAGAGTCATGCGTGCAAAGGAACCGGAGGAGGGGCGGAGGGGAAAGAAGGGGGGGGCGGCGGCAAGGTCGAGGGGGAGGAAAGAAAGGAGAACGAGGCGGCGGACGAAAGACAGGATGCAGGAGGGAGACAGATCAAGGACGAAGTTGGAGAAAGGCAAGAGCCAGAGGAGGATGGGAATGCGAAAGATGAAGGCCAGGCAGACGCAGAGGCGGGGGGCAAGACCTCCGACGATGTGAACGAGACGAGAAAGGACGGGGAAGAACAAGGTGAGACAGCAGACGAGGACGAAGACGAAGAGGGGAGCAGAGAGAGACCGAAGAACGAGGAGCGAGACATGGCGGGGGGAAGATGCAAAGGCGAAGTGCACGAGGAGACGGAGCCTCACCCAGTTTTGGCAGAGAAACGGTCACAAGGGGAAAAGGGAAAGACCGGCCAGGACGAAGAGGAACAGAAGGACGGCGGAATGCAAGGAGACGAAGACTCGGAAGCCAGTGGGAGGGTGGACACGGAGGGGAGTGGACGAGATGTGGAAGGCGAAGCGCAGAGACTCGAACAACCAGAAGCAAACCGAACTGACGCAGAGAGAGGAGGACAAGCAAAGGTGAAGAGAGAAGAAGGTGGAGACGGAAAACGAGACCAGCGAGACCAGGGCAGCAACGCGGGAGAACCTGAGGGAGACGAAGAAGACCGCTGTCGCGAGAGAGCGAACGAAGGGCGGGAGAGACAGAAAGATGGCGGCACAGCCGCGGAAGAGACGGATGAGAAGGAGAATGTGGCGCAACCGTCTCAGGATTGCGAAGGAAGCAAAGACGACGGCAGCGCGTGCGACACTTCTGCGAAGGGAGACGAGAAATGGAGTCAAGAAGGGCGGGGCCAGAGCAACGGTGTGGACGAGGACAGAGGCGGTAAAGCGGCGAAGAACGTGGAAAAGGAAGTGGAGCAGTGGCAACGAGGCAGACGCGCTACCGACTCGCGGGACCTTCCAGAAGAACACGAGCGGAAGCGACGGGGCGGGAAAGGGAGACGGGGCGTGGACAGAGAAACGAAGCCCGCAAGTGGGGGCGCGAAGGACAAGGAAGAGGGCGACGCGAAGGACGGCCACTGCAGGCGAGACAGAGGAAAGGCCGCGAAGGCTGATGCGAAGCGAAAAGAAGAGGATGAGGAAGAAAAGATGAGGCGACGTAGAAAGGATGCATGCTGGCTAGGGCTGCTACAGAGAGATGAGGAGGCGGAGTTTCGGCGGGCGTTAAGGAAGGAGAGGAGTCGAGCGAGGGGTGAAGGGAAAAGGGGGACCGAGAACGGACGCGGTCCCCAACGCGGGTCAGCCGGGCACAATGCAGATATGGAGGCGAACGGGGACGTCCTGCCTCCAGAACACCGGAATGGAACTGTAGACCCCAACCGCGGTAGCGCTTCAGCGCGAGCAACGATCAGGCTAGGGGATCGGCAGATGTCCAACAACGACTTCAGCCTTTCTTCCTCTTCTCCCTCTCTTTCTTCCATTTCGTCTTCATCATCCTCGGACTCTGCCTCGCCGTCATCTGCGTCGTCTTCCCTGCCTCCGGCGTCTCCTTTCTCCGAGGCATCTGGGCCTCGCTCGCCGTCGGCGGCCTGCGTCTCGCACCCCACATCGTCCTCTTTCTCGGCCGCTTCTGGAAGAGGGCATTTGCGGTCTGTTTCCTCTCCCACCGCGTCTCCGACCCCTTCCACGTCTTCTTCCGTCCCTCTGGTGACGCACCCAGCGGTAGCCTCTCGGTCGCCGGCCGTGCAAGTCGCGCCGCAAGAGAAACGGAATTCGGCCTCGCGACTCCCCTCGCTTTTGCCTTCCTCCCCGTCTTCGCCGCTGCCGCCTGCTCGGCCCGCTCCTCTCCCTTCGTCCCCCACCGCTTCATGTGCTTCCGTGCCTCAGAAGGCATGTGACCCCAAGTCTGACAGCACTCGCTCTTCGGCTCAGAGTGTCAGTTCTTGCGGCGTAGATGGAACGGCCAAGCCTTTCGGGCCTGTCCTTCTCTCGTCGTTTCGCGTCTGCGAGGATTCGTCGCGCGTGTGTCTCTCTTCTCCGTGTGTGTCGTCCCATTCTGAGGCTCCAGAGCTGTCCGAAAGCAGCGAAGAGCTCCTCCCGAAGAAAGGCGAGGAAGAGACGGCGACTGACAAGGAAGACGAGCTTGCCCACACGATGGACACGCGCGATTTGTGCGGCGCACAGGCGCGAGAGAGGCGGCGGCGAGAGTTGCCAGCAGAAAAGAGAGACGGAAGCGACAGAGATTGCACCCTCGACCCTTACAAGAAAGAACATGCGGCTCCAGGCAGGCGGCCCGGCCGTGCGAAGAAACCACAGCGCGACCTGGCGTCCTCGCAGCCCGCGACAGATTCCAACTCGTCACGTTCCCGTCTTCCACTTTCACCCTCGTCTGCTTCACTGTCCTCCGCCTCGGCGTCTTCTGGATCTTTTTCGGTCTCCGCCCCATCTTCTCCTTCGTCTCCGGCCTCTTCGTCGCTTGCATGCGACTCCTCCTCCGCGTCTGCAGCTTCCACTGTCGGTTCTGTGTCTTCATGTAGCGGGGGATCGTCGCCTTGCCCAGCTCTTCATTCTCTTTCGGGAGTATCCAGGGAAGACCCCGAGCCGGCAAAGGTGAAAGAAGAGTCAGTGTTGCAGTCGAGTGTCGAGGCTGCTGAGTGCGCGGGCGAGAAAGGAAGGCGCTTGGAAAGAAGAGGTGACAGGGAGCCGTCGCTGTCTCTCTCTTCCTCTCGACAGAACAAGGAAAGAAAGCCTGAAGAAACTGGAGGACCACCGATGGAGACACAGAAGCGGTGCCTGAGCAAGGAGATATCTCCGGAAGCGCTAGGAAGGGTGGACAACTCAGGGACGGAGAAGGGAAAGAGGAAAGGCAGGAAGGCTGAGACGAGGACGAAAAACACGCAAGAGAGAGGAACCAGAGAGACTGAATGCAGCTTTCGGGAAACGAAACAATCTTCGATATGAGATACTGAAAAGCGAGAAGAGAAACGCGGCACATGCCACCGACGCCTTGGCGGTCCAACCTAGCAAAGTCGCAGACGACGGAGAAGGACGAACCGTAGATATTCAAAATTGCGGGAGGAAGAAGGGCGCGGGAAAAGCATTCATGTTTATGCGCTCCGAGGTGTCTGTACCTTTAGAGAAAAGGTGGGCGTTTGTGCGGCTGCGTTGTCACTCGTAGGCGTATGAGCGACAGTGGCAAGGCCAAGGAATATCCCGTTTCGTGGCTTAGACACCAGAAGTGTTCGGTCATTTTCACTCCTCTGTTTTGTGACGCACGCCCTCGAGAAATTTGACAAGCCGCTCCTCTTGTCTGCTCAGCCTTCTAAAGCTGGATCAGGCCAACAGTCGCCAGAACACGTGTGAATTTATCCGGCTGCGTGAAAAAAAGGCATCTCCATGCGTATTTGTACAGATAGATGTCCATCAGCATACAGTCAGGCCAATACACGTGTATTCGACCGCCTACGTGTATATACAACATATGCATCCACTGGAATATATGTGTTTGTGTGTGTATGTATACATATGTACGTAATCTGCACATTTTTTGGAACTAGTATTGTGTGATTGTCAACGCTGCGGCCTCGGTGCCTAGCTCTTCCAGGATTCATAGAGATCAAGAGAGGCATGGACAAAACAGGAAAGTGAAGGTTGCAGGGAACAGCAAGCGTTACGTGTGTCTACAGTTTCTTAGTTCTTGTGTTGACGAACATATGTCACGAAACGTACCCCTGCCAGAGGGCAGCAAATACGGCCTTTCGTTAGAAAAAAACAGAGGGAGCGTCGGTAGAACTCGACGCAAATGGGCGCCGAACACACAGCATTCAGTGTTCTGACACGAAAGAAGCCCAGGGAACCTATCGGTCTTTCCCCTTAAATCTTTGATATTGCACTGTCGATTGCCACTGATTTGAGCATGACTGAATGACGCATCCTCCAAGCGCAAGATTAGGGTGCAGAACAAGAGGGTAGCCCTTGTTTATACTCTCTCATGTCTGCTGCTGCGGTTTCCTCGCACCCTAGCAATGCACGGGTAAGTGAAGCCCCCATTCAGGGTTCTATGAAACAATAAGCTTTTCTGCTTTCTTCTCTTTTGACGCACGAGCTTGAAAAACACCCATGTAATTCCAGGTGCATTCATTCTCCATGGCTAGGTGCGCAAGGCGTGAGCAATGCGATTTCCTGTGGGTGCTACGAACCCGCCTTCTCAAGATGCTGGGGTTCGGCATTCGACTGTGTCTCGCAAGCTTGGTAGCTGTTTTGATTTTACAAGCAAACCAGGGAAACTTCCACGGTTTCGTCGGGACCGACCGCATCCAGGATGCTCCTTATTCAGCGCCTCGAATCTGATGCCGTGCCCCGCATTCAGAAGGGATTCACAGTCGAGCGACACAGGGCTTCACCCCCACAAAAAACCTAACAAAATGGATGTCACACGACTTGCTACGGCATGTACCTGCAACCACAAACAAAGCACCTACAAATAACCGAAGGCCTTGCACTTCCTCATCCATTCCACCGACACAATCTGCTCACGATCTCCCCAACCTAGCCTTCACAGAGGCGATGCATAAGCAGGACTGTAAGCGCACATCTGACATCTTTGAAAGCCGCCTCATGGGGCTCTCAACCCCATATTGGGGGGGTGCTTCCCACTGCCTCCAGGAGGGAAAAAAAAAGCATGACGTTCCATCCTTATTTGCTCGTGTGTCCACTGCCCGCGCCTAAACGAAGTGAGTCCGTTGGCACGCAAAAGGAAAAAAACTTCTTCATGACACATCTCTTTGCACGGCACTCGTTCGGGAGCCGTGGACGGGTGCTAATTCGGAGCGAGTCCACACTCGGCGATACAGATAACAGTGAGAATCGAAAGACAATACGGTAGCCAGCAGGCAGTACGCATTCCACGGGGAGGGAACAAAATTGGAAGAGTGACCTCAAACAGCCCAGCCCGCACCCGGACTACCTTTCGTCCGTCAAGCTCGGCGTCTCCATCTCCTGATGCCCTTGTGTCAACAATTTCTACACCTCAAAAAATCAGTCATTATCGGCAAATGCAAATCCACATCTTGCGTCGGGAAACGTCTACTCATTTGTTCATAATATCAAGCAGACTCCCATCACTCGACGCTATACTGTCGTCGTCAGGACACGGGAAGCGTTAAGGAAGACGTGAACAGGGCAAGCGCCTCAAATCATTTTCGCCAATAAGACAGAGACGCTGATAAGAGACGTTATCAGTGTCAAGCAGCTCCACCGTCCAGTCTCAGCTCCTGAAGCGTCAGGAGGGGCGGTTGTCGTGGAGCCGCTATCGGTTTCCTCCTTTGCCACCTTGATGTACACTGTACATGGCGGGTCATTGCTGCGTCCACTTGGAGAACTTTTCTTGCACTGATAACACACCGTTTTCTCCTCTGCCGGCAAGCTCGTGACTTGGAATGTGTATGCTGGTTTTTTCGCATCCTCTCCGGCTTCCGTGGTCCCGTGTTGCACCAGGGAAGCAGTGGAAAGATGATCTGCCAATGGGGACTCCTCGGTACAGCCATCTGCGGAGAAGACGTGGTCAAAAAGTGCTGGAGAAAGAACGTTGCCATCGCCACAAGCAAATGTCACTGATTTGTTCGAAGAGTTGACTTCAAGGTTTAGTGTCGATTGGTTCGCCGCACATTTGCCTGGAAACAGCACATTCGCAAGGGGGACAATAACAGCAGCATCCAAACCGACCCGTCGTCGCCAAAGCTCTTCAAATACGGACGACGGACTTGATTTTGATTGTGAAAGGTCAAAGCGCTTCTCTACCCTCTCCAGTCGCTGCCGCGGATTCTGTACCAATTCTCCTCTGCCCTATATCAGTATTCTGCCGCAAGTGTAAATGAATATCCGCCGTGACGGCGGGCAGTAGAAAGCGAGGCAGCGAATAGATGAAAACAGCTGAAAATGTAGATGGTTTAACCGTAGACCACGGACCGCAACGTCGGTGATCCAGTCTCTAAATCTTTACGATGAGCTGACTACCATTTTGCGTCGTGCTGCTCTGGTAATCCGGGAGAGAACTCAGCTTGAGGCGAGCCTTCCGGTTCCCTCTGATGCTTTCTGTCTACCAACGAAGAGCGTCTCTCTCCACTCCTTCTTCATCTTTCAAATAAATATCTTCCGCGTAGCTAGCAGATGGTTGCCATACATTCGTTTCGTTGAATACACGCTTAACTGAGTGGACAACAAATGCGAGATGCCTTGAGCCATTAAGTTCTATCAGTGTGGATCACTGCGACCCATTTCTGTCAACGTCCCCAACAAGCATCACTATTTCTTCAAAAAGGTGCTACCCTTCCGTTCCCTCGAATCCTCGACCGAGCCACATCCCCCTCCACTTCGTGAAATGCCATCGTCTACTATGACATCAGTACAGCCGACATAACGGCTTTCGTGGGCGAAAGCATGCAGGACTCCCCGTGACTGCGATGTCCTGGAGGAAACTGCATGCTTTCACCGCAATCGTTATTCGTATCCATTGTCTTCGGAAGACAAGAATGGTGTCACCTCCCGGACTATATAGACCAGAAGACAACCATATCTCTCCTACGAGGCGATAGAAATATGTTCTGTGTTATGTTGCTCAGATGGGATATTTTCCAGGCTTACTTGGTGTCGGGTACTGAGTGGATCCTTGAATTGGTGGTCCCCAAACGGCAATCTGAACCGTGCATCTTTTTCCAGTCTGTTCGGGATCTTCTTCGTCGACTCGGGAATGATCGGCAGGAGACTCTGTGGAAGAACACTGCAAGTAAACTGTGCTTGCCTGTGTGGGGGTGCTTGAGATGGTGAATGTGTATGGCTTTGTAGCGCTCTTCTGCTGTTGCAGTGTCGCCTCAAGGGACTCGAGTGATATCACACTTGTACACGCTGAACTTGTACAAGCCATAACAGCACCTGCCTCAGCTGGACGGGGATAGAGGTTCGTAACTTTCTCTCCGCATTCGAATATAACGGGTGTAGTGTCGGTGGCAATGAGGTCCAGAACAGGAGTTGAGTCAGTACATTTGGGTGTCCCACCAGCCACAGCAGGAAGACGAAATGAGCAGAGAAACATGACGAACAAGCACGCGTTAAGCCTTACATATTGGCGACCTGACGACACTAGCCCCCTGGTTGGCGCCATGGCTGTCGCTGTCTTTACCGCTGAATGAAGAAGAGGCATTTCAAAATCCTTGGGATGGAGGGAAGTGGAGAAAACAAGTGGGAAAAGAAAGAGCATCCCCAAACAACATATATTTTTGTTGAATTGAGCCTGAAACAATTTTGGAATAGCTGTGTGTGCGAATTCGTGCCCCTCTGTGGTCGTTACTTGCCGGGAGCCTCACGAGGGCGGGGGGGAGGAGGGGGTTGGCGGGGGAGCGGCCTGTGTCGTACACGCCTCGAGGTCCCGAGAACCGTCTGTTCTCCAGAAGCACTTTTGGCGCAAAACAATCCCAAATTTCGTCTCATCCGTGTTTGTACGACACCGTCGAAGGTAAGTCCCGCTCTCCTTTCCCCTGTGGCTCCATGAAAGAAACAGGGTGGGAATTCAAACAAAAAGCAGCGGGTCTCCACTTGTTTCGAATGTGGCCCTAGAACACTCAAAACCGACCGCAAAACTCCTCTCCACAAAGCCCCAATCGAACCCCCTTCTTTGGATGTGCGAGGTGATTGATGAGAAGCCTTTTATTGGTTGTACTATCGGAGGTTTACATGTCTTCTACTTATTTGTAGTAACCCTGCAGATATAGATACCGCGCTTAAAGTTTCCTGTTGTCTTACGAAACTCACAACTAAGCGCGAATCAATGATTTTGGGGACCATGAGGTCATCAGTACACGGCCGAGCCTACGGCCAAAAATGGCATGTTGGATGCCCTTTGCACGAGAAATTCATATTGTAGTTTGGTGACACTGCACATCACCGTTTGTCTCTCTACAAGCGGCCCTACTGGGATATGCTGCGCCAACTCCACCGGGAGTCAAGACACCAAAACATCTCTAATAAGATTTGTTTTATGGCTGAAATGAAACAATATACCACGCTACCGCCTCCCTCATGAATCTCTCACGCAATTCGTCACACCACGCTCCTGCGTAGAAGAACAGGGCAACGAAAAACAATCGGGGCCTTGTGCTTCCTCATCCATTCCACCGACACAATCTGCTCACGATCTCCCCAACCTAGCCTTCACAGAGGCGATGCATAAGCAGGACTGTAAGCGCACATCTGACATCTTTGAAAGCCGCCTCATGGGGCTCTCAACCCCATATTGGGGGGTGCTTCCCACTGCCTCCAGGAGGGAAAAAAAAGCATGACGTTCCATCCTTATTTGCTCGTGTGTCCACTGCCCGCGCCTAAACGAAGTGAGTCCGTTGGCACGCAAAAGGAAAAAAACTTCTTCATGACACATCTCTTTGCACGGCACTCGTTCGGGAGCCGTGGACGGGTGCTAATTCGGAGCGAGTCCACACTCGGCGATACAGATAACAGTGAGAATCGAAAGACAATACGGTAGCCAGCAGGCAGTACGCATTCCACGGGGAGGGAACAAAATTGGAAGAGTGACCTCAAACAGCCCAGCCCGCACCCGGACTACCTTTCGTCCGTCAAGCTCGGCGTCTCCATCTCCTGATGCCCTTGTGTCAACAATTTCTACACCTCAAAAAATCAGTCATTATCGGCAAATGCAAATCCACATCTTGCGTCGGGAAACGTCTACTCATTTGTTCATAATATCAAGCAGACTCCCATCACTCGACGCTATACTGTCGTCGTCAGGACACGGGAAGCGTTAAGGAAGACGTGAACAGGGCAAGCGCCTCAAATCATTTTCGCCAATAAGACAGAGACGCTGATAAGAGACGTTATCAGTGTCAAGCAGCTCCACCGTCCAGTCTCAGCTCCTGAAGCGTCAGGAGGGGCGGTTGTCGTGGAGCCGCTATCGGTTTCCTCCTTTGCCACCTTGATGTACACTGTACATGTCGGGTCATTGCTGCGTCCACTTGGAGAACTTTTCCTGCACTGATAACACACCGTTTTCTCCTCTGCCGGCAAGCTCGTGACTTGGAATGTGTATGCTGGTTTTTTCGCATCCTTTCCGGCTTCCGTGGTCCCGTGTTGCACCAGGGAAGCAGTGGAAAGATGATCTGCCAATGGGGACTCCTCGGTACAGCCTTCTGCGGAGAAGACGTTGTCAAAAAGTGCTGGAGAAAGAACGTTGCCATCGCCACAAGCAAATGTCACTGATTTGTTCGAAGAGTTGACTTCAAGGTTTAGTGTCGATTGGTTCGCCGCGCATTTGCCTGGAAACAGCGCAGTCGCCAGACATAGTAGCCCGAACATCCAATCCGACACCTCACTGAAGAATTTCCTCTCAATACGAGATACTGTCTCGAGATTCGCCGTGTGCTCGACGCCCTGCTGTGCTTTCCAGTTGTCGGTGATACCTCCCAGTCGGTTTCCGCCTCAAACGCTGCTATTTCGCCGATGTCATCTGGCTACCGCCCTAGGTGGCGCATCATCGTAGCGGTCGCAGCAATGAATCTCCGCAACCATGTTGGGAACGTTTTGGGTTTATTCGTGAATCACGTACAACAAGGCCAAACGGCACAACTTCCAAAACTAGAGGTATGCCGATCGTGGCATGCATTCCATCCTGCTGCTGTATACCTGAAGAGGACATCCCCCGTCCAAGTGTGCCGCCAGTCGCCCACGCTTCAGTTCTACCAATGAAGAGAGCCTCCCTCCTCCTTTTCTTCTTCTGCCGAAGAACCATTGCCCTCATACTAAGCAGAGCTTTGCCATTCATTCGATCCGGTGGCTGCAGGCTTTATCACGCGAATACAGAAGTGCCAGATGCCACGGGCCTCGGCTAAACATGGTGATTCGGTCGTTCCCTTTTTTCAGCGTCGCCAACAACACTCTCTGTTACTACTGAACCAAGCTATACATCTACTCTTCCATTCCTCGACCAAGACATGCCTCACTACAAATCCCTGAGAAGCCGTCTTCTAATGTGCTACCACAACTGCCCAACCCACTGGCCTGCTTAAGACACCTAAAAGTGTTGGTTTTCAATATCGTACTACATTAAGGTTATTCCACATCGGGTATGTTCTAGGCGTCCCTCAGAAAATCCTGCAGGTGGCGCAGGTAATTTGGATTCCACGGGACTCGGACGTTCCGGAGCAAATCGAAGACTTCCGCCACAACCATTCCTCATTTTCTCTCTCTCGCGGAAATAAGAGTGACGTCAGCGCGTGGGATACATAGAACACAGGACAGAACCTCGTGACCAGGTTTTCCCTCTTACGATGTGATGGACATGTGTTTTGTGGGGTTGCGCTCGGATTGCGTATTTTCCAGGCTTACTTGGTGTCGGGTACTCAGGCAATCCTTGAATTGGAGGTCCCCAAACTGCAATCTGGACCGTGCACTTTTTTTCACCATTGTCTTCTTTTGTGATTGTATCTCTCAAGTTCTGTATGGCAGGAGCAACCGAAGAACACTTAAAGTAAACTGTGCTTGCCTCTTCGGAGGCTTGTGAGACGGTAAACGTGTACTTGTCGTCTGTTTGTCCCAATGTTGCATTAGGAATCTTCAGCTGGACTTCACTTGTACAAGCCGAACTTTCGCAAACCTTCTGGGGGACGCTTGCACTGTATTGCGGATACAGGTTGGTCACCTGTGCTGCGCACTTGAATTCAACTGCAGTAGTGTCAGTCACAGGGATACTCAGAACGGGAGTTTCGGCAGCACATTGATTCACCACATCCTGCGCCACAACAGGCAGACAAAATATGCAAAGAAAAATAAGAAAAAAGCATAGGTTAAACCCGGCATACGGGAGACCTGGCGATCGTTCCCCCTTGTATGAAGCCATGGCTGTCGCTCGGGTGCTGGCCCAGGCAAAGTTTGTCTTGATTATCTCGGGTAGGAGAGAGGCACGAGAGAAGACACGAAAACAACAAGCGCCCCCAACAACTGACGATTCATGCGTGAATAGACACTCAAGCAGTTTTCGAACAGCCTTGCTTGCGTATTTGTGCTAGCCTGGAGTATTCCTGGACCCTTCCCGAAACGGGGTCGGCGAGGTCACTGCTTCCGTGCAAGACCCGAGTTCGTGAGAATCGGCGCCTACGCTCGGTCACTCTGCTGGTCAGAGATGCCGTCCTCCCCCCCCCCCCCCCCCTCGACCCCCCCACTTGCTTCAGAGCAAACACTCCTGTATTCTCAACGCTGGGACGATACTGTCGCAGGCAAGTCTTACCCTCCTTCCTCCTGTTTCTCGAATAAAAAGTCTGTTTCTCCTTTAAGAAGGCATAAGTGGTTCGACTCTGTTTTCTATCGAGGCCATAAAACACACGAATCCGTCATCGGATGAACCCCCCCCGCCCACCTCGGGTACAGCACGGCAATAGTCGAAAAACACGGAGAATGAACAACACTTTTCCCAACGAAACACAGGCCAGCGGTTTTTGTTAGCAATCAGACCACCGGTACATGAACGAATCTGAGGAATTACGTACTCCATTGGAAGTTTTTAGCACGGAGAACTAATGTGTAGCCTGATGATACTAGAGACCCTCTTTTTCTTCTCTACATCCGACCACCCTCGCATGGACTCTCACAAAGCGGCAAGATGTCTCCCCCACTCAGATGAACAGAACAGCGTGGTAGCTGAAATAACACAGAGATAGACAGTCGTGTAGACTCAAGCTGCTCTATGCAGCTCTATACCAATTGGTATTAATTTTTGGCCGATTTGAGACCCATTCATACGACACCGGACTGGCCAACATCGACGCACGATAGATTGGCCCGAGCCGGAAATTGGAACAAACCTCTGATTTTAGGGATATGTGAGCCAGCAGAGTGACAACGCAGCGTCAGGGGCAACGCATAGTACCATAACGGTGCCTTTCGTTTTCTTTGGGGCTCAGGCGCCCCAGGGAAGGCAACTTTTATTCCGCGGTCTACCACATGAACATCCTTCAGCGCACACGACTCGATCGTTATACCACTGTATTCAGCACAGCTACACTGCCTGCAGGCATAAACAAGGTCTAAATAAGCGGCTGTTCTCAACGTCGGCCCGAGATGTGGAAGCCACCGTATTCATATTCGGCTACACAGGACGATTCCGTCGTGGAATTTTCCCACCTCACGGGATCATGTCGAACGCAGATGTTTCACGTGTGATCAAACCAAGAGAGAATTCCCAGGTTGATTACATAGTGGTTGGCATCAAAAACGTACCCTGCACAGTTCCACATATATTCCGAGCACGCACTTTCCCCAAGCAGACGACGCTCAGTCGCGGTGGTGGCGTCGTCGACACACGCATGTACGTCGGCAATCGCTCATGGGTTTCGGCACGGGGAGACTGATTCTAGCCGAGAGTACGCAAGGCACTAAACCCTAAAGAACTAGCTAGCTCCACATTAGAGAAGCCCCGCGTCAATTGAGGGCATCCCAAAGCCGTATAGAAGCGAACGTGGAAGAGACAAGCTGAATCCAGTGTCCAAGACGGCGCACACAGCGTTTCGTGACAGCAAGGAAGACGGACTACGAAGTCAGCTAGGACGTTTTGTGCCTCCATCGGCGGATGGTAGCACGATTTTGTGGACATGTTTCTGAAAAGCTCCTCAAGCGTAGGTTTATAGAGCTCTGTTGCTGTGATGAGTTATCTTCCGTTTCTCTGAAGTTCCTCTTTCTTCTGGTTACTCTGTCGCCGCACACACCCATATCCGCTTGCCTGAAGAATTGACCACTATTCGCTATGTGCTTTCCTCCCTCTGGCTAAACGCCGATGCTGCGTCCCCGAGGGAAATCGAGGGGCGTTTCACAACAAACCTTGCAGCGCAGTGCTTCCTTCTCCACACACTGCTCATTTGTTCCGAGGTGACCTCCGACACATCTGTGCATATGTTCCTCCTTGAGAAACAAGTGACGCTCTCCGAAGCCTGTTATACGTGTGCTGCCTTCCACAGGCCTACAACAGAAGGTGGTAGTGGCACACATATTGGCCAATACAGCGCCAAGGATGGCCTTCAGTCGCTTTTCTTCCCGCATATCGGAAACTGCTACACCGTTCTTCCTCGGGCTGCTCGTATATGGACATATCTATTTGTTTCTGCTTGTAGGAGGAGTGAGCGAACCACCCCAAAAGCAACGGTGTAGCGCGACAGGCTCGTGTCGAGGCTAAAGTGCAGTTGAAATGGGACTGCACAGAAGCAAACTGCATGTGACAGAGCACTAAGGGAACTTGCGTTTTGTTTTGAGTGACGAGAACGATACGCGTTCCTTCCACCGACTGCAAGATCCACCAGAACGAGAGGGGGTGAAGCGCAGCAGAAACTGGAGAGAAGCCAGGGACAAAAAGAGCAGGACATACCACAATTGCGCTCCACAGCGGGAAAAAGGTGGCGTAAGAAGTACAGGGCGCAACGGCGGCGCACAAAACTCCCGAGTTGTCCGCAGGTGACGGCCGTTTTTGGAAAAGGATAAGTGAGCTCACGGAACAGGATGGAGCTGAGAACAGTGTGATGGCGAGATACATAAAATTCACGACTTCACCGCGCCGTGCCCACAGTCAGTTGAAATCGTAAACCCTTTAGGTCTTTCCTCCCCTCTACTTTCAGCGTTTCTTTGTCTTTCACTGTCTGCATCTGTTGCTCCGCTTCTTCGTGCTTGCCTCTCCCGTCTGCCTGTCTGTCTGTCGCTTCATCTCGACCTTTCTGTGCTCCGGGTGCTCCGCGTCGCTGCCTCGTTCAGCCGAGACTCATCAGCCGGCATTCGAATATGAGGTCACTGTTGGGGGGGATTGCCGGCGGGGCGCCGCGCTTGCCATACCCGAGGGCGCTGGGAATAAGTAGCCGTCGCGATTCGCCCAGTTGCATGCCTTTCACGCCGAGCTCCATGCCCTTAATGACTTCGCCTCGGCCCAAAACAAATTTTATTCGGCCGCTGTCAAACCGCCGAAGATTCTTGGCTAGCAGCCCTTTGTACTGGATGGACATGCGGTCGCCGTAGCTCGCCACCTCCGTTTTCCCCCCCTGTTTCTTTCCAGAAGAGGGAAGAGCTAAAATCTCGTACGACACTCCAGAAGGCAGAGCGACACGGCTCCCCACCCTCAACGGGGGCGGACCAGAAGCCGGCGAAGCGGTAGGAGACTGGCACGAGGTCGCCGCTGGCGCTTGTGTACTGTTCTCGTTCCGTTTATTCTGTTCTCGATTCTGGGTTTTCTGGTTTTTCGCGCTGGGCGCTTTAGCCGCCTCCTGGGAACCCCGACTTGGTTGTTGCCGGTCTTGCGAGACCGAAGCAGAGGAACCGCTCGCCGCCCGTCTGTCTCTTGCACTCTTATTGGTGATTTCAGCGTGGGGCTTCGTGACTGCAGATTTCTGGCCAGCAAGTGAGTGCGAAGTGTCCTTGGTGGCTGGCCGAACTCCTGCGCCGCGAGACGACGCGAGCTGGACCGCGAGAGACGGGAGCGAGGCAATGGGAGCTGAGAGCGTCGGCACGAGCAACCGCGCTTTCCCTTGATCTGTCTTCCTCACTTTTCCCCTCTGGGCCTCGTTTGCCTTGTCCTTCTGTTCCCCACGCTTTGCGTTTTCACCGTGAACTGAACCCGCGGGAACGAGCGCAGGCGCCTCATCACTCTCCTCTTCCACGGCATTCCTCTTTCTCTTCTTCCCCTCTCCTACCGCCATGGCCCCTTCCTCTTGCGCTTCTTCTTCCGATTCTTCCTCTTCGCTCAGGTCGCAGCAGTCGCACGGATGGGAAGCAACATCCCCGAGGAGTTGGACACCCCATTTGCTGGCCTCGCTGTCTCCAGCAGACATCACCTTCGCTGAAAACTCGGCGTCTTCCTGCAAGACACCCACATGCAAAATCCGCCAAGCGGACGCCGAGCGTGGAGACAACGGAAAAGAACGCGAGAGAGAGACCCCGCCACCCGACAGAAACAGGCTGTCTGTGCGAGCAGTCTCCTCGTTTCAAACCAGAAAGGCTCAAGTGTCGAGATTCAAGTGAGAAGACATAGTCTGGAGAGGCCGAGAGTGTCTTTCCTCGAGTGCGCCCGGGATGTGGAAACACGAGACGAAAAAAACCGTGGCAAGAAAGGCTGACAATGAGCAGGCGGGGCACCAGGCGAAACGCCAATTTAAACGAGACGCGATTTCTGTTTGAGATGCGTGCCTCTTGCGTTTGCCTTTCTCACCTCGAACAACAGTTTGCATCGTGCCTGCATGTGACGCTCGTCGAGAACCATCAGCGGCGACGCGACCGCTTGACGCAATGTCCGTACACTCAAGAGCACGCGCGGCGGAGCCTCGTTCGCACCGTCTCCATCATTCTTTGTGTTCTGCCCTTTCCGCTTTCCTTCTTCCTTGGAGCGAAGAGGGACAAGCAAGGCCCCGGTGAAGCACAGACGTCCTTGCTCCGCATTGAAGGAGACAGGCGACGGCGAGGACGCGGCCAGAGCGATAACTGGACCTGGCGGGAGGCAGGGAGACGGAGGAAACGTGAGCAGAGAAGAGCTGGGAAGTCCACGTGGCGAAACACGACAAGGGAAGGACTCTGCAGAGAGAGAAGTTCCCAGGAAAAATTCAAGACACCACAGCGAAGCGCCTCCGAAGGCGCCAGACAGCAAAACCAGAGGAAGACGCCGCAGGCAACGAGGCAAGCGAAAACAGTATGGGAGGTTCAAATTTTGAACTGTTGAGATTCTTCAGCGGCACCTTTCAGTGCAGCTACCTTCTGAGAACTTCACCCATGACTGGCTATTTGTCTTTGGTAACAGTTTATACGTAGGTTGACTATCTGATATCCTAAAGTTATGCTTTTGCTGTGAGAATGCTCAGAGATGGGAACGTATGAGCGACGCAGAAAAAAGCACGCAAGCATCGCGAAGGCGAGGAGCAGAAGAGAGGAGCGAAAGGGAACGTCATCATTGAAACAGGAGAGAGGACACGGAACTGCTGATAGAGGAAGCGAGAGAAGGAAGGCGGCGACGAGAGGGAAAACAACGCACGAGCAAGACACAGAGAGGGGAGGAGAGACAGAAGAGGACGAGGCGAGGAAGCGAGCGCAAGCTACACGAGAGGGAGGGAGACACTGGCAGGGAAGGAGACGCCAGCGGAAGAGAACACAGGAAAATGGGGAAAGCGAAACAAAGCTACTCGCTAATTCGCGACGTGTACACCCGCTCTGAGAGACAGCATCGGCCAGTTCTAAGACAGAACGGCTGACCTCTTGTAGGGCAGCTTAGCTATCCTATCATATGCCCTCTTAGAGGATCGGTTCTATTCTTATATCAACAGTTGCAGACTAAAAAACAAATCACAGAGAGAAGCGCCTCGTGAAGGCTCCACGAAGGCAGACCAACCAGCTGAAAGAGCACAGCAGAGACAATCGCCGTCCTAGTCACCGAATCGCACCACGACAGGAAGTGTTCTCCTTTCTTCTTCTCCTCGCCCACTCCGCTCCTTACCCCACAAGGCCATTTTGTTGAAAAAAGCCCGTTCTGTTGTTCGTCTTGCTCGGCGTCTAGCCTCCCTCTGTGGCGGCTTCCAGCAAAGCGTCTGCGCTCTGGCGTCTGAGAGGGACGGAGAAGGCTGTCGGGACGGCAATTCGATTTGTCTCGGAGAGTTGGTTTCCTTTTTGTCGGAATCCGGAACAGCAAACAGAAGAAGGAGGCAAATGACTCGTCTCTCGACCCTCGGCCGTTTTCTACCTCTTCCCCAGCGCGCCTGCGTTCCTCGAACCTTGTGCAGTCCTCTTCCTTTTCTTCCTCTCTTCCGGTGTTTCTTCGTCTCCTTCACGCAAAAATCTGCTTGCTTCAACTTGCGCTGGATTTCTTTTGCCGCGTCCAGCCGATCGGCACACTCGACGCGCATGCGCTCCGCTTCTGTGTCACCTTTTCTCTCGACTCGTCCGCACCGGCAGCCGCGAAAGACCGAGCGAGAGAACGGACCCAGGATGCCGCCGATATTCTTTCTTTTCGCGTTTTCAAAACGTAGGAGAGACAAACGGAACAAAGTGGAAGAGAAGAGTTTAACTGGGAAGCGAAACGCGAGCCAGAAGGAACGACGAAAAACCGACTCCTTTGTGGGGCCTTTTCTCCGCGTGTAAAGTCGGAATTGAGAGTGTCCGAGCGCGTAGAGAGAGACAGCAGACGCCGTCCCTGTTCGCCGATGCTTCTCCATTGGCGAGTGCCCAGCCGGCGTTGTGTCGCTTTCCTCCTCGAAAGATCAGCGACAGAGACGGAAACGAAGAGAATAATTGGAAAGCTGTGAGGATGGCCCTTGAGGTAGGGTGCGTTGCATCCTGACACTTTGGGGATTTGATTTTCCCGTTTTTTTTTCGCCTAGTGACAGAGGCTGAGCATATGGTACGTGCGCGACAGGGTAACGTGGACATACAGAAAAAAACAGAGGTCGTTTGAGAAAACAGGACGGAAGAGGTCGCGCGTGCCTTTCCCTTTTTCCTTTCCTCCCTTGTCCGAGTGCCTGTGTCTCGCGCGTGCCACCAGTGTCCGTCTCGTCTCTTTCTCCTCCGGTTCGATCCGGTTATCTCCTGCCTCCCTTGCCTTTCTCCCTCTTTTTCGGTTTGTATGTCACACACGCTCTCTGGCATTATGGCGAGAACTGCAGCCTCCGTCGTCCTCGGCTTCCGACGATCCTCCGTCGTCTGCCGTCGCGTCTCGTCTGCAGCCTCTCCGAGCCCGCTCCTCCCCTCTCCTACACCTTCTTCTTCCCCGTCCTCTCTCTCCTCTTTTCCCCAATCTTTCTTCTCTGCGTCCCCTTCGCCCTCTTCTTCCTCTTCTTCCTCTTCTGCGAGGCTCTTGGGCGCCAGCGTCGTCTGGGGGCGTCGCTGTCTCGCGACACACGCGACGAGTCCCTCGGCTTTCGTCGCCTCTCTCCCTTCGCTTCCTTTCCCGTCGCTCTCAGCTCCCGTGGGCAAGGGAGATGGACGACCTCACGTCGCCACATTCCGGCTCGCCGCCGCGTTTTCCACAACCCCCAGCACGCTCCCTTCGCCCGCGGAGTCTGCACAGCCGGGCGAGAAGGCGGAAAGAGACCAGAAGCCTCTCGACTTGCCTCTCCTCTTTGACGGCGGCGAAGAGCGTCTGAGTCCCCAGCAGGTGACAGAGAAGGAACAGCTGATCAAGGAACTGACACAGCGCCTGAGCGGCCCCCTTGCCGATGCAGATGGAAACGTGCCGACAGGTAAGGAAACGCACCGGAGAAAAAGCTGAGAAACGCGCCGGAGAAAAACTGAGAGTCGCGCTGGAGAAAAGGCTGAGAAACGCACTGGAGAAAAGGCTGAGAAACGCACTGGAGAAAAAGTTGAGATCTCTACAACGGATGTATCGTTCGAGTGCGAAAAATGAAGAATCTCAGACAGTCACTCGAGATTAAGAAGGGATCAGAAAAAAACGATAAGATTGGGAGTTCAATGTCTCGGAGTGTACTGTCAGCGCAATGGTGTTGATCCTACAAACATCTGAACAGACTGGGAAGTGCCAGGTTGTTCTGGAGACTGGAGCCTCACAGGTATGTGCGGGTTCGTCTTTCTTTGTGAGGTCTGTGGCGGCGTGCGTGTTTCTGCAGCCCGTTTGGCCCTTCCCGTTTCTGTGGAAATTTCGGGTTACACCCCTCTGTCGCGGTGGTGGTGCTGTGGACATGTCGATTCGTGACGAGGAGCAAGCGTGCGACTCCTCACCCCTGAATGTTCTTGCGTACTTGACGGGCTGCGTCCCCTCTTCCTTCCAGATCTCCTCTCGCTTCTGCCTTGCCTTCTATCTCTTCGCTCTGTTCGCTCTCGTCTCTGGGCCCTCTCGGTGCCTCGCTGGGTGTCTGTACACCTCAACCTCGCTGTGCCCCTTGGCTTCACGAGTTTGTTTCGCGTCTGCCTCTTTGTTAGGTGCGGCTCGACCGATCGCAATCGAGGTGGACGGCCCCACGCACTTTTACGCTAACAGCACTCGCTACACGGCTTACACAAAGTTGAAGCACAGACTCCTCACGCGAATGGGATACAAAGTGCTGCATGTGCCGTACTTCGAATGGAGACGACTCAGGTACGTCTCCCGGGGATCCTTCACATGCATGCATATTTGTGGGCTGTCACTCTCGAGGATGCCAATTCTACACACCCACGAGTCGAGTTACCCAGACCTACCAGCCGAGATAGATCAATACGTCTATCTATACACATATATGGGTACAACTCCATATCTGCATGTATATGTGGATATATATATATATATATATATATATATATGGCTGTTATGCGTCGCCGTACACATCGATACGTACCGGTTGTTGCTGCTGAAAAGGAGAGTGCGAATGCGCCCATTGCTCCGTAGGAATTCGTTTCCACAGGCAGAGTGTGCGGCGTTTCTTTCTTCCCTTTTCTTAGTGTATGCCAGCCGGTCGAGCTAGCCCCGTGTCTATAGCGAGACACGCTTTCCTGTGAGCCGACAGAGGTTCGATTTTCGGTAGGAGTTGAGGGCGACAAGCGCCTGTGCGGAGCCTCGCGGCATCGAGGGCCAACCCAGTGGGAAAAAAGCCCCACTCGAGGGCGTAGCAGAAGAGGCTAGGCAGGGAGGAAGAGGAGTCCCTCAGGGGGGAGTCAAAAGCGAGTGTCTCTGTTTCCTCTGACTGTATCTGGCCAGAGGACAGAAGGAGCGCGAAGAGTACATGCGCCGGAAGCTGATGGAAGAACCAACGGAGTGGCTAGACCCTGAAGATGAAAAATTCTACAACGAAAGAATGAAGGTTCGTCCTCTGTTTTTGGCGTGTTCGGCATTTGCTGTCTTGTTTGCATGCCTTCAACTGTGTCCGTGCGCCTTCGTGGGGAAGAAAGAGCGTCGCCGTCGTCGAGGAGTGACGCCCCTTTTCTGTTTCGAGTCGTGTCGCCCTTGCGATTCTCGTTCCGCTGTTCTCGTCTCGGCACCGCCTTCACCGCCTTCACCGCCTTCGACGCACACACACACATACAGCGAGCAGTGGTGTGCCTGCGGCCACGTCGGCTTCTTCTCTCACCTTCGCTTTTGGATATCTGTCTTGACGTCTCCCCTCTCGCCTTGCTCCCGCCTCCCCGGCGTGTCCACAACGATGCGTAGCCTCTGTTTCCTGGCGTCTCTGTGCTCGGGATTTTTCGTTTGGTTCGCCGTGGTCTCCCCTCTAGCCCTCTGGAGCA
Organism: Neospora caninum Liverpool; assembly: GCF_000208865.1. Taxonomy (NCBI): domain Eukaryota; phylum Apicomplexa; class Conoidasida; order Eucoccidiorida; family Sarcocystidae; genus Neospora; species Neospora caninum. Next base: position 1,984,434 of record NC_018391.1, read on the forward strand.
GCGGCAGCGGGCTCTGGAGACATCTGCACGTCTGGAGCGACCCGCGCGTCCGCCGCACTCTCAAATGCAGGCCATGGCCTATGTCCCAAGTTGTTTTCGCACTCAAACCCAAACACTCTGAGGCGTTGCGACAAAGGCTAGCGGTCGGCTGTCTCCAGTTCCGACTCAGTCTCAGAGCGCCTGGTCTCTCTTTTCTGTCGTGGTTCAGGTTTTGAAGCAGCAGTACGAAGAAGAAGCGCGTCGTGCCGCGGGCCTCGATCCCGTGAAGCCTGAGGGAGAGAGTGCCGCTTCAGCCCCCCTGGCCTCGCAACCGTCACAGGTTCCTCCGGACTCGCGTGTCGCTTCTTTCGAAGGCGGTCCAGCCGGCCCCAAGAGCGAGAGGAACCCCGCGAAGGCTTCTCGCGCGGGCGAGAGGAGAGAGAGATCGCGAGAGAACCCCGAGAGTCGCCCACAGTATTCCCATCCTCATGGCCACCCTCCTCATGGCCATCCTTCTCCTGGTCATCCTCATGGTCTGCCTGCTTCGCCGTATCCGTCCTTTGGCTCTCCCGGTCAGGACGGGGCTCCTCCTCCTTTCCGTCCGCCGTCGCGGCCTCCGCCGTTCCCTTCGTCGCCGGGACAGAGCCCTCCTTGGCAGCCCGCGTTTCGACCGTATGCTGTCCCGCATGCGCCTCCGCCCTATGCGCAGGCTCCAACCTTTCAGCCCTCTCATGCGCCTCATGCACCAGCCTCGCATCTCCAGGCTCCACCGCACCCCCTTCCTTCACCTGCCACGGCGGCGCCTCCTGTGCCTGAGGCGGCGAGCGTGGAGGATACGATTGCGCAGATCAAACAGAAGCAAGACGAGCTCGCCAAGATGCTCGCGCAGCTGAAGAGTTTAGAGGCGGAAGTCGGCAAGAAGGAAGGCGCCTCGTCAGCTTCGCAGGGACCAGAAGAAGGGGAGGTGTTCGCTGGGCGGCACGGGCAGCGATAGACCTTGGATAAGGTAAAAACAATGAAAATCTGAATATCGAGCTCGAACCGGGTTTGGAGAGTATGGCTTTTTCCGCATAAGATGGCAGAGGGCCGATGAGCGGGAGAGCGCGCGGAGAAGACCGCTCGAAGTCGTGGGTGATGGACGTAGAAACAGAGAAAACGGACAAGAAGCGGAGAAACGAACAGGCGAGAAGCCAGCAAGCTTCGTGGACCGATACATAGGAGCGGGGAAAGAGGGGCGTTGTAAGAATGAGATGGAGGATCCACCTGGCCGACAACAGCTCAAGACCGGAGTCGTGGAAACGGATAAGGGAGGAAACTTCCAGGCGCAACGGTTACCGGCGTAGCAGAGGGGTGGCGTGTGCATGGATCTGCTGCGTATTCGACACGTCCTGCGTCTGTCTCTCTGTGCCTCTTTTTCTGTCTCTCGCGTTCGTTTTTTCGCTGGCGACGCGCGCGCCTGAAGTGGGGAAGCAACCCCGCTGTTGCATATCTAGTCCGTGCGTTGGTGTCGCCTTGTCGTTGTCTTCACTTCTTTCTTTTTCGATAGCGAGAAAGAGGAGGGAATCCGTTGGCGAACGCATCTTTTTAAACACCTTGGTTTGGTTCCCGTGGGTAGGAGGAGCCCCAGGAGAGGATGTGCGACAATGAAAGCATGCAGGCGTTTTCGGTCTTTCGGCATTTCCCACATCGAATGTCGAGGGCCTCCGTCTGATGGAGCCGGTAAGGCGCATGCACGCCCCTGCCTGCTTCCTCTCGGAGTCAGTTGACGTCTTGAACGGGGTGCTGAAGGCATTTTCCCAAGAACTAACGCGTTTCGCCCCTCCCGCTTCCCGCGGGTTGTGTGCTTGGGGGGCGGTCTGAGGATGCCGCATCGTTGGCGGCCCCCGATTCTTGGCTGTGCGTTTGAAGGCATTTCGCTGCATGCCGCCGAGTTCCGCAGCCTCGTGGTTCCGTCGCGGTTAGAGAATTGCGTGCACGTGTTCGTTTTCCTCGCGCTGCCTCACAGGCTCGCCCTGTCCGCCGCTAGACGTTCCATTTTTGTCACGCGAACCTCTTATCCTAAAACTTCCCAAGATGAAACAGCCTCTTGCGTCTTCTTTTCTGCTGTCTTAGCAGTTTTCGCGGTGAGGATGGGGCGTGTCTTTTGCCGAGCAAACAAAACGAATTCCCGCCAAGCAAGGCTGTCTAGGGTAACGCTGGCGCGTGCAGAGAACAGCGCCGTACCGGTAACTTGTTGCGACTAATGCAGATGAACAGGACAGTTAGTTTCGTTTCGATGTGAAGGCGCGACGACGTCCAGCTGCATCTCGCTTCTCAGCGCTCCACTGCGCGTTAGTGAATTCTGAAATCTCAGAGACAGAACCTCGCAAGCGAGAGCCGGGATGAAACTCCCGTGACGCGGGTCTGATGGCGGCTCGTTCGCACAGACTCTGCATTTCTAACCATAGTCAAAAGAGACGGAAATGTTTTCACTGCTCGGGTCTTTCTCGCACGCTTCGCTTCGAATCGCCTCCTAACTGAAGCTTTTGGAAACTATAGCAACAGACCAGCGAAAGAAACTGACGCAAAAACGAAGGAGTAAAAGAGGAATTCTGGCGCCACGAATCGGCGAGGACAGCGAGGGGCCGAGGAGTAGCGGCCACCTCACATGGTAAGGAGACAGCAGAGCCGACCAGGCGCGTCCCCTCGTGGAGAAAGAAGGGCGAGAATGTTGACGAAGAGAGGCGAGAATGCTGAAGAAGCGAGGCGAGAATGTTGACGAGGAGAGGGGAGGAAGGCAAAAAGGAAGCAAACGAAGCGCAAAAGAAGCGGAACGGGAGAGTGAAGACGCTGGAAAAGTGCCGCCTGGCGAAGCAAGGGAAAAAGGTCTAGGTTTTCCCGCGCACGACTGGAGCCCCGCGAAGCGTCCAAGCGGCCACGACCGCAGAACAAGACATATCAAATGGAGAGGAAACGGAGGGAGAAAGCGGCGAAGAAAGCCCAAGGGGGGGATACACCCAGACGCAGTTCCACACACACAGGTGGTCTTCCGCATCGGCCTGCCTTTGTGGAGACGTCGCACGCAGTGGCTTCCGCCGCAGTTTTTTTCAGCTTCTCCGCGCGTCGCCCTTGCGAGGTTTTGCCCGCTTCACAGCTTTCTTCTTTCCATAATACAGGTCAGTGTCAGGTTCTTCCTCCGGCATGTTCAAGAGGTTCTCCAACTTGTAAATGACTGAGTATCTCGCAACTTCCTCTCCGAACGGACTTTTCACGCCTCCCTCTATCAGGGCGTCCTCCTCGTCCGTCTCCTCGTCCTTCTCTTCGACTCTCTCAGTCACCTTTCCGCGTCTCCGAAGTCGATTCCCTGTCGCCGCATGCGTTTGCGTTTCTTTCCCTTCTACCGCGTAGGCGATCTCATCGCCCGCTTCTCTTCGTCTCGCCGTTTCCAGCAGCTGCTTCTCGCGGCGACGCGCCTCCTCGTCTTCCAGATCCTCGGCGAGGACTTGCTGAACCTTCGCGAGGAGCGTGGGAGGCTGTGTGGCATCAGCCACGGCGAATTTGAATCGCGTCAGCCGCTTCAAAATTCGAGAAACTTCCGGCTGCTTGGCGCGCTCTGCCGCGAGTTGCGCAGCCGCCCACCAGGCGCGAGGCGGCGGCGAGGCGGGCGAGGACGTTAGGCGTTCGTGGAGCAGCGCGACGGCTTCACGCCAACCCCCTGAGAGAAGTGGAGGGAAGAGGGAGAAAAAAGGAACGGCGAAAGGAAATGAGACTCTTGGGGAGGAGACAGGGCGCCGTAGGTTCTCTACGCCGGAGGACATCGAGAAAAACGATGCGAAAAACTGTGTTACAGCGCTTCAGAAACAAGCGACATGCGTGAAAAAGGACTCTCGGGTAGGCGCCGAACAGAGACAGAAACAAGAAACAGAGGCGACATCGCCACGAACAGAATGACGAAGCATGGGCCGAGGCCAACAGGTTGAAGAACGAGAAGAGGAGACACACACCCGAATGTTATTCGCGGGGTTACGTGTCCATTTTGAGGAGCTCGCGTATCCCGTGTTTCGCAGGTCGTTTTCCGGTTTCTTAAGTTCTTCGTTTTTTGTCTTGTTGCCCGTCCACGCGAACGGTGGAGGAGAGTTAGGGGAGTCTAGCAAAGGCGCCTTCGCGTGGTGCTCGGCACTTTCGCCACATCTTTCTCGTGTTTTCTAGAGAATACGTATCCGTTGCGTTTTCTGCAGCTTCGGTCGTTTGTGAATTGCTCAGTCGTTTCTGGTTTTTCGCCTCGTACGCGTCTCACCTCGCTCGCCGAGAGCCTTGATTCCAGCGTCTTCGAGCTCTTCCCGGCGCACACGCCTTCCCCCTGGTGCGCCGAGGTCGTCGCCCGTGGAGTGGACCGCCTGTTTGCACTTTTGCAGGAACGCAAAGATCGCTTGAATCTCGCGCTTCCTCGCCGCTTCTCTCGCAGGATTGACGCCTCCAGTGCCTCCGCTTCGAGGACCGCCCACGATGTTCAGCGCTTCGAGGGTCAGCGAGGGAGACAGCAGAGCCTGCGGCGGATAAGGCGCCTGCGTTCGCAAAGGCGAAGAACGAAGCCACGCAGCGAAAGGAAATGCCCATGGAGGAGAGAAAAAAGGCGAACAAGGGCAAAACCCAGGAAGCGCGAGAAAGCGAGGAACGGAAGGAGCGAGGACAGGTTTTGGACAGGAGCTGAGAGCAGGGGAAAAGGAGATACGGGACGGGAAACCGGGGGGGAAAGGAAGACGAGAGAATCGGTCAGGGCGGATCTGACAGAGAGCGAAAGATTTACGAAACATACAGAAATCTAGCAAGAAAGGGGGCAGAGGAAGCCCGACGAATCCGGAGACAGAAGAGGCAGAGAACCGCGCGCAAAAGGAAGAAGAGGAATGCGGGGAGAACAGAGACATCGACGCCACCAGAGATGCCTCTCACAGAGGAAACTGTGACGCTGACGAAGAGCTGGAACTTCTCGCTCTTTCGTCCTTGCGTTTCGTCTGCTTCCCCGATCTCACGCAAAACCCCTGGTTTGCCTAGTGTGACAGCTGAGGCCTCTTTGTTGGCAGTTTGTACCCAAACACGCTCTCGTCTCACCTCAACAAAGAAAGGGATAACTTCGACAAGACGGTCACCCTCGCCCGCCCTAGACTGCCGAAGAGCCGAGAGGAAGGCCTCCTGAAGGAGTCCGAGAGGGAGCAACGCAGGCGTCGATTTCGGCGAACCAGCAGAAGAAGAGGCAGAGGACGAAGATGCAGAAGAGTCAGATGAAGAAGAGTAAGAAGAGGAAGAGGAAGAAGGAGACACGTCAGGTGCCGAAGACGAGGGACAAGAGTGAAGGAGACATTCTGGAGACTGGCTAGGATCTGCAGAGTCGAGAGGTTCCTGGAGGTCTCCAAAAACGCGCAGAGCCTCCACAGGGCGGGGCGCCTGCCGAACGAGACACTTGAAGACTACAGCCTCGTCTCCGGGCTGAAAGAAAGAAGGGACACGGACAAGCAGAGGAAACGAAGAATGGAAGTGAAGTCAAGAAGACGCGCAGACGATTCGAACGATGAAAACAACACCGCAGTGCACGTGAGAAAGCAAACGCTTGGTGCGCCACATGCCCCCAGTCCGCCGGCTAACTTCGTTGCAATTCCACACATGAAAAAACATGTAAAACATCAAGACACGCAAACGAAGCAGACGGTCCTGACGAGCTGCAGCGATAAGAACGGGCGAAAGGCGAGACAGACGCAAAAGAGAAAGAGCAGTCCGGCGTCGTGCACCTCTCCAGATCAGCCGTCGTCAGAGAAGGCGCAGAAGACAGCGCGAAAACGGAGCGAGACACGCAAGAGAGAAAACCGGACAGGCAGCTGGACCGTCTGCACTAGCCAAGAACATAACCCGAATTAGAGTTCCGTGCGGTGAGGAATGCCAGAAAAGAGGCAAGACAAAGGCGGCGACAGTCTCACTCCGAATGCCAGGCCAGGCTGGTGAATGCGCAGGCGATACAGCCGGCTCACGGCCGAGCAGGCCTCCTCGAACGTCGTGGCCTTCCGCTGAGAGATCGGAAAAACGAAAAAAAGCACGAAAAAAGGAAAACGGACACATCGTACCCGACAGCTCTTCTCGACCGATCTGAAACGGACTCACTCCTTTTCAACACACATTGATATACAGGTCAGTATATATATCTATGCATATATATATATATATAGATATGTATGTATATATATATATATATATATATATATATATTTGTATATATGTGTAGTGAGGTTATACATGTGTATCGACACGTGTATTTATACACACATGCGTGCAGACTTATACACCCATATACAGTTACAGATGCGTACACGTATATAAGACTCTGTTGTTTGCCCACATCAAGGAACCGGATCACGGGACAATCTACAACGGTTCCCATATTTTGAAAACGACCTGACAGAGCCATACACCCAGATCTTCGTGTGGACATGTACAAACATGTACCTATGTGTATATGTATACCTATGTAGGTGACAAGGCGCTTACAAGCTGATGAAGCAATTCTCGCTTCATGGCGAGACCAGGAGAGAGGCAGACATTCTTTTCTTTCCACAGTCTCGCCGTCTCGACTGGAATGCCTCCATCAACATCACGTGACGCCCCGGGACAACCAAGATCCTCTCTCTGAGTGCCCGGCACAAAAGGCATGCGAAGGAAGAAGGGAAATACAGCAATCACGCAGACGATCATGCTGACAAAAACGCATGCGTGCTGCATGCATCTGCTGACATGACAACGCATCTGTCTGAAGTATCGCGAGGTAGAAGCTGAAAGGTTAGAAGTGCCGTCAGACCCGCACGCATGCAAGGTGAAGAGGCAGGTGAAGAAAGATGTAGGCTTGAGGAGCAAAGAGAGACACGGAGACACCGACGATTCTTTTTCGGGAATGAGGATCCTCGCAAGAGCGCCACACATGAACGCGTGCACGCGAGTGAAGCTCTGGCGGTGTTGACCGTACACGACTACTAAACGCGGCAAGAGCACCGGAAAAATCTACACAACTTCCAAGTGCACTTTGTTGCGTTCAGAGTTTGTATATACAGAGCAACGTATGGAGTAGACGACGAAAATAGAGAATATACCCAGACACATGACCTGGTAGCGCTGCCAAGGCCGATACCTGCCTAGATATGTACCGTTCTCTTCGATCTTTGTCTCGCTCCATCTATGTCTATCCATATCCATCTACCTAGGTCTATCTGTCTATGTCTATGCATATATAACTCTCTCCGATGATGTACTCAGGTAAATCTATCTACATATACGAATATAGATATATATTCATATATATATATATATATTTACATATAAAACTCTCTGCCTGTGTATGTAATTGTTCATGTTCGATCAACTTTGGCGAGTCCTGTAACAACTTTAGGGTTCCCGTTCAGGCGTTTTCGCGAGCGGTGGTTCCCAGCTCCCCTCGCACTGTCCCTCTTACGGTCGGCTTTGCCGTCGACACGAGGGCATTCCTTTCCCATGTGTCGCTTTTCGTGTCGCGTCTCTGGCATTCCGCGGCCTCACTGAAGAGCCCCTTTGGCAGCCGCGAGAGAAGGATGCGGTCGCTGCGTGCTTTCTCCCCTGTCTCGGCGCGTTTTCGTCGGATTCCGCTCTCTCCCTTCGCCCCGAGAAGAGTCAGCACCTGTCCCATCCCCGTCGCTTCCCTCTCGCTTCCGTTCGGTTTTCCGCCGATTTCTTCGGCCTGGCCCACCATCTGTGGCCCGTCGGCCTCCAGTGTCTCTTCGAAACCCCACAGTGTCTCCTCGAGGTTGGGCGCGAGTCGTGGCCACTCGCGCCGTAACGCGGTGAGGCCGCGCTGCATGAGGGCCGTCAGCCGTTGGATGGTCTCCTCGCGATCGATTTCCTTCCTGGTCTTTTCCCACGCGGGGACTCCCAGCTCCTTCAGCACTTGCTCCTTCTCGCGATTCTTCTTTGCGTTGACCTGCACCAGACCCAGCCGCTCCTTTGCGACGCCTTCGAGGCCCTCAATCAAAAGTTGCCCGATGGAGACGGGAAGAGGAAGAAGCCGCAAACACCGGTCCTCGCTCGCGTTCTCCCTCGACCGAAGCGCCCCTCCGTTCTCGTCGCCCGCGAACCCGCCCTGTCCTGTCTCTTCCGCTTCCGACGCGAAGTCTTTTCCCGTCGGCTCTGGTGACGCACCTACCGCTTTTCCAGTCCCTGCGTTCGCCGCCTTCACGCCTGGGTCTGCTGCGCGCTCTGCCCTGGCGCACGCAGCGTCTGTGTTTTCTCTTTCCCTCTGCTCCACGACCTTCTCTCTCTGCGGGAGGAGCTCGTCGAGAAACAGGAGAACGGCGTCTGCGGGTCTGCCGGCCAGAGCCGCGCATCTCATGGCCTCTCCGAAAACCCAGGGTTTGAAGCGTGCGAGCTCGGGAGGCGCTGCCGGCGACAACGGAGACGGGGAGTCTGCCACTGGAGCGGCAGATGGCTCAGAACCCAAAGACAAGAACCGGCTGTAGTCCTGAGCAACGCTGTGAGCAGTGTCGGCAATTTTCGCCAAGAGAACAGAAGGCGACACCGACGAACTCGGCGACTGTGAAGCGTTCGGCTCGCGACAGCCAAGGCCCTGTCCTCCTCCGCTTCGGCATTCGTCTCCGCGCGTTTGGTCTCCACATTCCTTCGCCGATCGGTCTCCCAAGGCGACTTCCACGGCAGCCGCTGCGGCCGAGAGGGCCCGATTCAACAGCAAGAAAGTCCGCACATCTGGAGAGGGGCCATCTGTCTTGAGTGTCGCGCGAATCTCTCGGAGACGGTCGATCGACTCGCAGAGTTCCTCGGCTGCACTGCGCGCGCCGTTCCTCCCCGCCGTGTCAATTTCCTCTTCGTCCGCCTTCGGACGCTCGCCGCCGGGTGCGTGGATTCGAACGAGGTCAAAAAGATCCCGGTTTTTCCGATGAGGCTGGCACGGGAAAGCGCGACGCTCAGCCAGAGCCCGCAGCCGAGCTGTGTACGCCTTCAAGACCTCGTTCCACTGCTGGATGCGAGGCGCGAGACGATACAAGATTTGCAGGCGAAGAAACCTAGACAAAAAAGGAAACATGGACCCCCGGAACAAAGACTGAAAGACGCAGAGAGCTGCAGGGTAGCCTTGGGGGTTGGGTTTGCATGCCTGAGCTGCCGAGAAAACACGGATTCGTTTCTTGGAGCGATTCCAGGGGAACCACCTCAGAGGGAGAAGGGTGGGTGTTTCGCCTTCTGTGCGCGGGAGGTTACCAAATGCAAACAAACGCGAGGACTACGCAAAGACACCGTCTCACACGCAGCCGCAGTGGTCTTCTTCCTCAAGCGATGCGAGACGCCCGCCACCTTCTGGTCCTCATACGCGACACACTTGCGACCGGCCGCGTCTACCACCCCTTCATCAACCGGTGCTTCTTGACAACTCTCCAGACGAATGCAAACATATATAAATATATATATATATATATATCCGTCTATGGTGTGTGCATGTGCCGTGGGAAGATAGTGAGTGTCGGCGATGGTGTAATATGCCTCACATGCAGACCCCTGCATGCGCTATGTTTACGGCTGTCGCAGCCGACACTTCAGACAGCGAAGGCGACCTCGCAGCACAGTTGCATGCATCTTTCCCTCTGGGTAGGGGACGAGATGAGGAGTGGTTGGCGTGCGAAAAAAGAAGAAAACGTAGTTCTCGGGAAGGAGGAGGCGGTCGACATGTGGACACGAACAGCTGCCCCGACACGCATCAGGAGCCCCTGACTGTCGCGGGTGTCAAGTCGACGAGAAACTTACTGTTCCGCCTTCTCCGGATTCGCGGCTTTGTTGGCCGCAAAGAGTAGAGCCTGGAAGGATGCCTCGTCTGGTCGCCCCACGGCCGCTGCGTGCGCGTCGAATGCGTTTTGGCCCAAGTGAAACATCTGCAAACTTTTCAAATGCGAGAAGAAGAGTTTCTCAGCTGTCTCCACATCTCCATGCACAGCCTGGCAGTGCAGTAGCGCGTTCAGCAGAGGCGTGTCCACGACGCGCACCTTCGTAGAGTTTCGCGCGAGAGAAGAAAGTTGAGCGTCGCCTTTCTCTTGGCCCGTCGCATTCTTGTTGGGCTTTGAATCACAACGGGAAGAGGACGAAAGCGAAGACGACTCGCCAGACAGAAGCCTCAAAGCCGCCACTGCGAGAGCCGGGTCGTCCGGCAGGAGCGACTGAAGCAGGGGCGAGGGCGGGACGCCAGCCTACGAGAAGAAAACCGGAAAACAGGAACAAAGCCTCAAAATGAACTCGCCGTCCAACCTACAAATGTATATCGAAATATACATGCATATCCTATAATATATATATATATATATATATATATTTGGACACACACACCGCCAACACGCACATTTCGGCAGCTACTGGCCAACCTCTATGACCTTACATGTAAATAGAACAAGTTGCCTACCGATGTTTTTCCCACGTGTATCTACAGGTATCTCTCCATACGTGCGATGTGGAGTTTATGCCTTATTTTAAGGTGGACAACACCAGATGCCTAAGGTGGCAGCTCTTTTGCCGCTCTCAGATGAGAGGTAAAACAAAGACTCCTGGACCGTGTTCACTGAAAGGATTCCACTGCGGTGGGCTATCGCCTGTCTCGCCGTCTCCCTCCCCTTCCACCTCTCTTCGCCCGGTCCAGTGTTCCACTTCCTCGTTTCCATTTCGCCGCTTTCCTGCCGTTTGCCTCCCTCTTTCTCCCCCTCTTCTCGCCTTCTCCCCCTCTTCTCGCTTTCTCTCTCCCTCTTCTCGCTTTCTCTGCCTCTCTTTCTCTGTCGCTGCCTGCGTTGTGTGTCGTACCTTCTTGAAGGCCTCTAAGGCGGTTGTCAGCGTCACGGCATTTGGTTTGACTTGGGCGCCGGCTCTCCCCATTTCTCTCAGCAGCCACTCTGCTGCGGCAGCGCCCGCGTCGCCGCGGCCGACTGCCGTCCCTCCTCCTGCGTCCTCTGCGGTCTCCTCGCTGTCTCCGTTCTCCGCACATGCGCCGGGAGCTCGGGCGGCGCCCGGTTGCAGAGACGCAGGCAGGTAAGTCTGCCGAGCGGCTGCGGCCAGCGCGTAGTTGAAGCAGCGGGTGTCTGGAAGGCACGCGCGCGCCGCCGTCATGCGTCGAATCAGGCGAAGAGCGTCGAGGAGCGGCGAAGACGCACGCTGGAAGAAAAACGGCGGAAAGAAGGACGGCGAGGCGCGCTTGCTGTTGGCCTGAAGAAGAGACGCGGAAAGCAAACAGCAGAGAGCAGAAAAAACACCTAGAACGCAAAAAGATCGTGAACTCTATACGTTTGGAGCAGAACCGAAAGCAAACGAGGGATGCAGATGTGAGACGCGAATCGACGGTTCAAAAGAACACACACACACAGCCCCCGCGAATCTGCCGCCGACTACGAACGTTCGACCGCGCGCCAGGCTCGCTCCTGAATCTCCATTCCGTCTTCACACCGGTTTCGATCCTCCCTCTGGAAAGCGCTTCCCGCGGCAAAAAACAGCAACTTCTCCTCTTCCGCCGTCGTTTCCAGCAGACACAATGCTCACGCATCATCACGTCACCCCATCACGTTGCGTCCTTTCTTTCTCCTCTCCCGTCTCTGCCTTCTTTGGGTTTCGCTGAGTCTCCCCGGGGCCTCCTTCGCTCTTTGAGGTTTTGATCGGCACCTACCTTCAATGCCGCGGAGAACGCAGTTGCATGCAGATCGACGCCGGTGTCTTCCATGAGATCGAGAATCTCCATTGCGGCTTGGGCGCTCCCTTCTGCAGCGAGTGTCCCTTTGCGACTGCCTTGGGCGAGAGTTGCGAAGTTGTCAGCTGCCGAGGTAAAGGCCGAGAAGCTTCGCAAGGCCGCGACGTAGGCTCGTGAGAGAAAGGAGGGAGAAGAAGAGCCTGGAGACAGAGAAGACGAGCCTGGAGAGAGAGGAGACAAGCCTGGAGAGGGAGAAGACGCTGCGGGGGAAGGAGACTGCAGATGCCTGCGCTGTCCTTTCAGGTCGCAGATGCGAAGCTCCGACAGCAAAAGTTCCGAGAGAAAAAGAGGGTACGAGCCGTCGTTCTGGAAAGCCCTCAAAAGCTGCATGCAAACACACACGCGGCAAAACCAGGTGAAGAAGGCGCGTCCCCCACAAAACATTGAAACAAGAGGGGGCCACTGATGGAAACGGAACGAGGAAAACGCGGGCCTTTTGGTGCCTCGGGAAGCCGACACTGAAAGGTCGCCACCGCACACGCGAGCCTCCAGAGACAAGAGTGCGGATGCAGGTTTTCTATCCTTCCAAGACAAGAAACGACGCAACTATATATAAGGTCGCGTAAGGAAACACATGGATGCGTAAAAAAGAAATCCTGGGTAGCCTGCTGCATGTGTGGAGAGACACTTGAGCAGATCTCCCAGTCTACGGCCTTGAGAGTCAGGCGCGGTCTGATGCACACTCATGGGCGCGCTTGCATGCATCCGTAAAATGTGCATGCACGCAGCCATGTTTGCCGCCTGTACGAACGCGCCTTGTGCCACGAAAAATTGGACAGGCGCATACAAAGAAGAGAGGTTCGTCCCTGAGGATGTTGTCCGCCAGTGTGCAGCACGTGTGTACGCGCACACCTGGAGAAAGTCCCCGGTCCCCCTAAAAAACGTGTTTTTACCCGACTGCATGCACGGACGCGTGTACCGCCTCATCGACGGCTTTGAAAGCCCCGCCACTCTGGAAACACATCCGCCTGCATCTGCGGGCGATCCACAGAAATGAGCTAGCGTGGCCTTTTGCCAGGCTCCAGTCTCTGTCTCCCTCTGTCTTCCTCTGTCTCGGTCTCTCCCTCTCTGTCTTTTCGACTGCTTACCTGACCGTACACTGTGACGATTCGTCTGCGTTCTCGCGCGAGGACACGCCCGACGTAGCGTTCGTCTGGTCTTTGGTCGCGCTCTCTCTCTGTCCGTTTTGCGTTCGCGAGTTGTTCGAGCAGATTCCGCGTCTGCCACCGCACTGCGGCGACGAGCTCGAGTGTTTTGGCGAAGACGGCCTCGCGCCTTCCCTTCTCCATCGCTTCTTCGATTTCGTCCTTCAAACGCTCAGGTTCCTTCCTCACCAGCTCGGCGACCGCGCTCAGCGTTGCGGCCAGCGCCGGCGAGCTCCCCTCAGACATCTGAGAGGATCCTGCTTTGAGGTGCCGGGCGTGCGCCAGGAAGAAGGCGAGAGACGAAGGCAAATAGGCTCGCAAGTGCGTGGGCAGATTCAGAAGCTCTGGAGTGTCGCGAACGAGACTGCATGCAAACGCGAGGCAGGTCTCGCAAGGCCTGCTCTCGAGGCCTTCGCGCGTTTTGGCGGCCTCCGCGACACGAAGCAGCAGCGTCAAAAGAGCCGTCAGTGCAGGGAAGAGATGCAGAGACAGCCCAGGCGCAGCGGGGCCCGCGGGAGGCACCGGGTGTGCCGGCGGCGCCAGCAAGTGGGAGAGGTCGAAGGGGAGGCGGGGCAGCGAAGCGAGGAAGCGGCGAAGGCGAGGAAAGTCGCCAAGGGACGCGAGAGACATCGCGACGCTGGCGAAGCCGAGCGTGGTCTGAACATCCGGCCTCAAACGCCCGACATGCAGCGGTGACGTCTTCGTCGCCAGCGAAGGCGACGCAGAAATCACGTAGTTCGGGAGCAGGACGAGCAGGAGGTCGTCGAGGGCCTCGACAGCAGCTTTCCGTCGTCTCGTCGCATGTCCGGCCATCTCGTGCCTCTCATCGCCGTCGCCTCGCGCGTCCCCTTCTCCGTCTGCGTCGTCGTCTCCCTCGTACAGCAGGCGAAGAGCCTCCAGAATCGCGAACTGCGCTTGGAGAGGGGTGAGTCGGCCGTTCACCTTCCCGGTCGAGCGGGCCTCGTCTGTGCCTTCGTTCTTTTGAAGAAGAGCGTGGACAAGGCCAGGCAGCTGGTCGGTGTCTTGCGTCTGTCGGAGGGTTCGCAGCAGAGATCTGCAACTCTGTCCTGAGCTGGAGGTTCCGAAAGAGGTCTCCGTCTCTTGCTCTCCAGCCTTCTCCAGGAATCGCCCAAGACGGGCCACCGCGGCGTCGAGATCCGTCGCCTCCGACAGGCCTTCCTGTTTTTCGGCCTCGCCAGAGACAAGGTGCCCCGCAGGTCCGTGCCCTGCTGTGCCTTCACTTTGGAGCCCAGGCGGCGCCTGCGGCAGTCGGGCGAGCTGCGCCTGTGCCGTGGAAAGAAATCCTTCGAGCGAGGCCAAGGCCTTCTCGCCGTCTCGCAGAAAAGCTTCCACAGCCCCGCTGGAACTTCCTGACCTGTTCGGGTCTTCTGTGCCCGTGCTTGATCCGCCGTCGCTCCCCGCGCTCTGTTTGTCTACGGCGCGCCTCGCCTTTGCCGCGCTCTCTCTTGCGCTTGCGTCTGCGTCTTCCGCGTCATCCCGTCTCTCTGCTCCCCCGTCGGCATCTGCGTCTTCTGGAACCGGCCTCCGACTCCCGGCTCCATCGGCTGGCGGGCCCCGTTTCTTCGCGCATGCAATCCACCATCTGAGACGCAGAAGGAGAAAGCTGAGTGCGTCCAGAAGCGTCTTGGCCTGGCGAGCGTGCTGAGGCGAGCACGCCGTCGGCGGACCGAGAACTTCCATCTCGCTTCCGCTGTCTCCCTGCCGCGCTTCACCCTCTGCAGGGACAGAGCCCGGTGTCTCCTCGGCGCCGCCGTCCGGAGTACCCGACGAGCCAGAGAGAGGCGAAGACCGCGAAACCTGGGCAGAAGGCGACGAAGAGGGAGACGCGCGCGACGAGGTGGTGCAGAGGCGCAGATCTCGGAGCCTTTGGCGGAGGGCGTGAGCGAGCGAGAGAGACAGGGGCAAGAGCGGAGTCGGGGAGAGAGGCAAAAGAGACGAGGTGAACGGAGAGAGAGACGACGAGGAAGGAAGAAGGAGATCGGGGGGCGGCGGATCGAGGGAGACAGGAAGAACAGCTAGGGATTGCGCAGCGGCGACATACTGCAGGGAGACAGGAAGAGAGAGACGAATGCTCGAGCAGGTGGGAAGCCGGCAAAAAGGGAGTAGCCATATGGAGCAAGCGTCGGACAGCAACAAAGAGAACCGAGAAAAGACACACACTCAAAACAAACGCACGGCCAGCGACGACACGTCGGCGGGTCGGCAAGAACCTGAATCAACTTGGTCGATCGCCTCATTTAGGCACGCCACCGAACAGCCCACCACACCTGCACATCCGTTTGTATTTGTCCACGCGCCGATTTGAATGCGTTCGCGTTTCTATGTCGGGACGCCGATGTAGCGGTGGAGAGACAGACAGGTCACGGGACGCTTCACAGGAGAAGAGGGACTCCGACGAGCGTTGCTCAACCGCAGGAGCCTCAACGACGCGCGAACCGAACGACTCCGACCGCAAAACCAGGAGGGTAACATAGAGGAAGCGTTTAAAAATATTCCGTTTATGGCCGTTGCGTTCCCCGATTTACCTGTTCCTTTTCAGCACATGACTCTGCGACGATCGCTGCAGCGCCATACACAGTTCTCTCCCAGCTCTTCTGGTTCGCTGTCGGCTCTCGGGGGGCTCTCTCCGGTTTCCTCTGCGGTAGTTCTTGAGCAGAGTGCGGGTTTTCTCTTGTGTCCCTTTGCTGGTTCTCCAAAACAAACAGACGAAGCAGAAGCGAGAGTTTCTTCAACGCTTCGCGCCAGCGGCCCTCCCTGGCGTAGCTGCGCAGGAGCGTGAACTGAAGTTCGCGTTCTTCCGCCCTTACAGACGGAGGCGCGAGATTCACGGCGGTCGAACGCCACAACGAAGCAGGCGAGACCCGGAGAGCGTCGTCGATATCATCGGCTTCGCCATCAAGGGATGGCAAGACCGAGAAAGAGGCGCTCGATGAGTGGACAGCTCCACTGTCTTCTGAAACGGGAGTTTGGGCTTTTTCTCCCATCACCCGCCAAGACGGCATATCTGCGGGGCACTCGGAGTGGGGGCCTGCGAGTTTCTGGCTTTCTTTCCCCTCGAACGCAGAGGCGAAGCCGGAGCTGGGATGTGTGAACGGCCGAAGAGATTCGATTTCTCGTTCGACTTGCGGTGTACTTACACCTAAAGCAAGGAGGTCTTGGGCGATGTGACGCAGCTGGTAAGGGCTGAGAGGCGGCGATGGCTGAAGAAGGGCGTGGAACGACAGAGGCACACACTGCGTGTTCTCCTCGCCACTCTGTCCAGATGATCTCCCTCGCCTTCCTCGCGATTTCGCTTCCTCCCCTTTCTGTCCGAGCTCAGGAACGCGCTTCGCGACCTTCGTCGCCTCTTCTTCCCATTGACGCAACAGGTGCCTTCCCCCCCCCACGATCCTGCGGATCTCTCCAAGAATGTCGCTGTTGAAGTCCTCTGCGTCTTTGCCCCCTTCGTCGCCTCGGTTGTCGCCGCCGCCCCTGATTTCCTCGAGGTTTCGGCGGGTCTTCGTGACTCCCCGCTGTTGTGTGTTGTCGCTCGCAGGTGTCTCCGCAGCTTCTGGGGCCTCTAGGTCGCCCGACAGCCCCGCGGTGGCGTGACTAACCATCCCCAGATACGTCACGAAAAGACGCCTGAGTCTGTCGGCTTCTTGGAGGTCTTGGAGCATGCGCAGCAGCGCACGGAGGTCGCAGAGAACCGCGACGGCGCCCGTTTCTCCTCCCTTTCCGCCTTGGACTCTAAAGGATTTCAATCGCTCGACCAGCTGCTTCCGTCGCTCCCACAAAGGCAAGAGGAAGAGAACGTACTCAACATACACGCTGACAGGTCCCCCAATCAAAGCCACATTTTTTTCCTTCGCATCGCTAGGACGTCTCACCGCCTTTCCTGTCTCCTTCTGGGCTCCCTTGATATTTGCGGCCCCCAGCTTCTCAGCCTCGCCGTCCACGCCATCTCTCTCTCCTCGCTCCGTCTCCGGGGGCTCCACCCCACGAGTGCCTGTCGCCTCTTTGGGGCGCGGCGCCAGGCCCTCCGATCGCGGTCGTGGAGCCGCAGCAGCTGCACTCGCCGTGTAGCGCTCAAGGGCAAGGAGACGTTTGAGCAGCTGGTCGAGGCGTCTCTGGAAAGACTCGAGGCTCTCTGCCCCCGCCGTCGCTTCGTCCCCCAGAAAGGCAGCCTCGCCTTGCTGAAGAGTCAACCAGGCGAGTGCGGCGAGCGCCATGAGCAGTTCTTGCGGTGAGGGCGGCCTGCTGTCGGCCTCGTCACTTTTGGACGCTCCACTTGGAGGCGCAGACTTATTGATCGCGGTTTCTCGTTTCGAAAACACAGGCATTGCAGTTGTCGCAGCAGTCGCTGCGCTCGCTGCTGCAGTCTCCAGCTGCGACAGAAGAGAAACGAGCAATGCCCGGGACGCGACCGCTGGCGGGTGAACAGGATTCGCCAACGGCAGAGAGACTGAAAAAGGAGACAACCCAGACGTGGAAGACGAAGCAGGAAGGCCACGGCTGCGGCGCCCTGCATGCGAGTGGAGAAAAGGCGGAGAGCTCGACCGCAACGGGGACAGGAAAGGGGACAGATAGGGCGATGCGGAGCCGCCCGTTCTGGGAGAGAAAGACAAAGGAGACAGCAACTCAGACGCGCGCGCTGGCCCCGAGGAATCTGATAGGGAAGACAACTCGGGGAACACGTCGCGCTGAACCGCGGTGGAGTCCAGGCAGTGAAAGAAACCCAGAGGGCTGGCAGGGGATCGAGAAGAAGCGAACAGACGATGGACAGACGGAAACGAAAGAGGCAGAGACCTGGAAGCCGAAGCCGACGGAGAAAGAGAGAGAGAGACGGCCGTATTTGCGACCAAAGTGGAAGGCGTTCCGCCGCAGATACGCCCCTCAGGAGCGCCTCCTCCCCTCGTCATGAAGGCTTCAAAGCGAGACTTGGAGTCTCCAGAGAAGAGGAAACAAAAGGGGATTTGGCGTGGTCCCACGACCTGGAGCTTTCGCAGTTCCCCTGTACGTCCACACCATCTGCTGGCAAGTCTGGAAGGCTGTATGCGCTTTGTAGTCTCTGCGCACTCCAGGCGTGTACGCCCTTCTCTGCGGCTCTGCGCGTTTGCGGAGTCCCGTGCGTCCGTGGCACATGTCGACAGCTGACCACAGCGCGGGTGTACCTGGGCCAGCACGGAGTGATCCTTGCGTGTAACATACTTTTTATCGTTTCTCAAGACACCGAGAAAGATCCACGAGGCAGCCTTTTTTGGAACGAAGAGCGCGCTGCCGGGTTTCCTCTCTTTGGCACAGACTCCAGACCGGCACGGGGGGAACGCCTGCGAACCCTGCGAAGCCAAAGAGGGAGGAAGGGAAGGATAAAAAGTGGGAAGGCGAGAAGAGGTACGAGACAGCGATGTGGCCCCACTCTGCTGTAGCGACAGTGCGTCAAGCGACAGGGAAGAGACTGGAGCAGGAATCGTCGGAGAGGGCGGTGGGTGACAAGGATGCGAGGCAGAAAAGAGGCCAGCGTTTCTTCCTTCTGCTGTGCTGAAAGAAATCAGAATAGAGAAACCCAGCACAGAGGAAAGGAAACGAAAGCGATCGCGGACGCCACAGACACGTGACGACGGAAATGCGTTACAGGGTGGACGAGGAAGAGGACGGCGACACCTGCCGGCGACTGCAGAGATGGCGCGAAGAAGACCCGCTGATAAATGGAGGCACATGATGGCAGAAGCACGGCAGAGAGAAACAGCCAGGAAACAGAGGAAGAAGAGGAGACAAACTAGAGGAGACACCCAGAACGGGACTTCCGGTGGGCGGCCGTGACACGGCAGGACCAATTGTAGAAACAGATGCTGGAAAAGATTCTCCATTTTCCGCCGAGAACACTGGTGGAAACAAAGTGGGGTAGGAACTAGGGGGAAAGAGAAATTGGACGAAGAAGAAACGGGAGCTGGCATCGGTTCTGATGCCGGCGACAGGCTGCGCCTGCTCACGTGTACGTACACCCCCTGCATTTTGGCGGGATTAGCTCCACCGCTCGCCAGAGTGCCTCGTCGAATGCTTTCTGTATCTTTATGCTCTGGCGCGGATTTCCAGAATAAAGAACGGCGCTCTCCGCAACCTTCCTAGTTGCTTACGCCGCACTGACACCGAACGCGGCGGCGCTCCCCGCTCGCTCTGCGCGGCCCTCATTCCCTGTGCCGAGCGAACGGAAAACTGGAAAGGCTCCAGGCGACGACGGAAAACACAAAGAGTAGAGACGTCAGGCAGGGAGCCGAGTGCACTGACATGGTGCACTTTCGCGACTGTTCTCACAGAGCCAGCAACCAACCGGTTTGTCTTGTCACACGGACCTCCGGGCCGTGTGGTGAGGCCGTTCGCGGCGAACAGATTTGCAATTTTGGGCCACTACGCAGAAACCAACAGAGCTTTCGGTGTTTGAGGCAACGAGGAAGGAACCGAGAGACAGGGAAAACGGCTACTGTTTGGGGCTGCGCCAAGACCGCTGCGCTCCATCAGCATGCAGAGACACCACAAAGCCCGAGGCTATACTGGGAGCATCC
This sequence comes from Neospora caninum Liverpool, assembly GCF_000208865.1. Taxonomy (NCBI): domain Eukaryota; phylum Apicomplexa; class Conoidasida; order Eucoccidiorida; family Sarcocystidae; genus Neospora; species Neospora caninum. The sequence continues at coordinate 2,003,891 of NC_018391.1, forward strand.
GGACGGGTTATCGTATGAACAAAGGAGGACTCCCTGACTATGTTTTCGAGGCACCCTTGTGGACACCGAATTTGGGGTTCCCTATTTTGCGCGGCAATCCCGAGCTCCTGCCAGCCCCGTGTCTCCGGAGACACTCGATGTGCATGCACAGCACTTTTCGAGAGTGAAAGCTCCCGCGCCGCTCGCAACGGCCCCTGCAGTCTCACACATCTTTCTTACTAATACGTCTTCCCATCTGCAACCTTCTGGTCGTTCGCCTAGAAATAAAGACGGGGGCGTCAATGGTAAAAACTGCTCGCGGGGGATGTGACGCGTGCACGCGGTTCATCCCAGGCCACCGGGTCAGGTACGCATGGGCTACAGTTTGCTCGTTGAACGGCGGTGTCTATGGTGGGAAGGCGCAGATCCTTGTACGGCTTCGGAGTGATTTGTCAACTTGAGCGGGAGCCTCGAGCAAGTCAGATGGTGTTGCATAGACGGAGAGTGTACTGAGGCGAGTGGAGAACACACACCACACGGTCTAGACTCGATCTTTTAAACCGCCTCTTCGAAGACAACGCACATTGTGATTCAGACCGCCGAGGGCTGGGCCTTGGAATTGTGTGCTGCAGTGAACAGAAGGTGCTCTTCAGGCAGACTGAAGATTGCGCGGGTTATACGGCTAGGCGGGAAGGCCTGGTAGAGGGCGTGCATCTTTGAACGGGGGATTCTCCTTGCGGCAGCAAATGTACAGTGGACTTCCATGGCAATTCGGCCGAAAGTCAGAGACTTCCTCTTATACTGGCGTTCTTAACTTGACCTTGACGATAACGATCCGGTGGCAGCACAACTCAAAATTCCAGGTCCAGCAATAAGAGAAAAGTGAAACCAAACTCGTCAGGGCTTCGTCGGAGCTGTAACAACAGAGGCCGCCTGTAGGTACCCACTTTTAAACAGGCTATACCGTAGCTGTTCGACTGGCATATGTGCCGTGTCACCGGGGTGCTTTCCCGAACATCTTTCGGTGATTATCCGCGTGGCACAGGAAAGGAAAGCGGAACCAGGGTAGTGGAGCATAGGTGTCCTTCACCCTATAAACCCTACACAGGCTACAACTAGCAAACCGGAGTCCCCACGTGTGAGGCTGAGAATGCGTGGCGTATTTCCGCCGCCAAAAGGTTGAGATTCCGTACATTTCCAGTCGCCGAAAAGTCCGTGCTACCCGAAGGCTTTCCCCAGTCGTGGACTTATCTGGGTTTAGGCGGAAACATCCCGCAGGACGCCGAACGTGACCTCTGCAAACAGGACTGTAGTTGCGACAAGCACGTGCCTATCCAAGAGATTCGGCGTAAGCCCGTAGTTTCTCATAGGCGTGTATGTGGTCTCAAGATTTGTTGGTGATACAGATCGTTTCAGGTCACTGATTCACTTCCTCTCCAAGTGAGGCACGTCACCATCAATACGCAGTTTGCGCTTCGGTTTTTCTGGAGCTCTGAGGAACTTTCTGGGGCGAGCCCCAGGGTGTTCTTCTCCGGGAAAACCGAGCAACTGCGCTCGAAAGACATGTGGAGAAACAGAGCACAATGCTTCAGATGGTGATGAACGCTGGCCGGATGGTTTTTCTTCCTCATTCTGAGACACTCCAGGCTTCACGCCATGTTCGTCTGAGTGCATCCTGGGAAGGCAATTTCTGCTTGAGTCCCTTGGGGTCGGTCTTGAGTCGAGGCGTGAAAGATTTCCACACCTGTGTACTTCGATCGTTGGTTTCACTGGGAGAAACGTAGAAATCCCGTTTTCTTTAACGTCCAAGAGGGACTCTAGCTTCACTTGTTTTCTGAGCGGTACTGCGTGCCTGGTGACTTCGTGTGCCGTCTATAGGAACCAGGTGGATTCCCTATATTCTCTCACCGACCGTGCAGGAGTTGGATAGGCGTCTACAGGACACTTCTAGCGAAGCCTCTCGATTTGGGAGAGGTCATGAACAGAGGCGCTGCCAGGGCTAGTCCGTTTAACGACAACAGAGTCTGTTACCGCTCGGAACAGAAAGCCCATGCTGGGACGTGAGTTGCCGAGAGACGTCCCCCCTTGTGCTTGCGCAAGCGCAGAACCTGGATTTGGTGCCTGTTCCCAAACATGCTGCACTGCTTCCCGACAATGGCCTGCCTCTGGCTGAGACTAGAGAGACATCGGCAGGCGTACCGATTTTGGTCCACTGGTCTCTTATTTCGAGCTCTCCGCATACACGCCAGAATGCCCCTCTCGAGCCTGATTTCTCCTTTCGCGCAAGACAAATATCGAGAGCTGTTTCTCAACACTCTCGCCGCTGGCCGCGCGAACGCGACATACGGCTTTCACGACCAAGATCGCGTTCACTTTGGACAAAAAGAGCCGGTCGTTTCCGTCATGGGGGTTGGAGGAATGTAGCCGGAGGCACTGCGGCGAGAGATACATCAGGCTGCAGCCAGCGTACCGCTAAACTTCTCTGCAGCGATGAAGAAAAACCGTCCATTCCCTCTTCTTGTGCTCTTTCCTCCCACGGTTTTCTCTGTCAGTAGAATCGTGGAAGGACGCCGACACAACCCTCCACACGTGTCCCGCGGACTCGCGCTCTTGTCTTGCCGATCCGAGATGATCACCACCAGGCAACAGACAACGCTGCATTCCTCGCTGTCAACAAAATCCCTCGTTCGGCATTCCCTTGCTTCGCCGCTTTCCTTCAAACGCACCACTCACCCGTCCACTCTGAAAAACGATTTTTTTCGCGCGACACTTGGCTCTCTCCGCCAGGCATCGATTAACAACGAACCCTCTCTCTCGCTAGGTGCTAGCGTGAAGAAAAATGTCGGGTTCGCGCGACAGCAATTTTTGAGTCGCGGGTCTCCACGCGCGTGTCGCGAGTGGAGTCAAACAGAAAGAGGTTTCGACGCGAATGCCCCGGCCTTCCAAAAACCAGAAAGGAACAAAGAGTCGATTCGTATGCAACTAGAAGAGGAAAGCAAAAAGCTGCCTTTCTCGCGGGATCTTTGCCGGGGACGCAGGCCTGAATCGATCGGCGCGATTCGCTTGTCTGGCGTGCTTGCACATCGATGTTTCCCGCGAGATGCTGCTGAATTTGTGAGAGAGTGTGGCAGAAGGTATCTCGCCAGTCTCGGGAAATAGAGAGGTGAGCGTTTCCACTTTCCTTTGTTTCGTTGAGAAACCAGATTTCTCACGGGGTTTCCCATTCCCGAAACAAGATGCAGTTTGTAGGTCGCGCCTATGCTTGTCTCGGACTGTCATGCAATGAGGCACCGATTCTCTCCACTCGTCCGTGTTTCCAGGAGAAAAACGGTGTTTTTCTTCGCTCTCTCCGAACGGAGATCCCAGTCTCTTCGTTTCTTGACGCATAGCTGAACCCCTTTTCGTCCGTTGGTGTCCTTTGTGCGCCGTTTGAGGCCTGCGGAGAGTCGCGCGGCGCTTGTCAACGCTTTTTGCGGTTTTTCTCGGATTTCCGCCTCGCACTTTGCGTCCCCGTCTTCCGTCTCCTTCTTCCCCAGGTCCGCTCTCTTCTCTCCAGTTTTCCTCGACTCTTTTCTTTCAAGAAGATGGATTCCCCCTCGCCAGGCGCGAGCTCCCGGCGGACTGCTAGCCACCGCACTGACGCGGAGGGTTCGCGCGGAAGTTCCTCGCACAGAGGCGCCTCGAGAGCCCGCGCGCCGTCCCGTTCGGACTCTCCCGCGTCTTCCAGGCTCCTGCCGCCCCCTTCCTCTGCACGCTCACGCGAAACGTCGAGAAACGCGTCAGATCCTTCCGCGACTCATGGCGCTCCTTCCCACCGCTCAGACGCCCCTCTCCGCGTTTCCGTTTCGCCCAGCTCCGAGCACCCCTCGAGTCGCTCGTTGGCGAAGCCAGGATCGGCGAAGGGAGGCGCCGGCCGCCGGAGGGACTCCGCCGAGAGGGAGAGACGTCGCTTCAGTTCCGACTCGCTTCCCACCATCAGAACCCACCTCGCTGACGACGAGAGCGATCGGCGAGGGTCGGGAAGGCAGGCACTCGCTGGAGGCGCTGGGATGACTTCCAGAGGGAGCGATCAGAGAGCCGCGAGACGGCTGGGGGCTTCTCCGGCGACAGCAGATTCTCGGTCGCGAACGCACGAGGAGAGTGGACGAGAAGGCGCCGAACCAGGAGCGTCGCGGAAAGAGATGCACGTTGGAGGGAAGCTGTATTGGCCGCGCGCCACGATCACTTACGGGCGCGGCGGACCTTGGCTCTTTTCACGCGATCCAGACAGCCCGGGGGGAGAGGAACCCTCACGGAGATCGAGAGCTGGCGACGCCAGAGAGGCTGTTGAGGATGGCAACCTCGAGCGGCGATCCTCGGTGCGCGACAGACTCAAGGAGATGGAAGAGTTGATCGAGAAAGCACTGCCTCAACCTGAACTGACAGCGGCCGACTGGGCTGCTGCGAAAAAGAAGAAGAGCCTCAAACACGAACACCTCATCAAGAGAGAAGTCGGCAAACCTGCCGAAGACATCCACTTCACCAAGCGAGGCGACAGCTTCCACAAACCGGCCGTCGTTCTCCCTGGTGAAAGCGCGACTGATCAAATGCGTGAGTCTCTCCCGCGAAACGCTCTGGAGGAACAGGCGCGGCGCTGTGCGCAAGCGTGTACAGCCGCACCGAAGCTTCTTGTCCTTCTCTCGAATTGCGTCCAAGGGCTTTCACATTATCTGTAGAGAGGGAAATCTGCTGCTGACTCAGCATTTCTGGTGCGCCCCGGTTTTCGCTCCCCTGGCACGTGCGTCCGTCTACCTTGGATTCATCCCGAGTTATGAACGGATGCGAGTCTCCACTCTGAGCGAATCCGAGGAACCCGCACTTTGTAGGCATATCGAATGCACGTGGTTCTCGGGGTATCACCCCATATCAAGGCCTCACGGCCAGGTGACCTGTGTTTGCGCCAACAACGTAGGATGGTCGACCGCACATACGGGACGCGATGATCCCAGAACGCCGGTTCGTGTTTGCGACGTGGCGCGAATGTCTTCTGGCCTTTTCTGTTCTGTGTCCCGGCTCAGGAATTCCGTGGATTGCGTCGAGTGCGCGCACGGGGCTCCTCGCTAAACAGGACGCTTCGACGGATGGGCCCAGAACCAAACAACCGTCCGATTCGGCGCCGACGGTGGTAAGTTCCGGAGGTAGCGGAGAGTTTGTCAACAGATCTATCTTTCGCTTGGCTCTTTCAGGTGCCTAAAGAAGCGACCGATCCCAGCCACGTTCGCTCCACCACTGAAGCCAGTCATGCAGGCAGAGAGGCGCGCGGGCGGTCCGCGCCGACCTGCCGTTTACGAACGTATTCGCTCATTCTAAACTCGTGTGAAATACGCGGCTCCATTTCGTTGTCTTCCGGGAACTTTGCGTCTTCTGTCTCGCTGTTTCCAGTTCGACAAAACACTGCAGGAAATGCCAGAAGAACCTCTATCTCGCATGGACAACGCTCCACTCGAATCCACGCTTCTGGAGAGAGGCGCTTGTAGGTGTTGCCGCACGCGGCGTTTTCTGCAGAGCTACAGATCTGCCTAGAACAGCACGTGTCTCGGACGCAGCTACATTGATTCGCGCAAACACAATCTCTCTCTCGCCTGTTGCGTGGCTGCATTCAACCTCGAAGGGGGGGAACGGACGCGTGGGAGCCTGGGCTCTCCGGTCCCTCTCTGGTTGCTCCATTAGCCGTCCACCGGAGATTGCCTATCCCCTTTCTTTCTATGAAGAGACGCTCGCTTTGCCCACGGGGTAACCGTCACACCGTCCCGGTGCCGCTTGCCGACTTTTTCACAGCTCTCGGCGTCTTCGCCTCCCCTCTGTTCCGAAACGTTCTGCAGGGGACGCGTACATGGAGCGAACTCACAGGACATACGAAACGAAGCAAGAGAGAGGGACAAAAGAATTCAGCAGCATGCTCCTCGAAAACCGCCACCGGCAGTCCAAGGCTCAGGCGGGATCCAGATCCGAGTAAGCCTTGCGTATCACGGGCACGTGACGCTCTACGTACACTTCTGTGAGCACCGGTGTGTTTTCCTCGGGCTTAATCTGCACATGCCAAATCCATCTGCGCGAATCCGGCATCTCCCTGGCTCCTTTTGGACATTTGCCTGCATCCACACAGTGCGACGTTGCCGCGTAGAGATACTTCTCTCGTGACCGAGAGGGACTTTCGGCGGTGACACATGGAAGGCATCACGACAGCTCAGATACTGCAAAGCGACCTGTCCGACAAGCTAGGGCGACACGCGGGGGACAAAACGAGGAGCGGCGAAAGACACAAAGAGGTTAATGGGCCGCTCGAGCATTCTGTGATGGACTAGGCTGCATGCAGCTGGCTTGAGGAGAATAGGAGACAGGGGCGGGCGTGTACGAGGCAAAGAGACCGCTCTGCCCTCAAGAAGGAAACTCGAAGTATATCCGCAATTTCGCTTCATGTTGCTGGGGGGCGAAATATCGCTGTTGCGTCGACGCCAGTCTCGTCACTCTCCACCAGGCGTTGCTTTGCCTCGGAGGTGGTTTTCCACCGGTGTGCATCTGCAGGTCTCCTGGGCGCCTCGTTTGTATTCAGGACGGATGAGGACGAAAAAGCAGTCATGAGGAGAGATGCAGAGCAAGACGCCAAGCTGACGTCCAGTCCATACGTTCCTCTCCCTTACTCTCAGAAACAAGAAGAGTGGGATATCACGTCTCTCGGCAGAATTTCCACCGTAGCTGAAAAAGTGAGGACCAAACGCGCGTGTATGCTGGATTTGCGTCTGTGGGAAGGCACTGCTGCGTTCCGCATGAGGCATAAGAAGCAGCAACGGTTTGAGAGACTCGACGGGCGCGCGCACGTTTTGTGCTCCTGCGCGTTCCCTTGCTTCCGCCTCAGCCCGTGTTTTTCGTTTTCTTCGCCCCCCGCAGCCGTCGAGGTGGCTACGCTTTTCAGCGCGATGTGGGGCAGATAGCTTGGCGTCACTGGATGTGCTTCAGTACACACGAAAGGCCAATCGCTTGAGGACAGAATTCTTCAATTACTATGTGGGTTCCCGTGTCGCTCCTCTGTCGCTTCTTCGGCTGTCGACAGGACCACTAGCTGCGCCGGTCATGGTTAAGCTCTCTGTTTCTTTGCATCTCTGTTTTTTGTATTCCCCCGGCAATGGGACGTCTTCGTGTCAAGACTGCAGTCCCGGTTGCAGTGTCGCGGGGCGTTTCTCTGCATAAACATGTGCGCATGCGCCCATTGTGGTTCCGGCTGCATGTGGTCACTTTGCCTGTCTGTTGGCGATCCGTTGGGACGTTTTTCTACGTGCTGCATAGGCACGCGCCCGTAGACGGGAGCTCTCAGTTACGGCACATGGAGAGTGCCGGCTGCCACTGCTTAAATCTTGTGTTCTTTTTCGTAGGTCTCCCACCGCCTCCACGACGCCCTTCCCTTTGAAGGGATTTCCTGGTCGCGCCAACCGACTCTGACCGACAGGAACGTGGATCTGTTCTTCCGCCTGGATTCGGAAGACACATGTGAACAATTTCGGGTCACAGATGAGATTAGGTCGTCTCATGAGAGGGTTCGGGTAAGCGACGGAGCCTGGAAAAAAGCCTCACCGCACGCGTTCGGCTGTAAGAACACACTCCAAGACGAGATTCTGTCCCTGCCCCGCGGCTTAGATTCGAGGACCGAAAACCGCGTCAAGTTTCACGGGCCTTTCCTCTCTCGTGAGCAGTGGCGACGGCTCTACAGAATGAAGGTGAAGAACCCAGGAGACCTTCCGCGGTTCTTCGGGTATCTCCTAAAGAGTCGGTTACGTTTCCTCTGCTAAGTCGCTTCGGCAAACAGCGACTGAACCTCTTTTCGTTCAAGGACGAACCGCGCGTTTCGCTCCGCCCGTCGTGACGCCGACGAACGCAACACCACAGCTGTATTTCTGCTTCTCTAAATGCCAGGCGATCTAAGAAATGGAGAGGCCGGACGTGCTTCCATGCGAACCTGCGAGAGTTGCGAGAGTGCGTTTATTTTGGGTCGCGGACCGCACGTGTGCCTCGGATCGTGTTCTTCTCGCAGTGTCCCCTTTCGTGTTTGGAGGACTCCACCTCGGGTTCGAGGACTCTTAGCCTGCGTCGCTTCGTGACGACTCGCCTCTGCCTTGTGTGCTTGCGTGCAGTTCGCGGCCAAGGTGGTGAGACACTTGATGAAGGAGCCGGAGAGCGACAAGCGCACGAGATGGATGAATTGTAAGCTCTTCGTGTCTAGTCTCTCTTCCCCGCTTCCTCATTTCGGTTTTTGTCCTTGTCGCCTGTGGGGCGTCTGTTCTTCTCCCGTCATCCGATGTTTAGGTCGCCGCGACAAACACAGCGTCAGGGAGCGAGACAGCGGCTTCCAAGCTCTCCATGTTGAAAATGCGTGTTGTTCATCCTTTCTTCCCGATCGTCACCGTCTTCCTCTGTTTTCCTCTTTTCTCCGTTGCTTTCTCGATTCGCCTCGAGGGTGGACCTCGCCTCGGCGGTCTCGATTGACTACGGAGGAAAATGCTCCACGCTGTCCCCTGCTGCGGAGGTTTCGTCTGTCGTGTTCTCCGCCCTTTTCGTTCTTTGTCGGCTGCTTCTCAGTAGCGTTTGCCGCATCGATCCAACTGGCCGGTGTGGCCGTGTGCATGCAGTGAGGAGAGTGGCGAAACTGTACGCCGGAGCCCCAGTGTGCAGCACTGAGTCGCCGAGTGGCTCGGACGAACTGGAAATAAAACTCCTCAGGAGCAGAGACTGGAGAAGAAGCTTTGAGTGCCGAGACGAAGACGAAGACGCGACAACGACGGTTGCCGGAACGCCCCCCCCTCCGATCGATTCCCCTCGACTGCCCCATCCGTACTGTCATCGGGAATGGGGCCCAAAGAGGCCAAAGGGGGCTGAACCAAAACTCAATATCAGCAAAGAAAGGGATTACTTATGGGAGTTGGAGCGCGTTCTCGAGACGATCAACGAAACGCTGGGTCCGCCTTGGAGACAGAAGGTAAGCCGTTTTCGCTGCAGCCGAACCTGCACTGAATGCCGTGCTGACAAAACAGCGAGCACAACGCGGGAGAGGCACGGGATCCTCTTTTTACGGGAACGGCGAGGGCCACGCTACGCCACACCAGACGCTCCGCACTTGCTTAAACAGAAAGAAGCCCGCGCGCGCTTGGTACACGCATCTCCACTCATTTCTGGGGGAAGGCAGCGACGGTATTAACTCGAAGGAATGATCTAGACCCGGTCTGAACCACCTGCACAAATACACGCTTTATCTATGTATATGACGGTCTGTAGGCACGTCTAACTTCGTAGAGTTCAGGGTAGCTGAGAACCGATTGCCAAGTTTCGAGTCACGCCTAGTCCAGCTGTGTGCTTGTGGGCCACACATCGCGCCTCCTGGCGCCACGTTTGCGTTCGACTCGGGTACTGAGCCAAGGTCTCTGTTTCCCGTTGGGGAGAATGGATTCCCGATCCGCCGCAGAGTGTTGTTTCTGGTCTCGCTTCCAGTGCCTGGCGTGGAGAGAATGCAGGGGGCGGTGGGGACGAGAAAAAAGTTAGGCACCAAATGGCGGGAAAATATCCTGCTTGAGGTTTGGGGACCGCTGATGCTTAATGGTTTCACAGTCAAAACGTGCCCGCACGGCCACGGTCGCACTTTTTGCCTTTCTTTTTCAGTTGCCTAAAGCCGGTCTTCTTGCCACACTGCTGCGACACCCGATGCCAGTTCCCCTGCGCGAACGACTGGGGCGATCGGGGGCAGAGCTCATAGGGCGCCTCCACCGAGGCCGCTTCTGGGCGGAACTGTTTCACAGCATTTGGTTCTCGTTGACTGTCGAGAGGTTCCAGCTTTTCTACACGAACTACACGGGCGCGACGTTCCTAGACTGGGATCCCGCAACTAGTGCCTTCGACTGGGTATACTACACTCGCAATCTGCCCAGGATGTTCCGCCTATCCAACTACCTCATGACAGGTAGGGAGACAGGGGGAAAAGAAGATGCGTAACGACAATGCCAGTTGGGAAGAAAACCCAGAGTGAAGAGGGGACCCAAACGACACGCGTAGATACGCTGGAGATGCGTGCCTCTCACAGTGGGCGTCATATACACGTATACACGTAAAAAACACAGGTTTTATAAGTTGACACGCTGGAAAATATCTCCCTCTATATCTCTTTATATACAAGTCATGTATATATATATATATATATATATATATATATATATATATATATATGCTTGCGTGATTCGCATGGTTAATGTGTGTGCGCCGATATGCATGTAGAGTTAGCGGGGCCGACGAGCAAGGGAAAACGAGCGAAGGAGGAAATCTGATAAGCAGCGGGAGTTCTGCGGATGCTGTGAAACAGACAGGTGCATGCGTACGTGACCAAGTGTACATGAGTCCGCACAAAACAAGCGTGAAGAAAACTTCCGGGACGATGTGGCAAACAGAAATTCCATGAGCTGCGGCGAGGGCATGCGTTGACACCGTTTCGCCATTGGATCAGCCGAGCGCTTCCGTTTTCTCCTGCTGGTTTCCAGGCGCGCTCGAGTCGCATATCCCTGGCCTCCAGCGACTTCTGTTTCGCCTGAATTCCCTCAACTTTTTCGCGTACCGCGTCAGCTGGTCACTCCACTACTCCTTCTATGGGAACAAGTTGTTTTCGCAGCCGGACCGTTCTGCCTATCTTGCCAAAGACGGCAAAACGCTGGACCCAGTCTCGATGGCTACGCTCGCCTTCACGTTGCTCCGGTGTCTCCTGAAGCACTCCACTGCATGCACCGCGCTTCAATACAATATTGAAGCGGTTGGCCGGCTGTGGCCATTTGTTCTCGAATACAAGACGAATTTCATCACCAAGGAAGAACTCTGTGTGCGGATGTTCACCTGCCCTCTGACAAATGGTTTCTTCTCCGTCCTCGCCAACGGTGAAGTAAGCTGCATCGATCGGGTTTTGCGACGCTTCACCTGGGCAGGGTGCTTGCCGCCTCAGAAGCCTAGGCATTCCTAGAGATCGATAACGCGGCGGGCACCAAATTCGAGAACCGTGTCGGTTGACAGCACCAAGCTGAAAGGACGGAAAAACGCCGCTTGCCCCTCGCAGGGGCGTCACCAACGCGTGGAAATTAGCGTATCCCGTTGTCGATCGACCGTTACATCTGTCCTCTCCCCCTCCATCTGCGTGTCCGGTTATTCCCTTTCTCTCCGTGAACCTGTGTGCACCCTGCCTATCTGCCAATCATTTCACAAGCGACCAGAGATGAGCGTATTTCTCTACGGCGATCCAGCTAGCTGTCTTCACGTCTGTGGGGTGCCTGGGTGTCCGCGTACAATTTGCCCTCGTGTCAGTATGACCAGCGACAGGTCTTTCTCTCTGTACCCCTCACACTCCTTTTTGCATACTGTTTCTACTCGCTTGTGCGCCTGTTCAATGATGTGTGCGTATGCATACATATGCGCGTATACGGCGCATGGCGAGCAACGCACATCGCAGGCATCTACATACAGAATTATATGTGTATATATATATATTAATATATAAACTGAGCCAGGGGTGCTTGTCGTACTTGGTGCTTTTTAACTGTCGCAAAGTAAATGAATATATGTTGAAAAACTAACCTTTCGATATGGTGGATTTTCGACAGGTCCCAGAGATGCCGCAAGCAGTCCACGCCATACACTCCTACTTTCTCCTCCTGACTGAGTTTCTGTACGGAGGACGTCCTCAAGGTGAGTTCCTCTCAAGAATGGGTGGCCTTTGTTTCTGTTAAATTTTCGTTTCTCATTTGTGCGTGTATACCGTAGCTGCTCTCTAGACGAGTGACCGGCCGCGCCTCCCCGGTCTGACTTACCCATTGTTGTCTTGCCTTTCCCGAGCCCTGTGCGCTAGGCTACCCCGGCTTACGGTCTCCTTCTCGTTCGTTTGCTGTTTCGTCGTTTCTCCCCGAGACTTCCTCTTTTCTCTTCCAGCTTCCGTCCTCAGGATTCTGGTACCTTCTTCGGTCTTGACACTCGTCGCCGTTGTCTATTTGCTTTGTATATACTTTTCTGTTGCCTGATGGGGGGATTTTGCGTTTCCTCGTGCTCAGCTGCAAACCTCATTCCTCCAGTCAGCTGCAACGCGACTTCTGTTCATATGTTTTGCACATCTTCTTGGCTTCCCTCGGCTTCGTTTCTCCCCTCTCGGCGCGCTAGGGAAAAACGCGACTGGTGCATGCTGTCCTCATTCTCGGCTCACACCGTATGGGTCCCGTCGTCCAGGCGTTATCCATCTGCGTGGCGTTCTCGCTTCTGGTCCTCCAATTGAAGTGTGTAGAGTTGGTGCCTATGGGCGCATGAAACCCCGTGCAATGTAGACAAAGTCTGAAGTGTTTCCATCTTGTGGGTTCGGCTGCGACTTACACTTTGAGACGACCTCCGACACCCATGCAGATCTGCTTGTTGTGTCGTGTTTCCCTTCAGGTTTCTTTGAGTCGTTGTCGAAGAGTTTCGACACGTGCGTCCCGTGCATTTGGATGCACCTGGCGGCAGCACTCAATTCCGCATGCGTCATGAACGTTTTTCTCGTCGGCGATATCCTGGCGTTCATCACGGATCTGCTCTACCTCACCTGTCTCGACGGCGCGGCGCTTCCACAGAGAGCAGCCCGACTTATTCACAAGAGAATCGCTTCGAAACTCCTGCACTTGCTCGGCGAGAACCGTCCAGATCTCGCTGATAGCGAGACCTGGGACCACGTCGAACGCAATGCCAAGTGTCTACGGAAGGCTCTCTTCACGGTAGGGAGCGAGAACCGAGGGAGAAAAAATAGCAATATCCAAAGAAAGCCGACCGGAAAGCACTGATGGAGAAGCGCACGAAACGCTGCCAGGCACCGTCTCCCTTTCGCTGAGAGAGACGTGATCCAAAATTCGCTCTCTGCAGACGTGAAGCGGACTGGAAGCCAGGAACGGAGCTATCCATTAGGTTGTCTTCTCCACACACACGCACACGCAAAAGGCTGGTTGGGACCGGACGGCACAGGACGAGGAAAGCCTGAGAACACAACAGTCAACGACGGGGCTGTTGTGAAACACGGATGCGATAGGTAGGACCGTTGGAGACACCTGAACGCCGAGGCACAGTGTGCCTTTCGCGGAAATGTCCTCCCCTGGAGCAAAATGCGCCGGGGTGCTATGGTGTGTGACAGTGACTGAAAGAAGGCGCTTGTTTAACGGCCATAGCCCATCGGCAGGTTTTCCGCACTTTGCCGCGCGTCAGTGGAGATGTGCACATGGCTAGTGCAGGACAGAAAGGAGCTGCCTCGAAATGCGTTGCCGAGTCCTATTCACTTTGAAAGAAAATTTCGGTTCTGCATTGGTTCTCAGGCAATGAGAGGCCAGGCCATTGAACCGGAGCTCCTCGAACCCTTCACCCTTCCGGTGCGCTCTGCGCCGGGAACCGACCCCAACGTCTACAAACTTCCGTGGCCTTCTCTCGCGAGACTGTTCCCGTCACCGGATCAAATCCCCTGCTGGCGTCCGGGATGCACGAAAAATCTTCGCTTGGCCCCAGAACAAGTCAAGCAGCCCGGGGCTGAAAACTTTCGATACTGCCCAAAGTGAGCACGAAGAGAGGCGAGGAGCAAACTGGAACGGGAGGGGAGAACAAAAGAATAGGTGGAGAAACAGGGAGTCTTGTGGCCGCAGTCTGAATGGATATCCGCAAACCTCACCCGGCGTGGCGCCCCTTGATGCACGTCAACTTTCGAGTACACGCAGGAAAGAGTAAGCGAGACGCACTTCCAACGCCAAGGAGCGCAGAGATTTCAGGGGTGTCTATTGAGCTCCATAGGCCACCGACTGCGTTTCCACCTTGAGCAATACAGAACATCTACTATCCACTCCTTCATTCCATGCTGTGGCTTTTTAAAAAGAGAGCACCCGTCAGGGGATCCAGTCTTTCGGTTTTTCATCCAACTCGCTTGTTCCATTCTCCTTTCGTATCTTGGAGCAGATGCAACATTGCCGCGTACTGCAGCCAGGTCTGCCAAGATCGACATTGGGTCTTGGAGCATCGGCAGGTAAGTATTCCTCCGTTTTTGATTTCTTGACAACCGCGTATTTCTCTTATTCTCTCTACCGCTAAGCATACCTAAGGATCGCTTCGCGCACATGTCCGTCTCCACGTCTACCTTCTGGCGTACCGCACCGCTTTCCCCTTCCCGTCTTTATCCTGTACCCATCCATGCATATTTATATATATATATATATATATATATATATATGTATATATTTATATATGCATATAGTTACATAAATATATCGATATAATTATATATATATATATAGAGAGAGAGAGAGAGAGACCTACGAGAGAGAAGAAAATGGGCAGAGCATCTACCTGTGATTTCACTTGGCTCTTGCTTGAATGGTGTATCCATCTACTACAGCACGACACCCGAAGCGATCGCATGTGCAATGATATATGCATGTATATCCATCGCACTGCACATCTGCATAGATAGCTGACGCTCACGTAAGTATAGACACACGCGTGCCTATCATATATAAACCGGTTCATTTGTGTGAGTGCGCTTTGCAGGCGTTGCGTTGTCTTGATTTCTGTATGATGTTCGTTTTGTCCTGTTCTCGCACGGTGACCGCGATTGTTCGATACCTCCCGTCTGCGTCTTCTCTTCTCCAGGTGTGTGCCTACTTCCGACGGCCGCCAACCTTTCTTCGCTTTCACATGCTTCCTGGGCAAGTACCCATGGAGCTGCAGGTTCCGGTTTTCGACATCTTCAAGGGAATGTTTGATTTCGAATGGGTAGACGACGGGAGCGCATTTGAAGCGATCTTTTAGATCTGCAAGGCCCACAAGGATCTGAAATTGCTTTTTTTGTTTTTTTTCTCATATTGTTTGGCACGTTTTTAACGTTTTCGTTTCTATCGTTTCTCAATCTTCCTTGCGACTCGATATTCGCTTCAGCTCTCGCCTCTCGGTATCGGCTCCCTTTTTTTGCCATTGCTCGTCATTTGCTTTTCGTTCATCTTTGTCGAGAGGGAAAGTAAAGCGAAGCAGGTCTAGGATTGAAAGCAATGTAGTGTTTGTCAATCGTGTGAAGCAGATCGGCCTCGCGGCAGCCAAAGTGGCGTTTCGGAAAGACCCTTCCACCATAAAATCGATTTTGTTTCTACCACCCGTTCCTTCGCACGTTTTCGATGCCATCGCACTGATGTCGAGAAAAAAGGACGAAAGAGAGGCACGAGCGCACATCTCGTGACACAGATGAGGGAGATTGGGGAGGATAGTGACGCTGCTAGAGAAGGCAGAAGCACACAGACGAAAATGAGGCGACACGCGAGGTAATATCTCGGCGTAGACACTATACCGGATCTCTGTAACCGTAATTCCCAAGGGGTAAAGGAAAGGCTGCCAAGAGGAAATGTCGCCCCGCTGGGCTCCCTTTAGGAGTTGCCAGCGAAAGAAGTGGAACGTGTTCAAGCGGAGAATTCAGGGCCGAAAACGTTTTCCCGCGAGATTAGACAATCGGACACGGATCTGACCTTTCGGTTGACTCTGTCGGGTGTCAGCACTGGTGCATAGACACTCGACTCGGTGGATCTTCATGCTTGGAAAGATCTGCAAAACCTACGCTTGCCGTATCAAAGCGACTTCCGACGGCGAACTTCGAAGAAAGAGCAGTGTCAAAGCCGGTGAATCTGTGGACAGCTCTGCATACATGCACCTATGGATACATGCGGAGGTCTGTGCATAGAGCCTAAATGGGGTTCGCTTCGCGGCTCCGACGCTGCGCCCCCCGCTGGTTTTGACGTGTGGGGAACATCTGAAGCTGAATTTTGGTTTTCTGTTGTGCGCGACCGGTCCTCACACTTTCCCCGACCTTGTGTCGGGCCTTCGGTCTTCTGTTCATTCTCTCCCATGGTGCTCCTCTGACTGAGGCGCCATCTACATTGATGGTGTGTCCTCCCCGTCCGTGGCGCTTGCCTTTCGCTCTCGCCTTCGTCCGAGCCTTCGTGTGGCGTCTCTGCGTCTGCGCTTTGAGCGAATGCAAAGGTGCATTATGGAAGGTATTCGCGGAACCATTTACAATCGTTCCCCTTTCCCGTCTCTCTTTCGTCTATATGTGCGTGCGGTTGCGCCCCCGACGCACGGGATGCCCACCCTTTGCGCAGCCTGCCAAACTCGGAGACAGAAGGCAACACCCCGCGTGAAAAAGAGACACAGGAGAAGCTCGAGCCGTCTCCAAAGCCCATGGGACTCCCCTGCGCTCCTCCCCCCTATCATTTCCATTTTCCTCTAACCTCGTCTGGAGGCGCCAGGCCGCGTCACTCGACACAGAAGACCAAAACACGCGGAGGCGGCGACGGCAGTGAACAGACGAGACCAGCAGGTGTGCAGGTGACAAAACTGGAGACACAAGAGACGGCGCAAACACAGCAGTACCAAAGACGCAGTGACTCCCCCGCCAGAGCCGAGGGGAGTTTTTCTGGAGTCCCCCGTACCGCGAAGATGCAGACCTAGACAATGGCATGTTGCTCGTGTAGGTGTCGTGATTCCGGGGCTCTCGCGGCGCGTCTCAAGGGTGGATTCAACTCAGTTCCGCAGGCGGCGCTTTCCTCTGTTTTTCACACGCAGCCGTCCGAGACGGCTGGCACGATAAGCCGCCTTTTCTTCTGGCGTAGAGCGGCATGTGCGAGAAGCGGCGGGTTACGGATCGGGCAACGGTCGAGGCAGCCGAATAGCACGGCGAGGTCGGATCCAGTCGCTCCTTCGGCGAGAAGGAAGGACACGCCGAACGGAAACTGTTTTTCGGCTTGACGGCGGGAGACAGATGCGTGCCGGCGTCCATACTGCGAGGGGACAGAGAGGAGAGGCGCGACGTAGGCCGAGGCTTTGCTGCCGCCGCGCAACTTCTCTCCGTGAGACGTGAGGGCGCCCCAAAGAGAAAGTGGAGAAGCGAGAGGGCTTCCGGCGAGCCGCCAGGAGCTGAGGGCGACCCCGCGCCGTCCAGATCTGCACGCTCCTGGAGGCAAGTCAGCAAATTGTCCGCCTTCGCACAGTACATGTAAGCCATCAGCCGCGCCGTTGGGCTGCATGCATCTTTGTAAAACTCCGCAAAAAGCAAACGGGGATGATACCCCGACGTCGGCGTCCCCAGCGCGGGGCCGAGATTGTCGGGCAACTTGGAAAGCGGCAGCAGGCGTTGACTTGGAAACCTGTGGAGGCCGCGAATGCCCTAGAAGAAAGCGAGAGACAAGAAGCGAGAACGACACACAGCAGAAAACATCTATAGAGAACAAGGCGTGGATGGAGCAGCAAGAAAGAACGCGAGAAGAAGCCTGAAGAAAAGCGAGAAAAAAACTGGAACGAAAACGCAGCCGAGGGCGAGATAGGACAGCACGACCAGCTTTTTGGGAGGGAGCGAGACTGAAAAGCAGAAGCGAAGGGTCAGACGTACGACAGAAAGGCAAAGATTCCCGCAGCTACACCGAGAACCAAGGCAAAGAACACACGCAAGCTGGGACACTTGGAAAAGGAGAAACGTTTCGCTTCCTTTTCGCTTTAGGGATCAGCCTTCCTGCCTGTTTCTCCGGGAAACAGGGGGCCCACTCCGAGCCGAACAGGAACGTGAAAATCAAATCTGCATATTCCTAAGCACGAGGCGGAACGCGTGAAACACTAAACGTGCAGCGAGACACGCACACACACACACGCACGCAGAAGTCCGCGCTTTCCTCGTGAACTGAGCGCTTTGATTCTCTTCGTTCCCTTCACCCGCGGCCCCTCGTTTCTGTGCTCGGCGCTTCGATTCGCTCCGGTGCTTTCTGCGTGCGTACATTCGGCCAGAAGAGACAGTAGAGGAAGGCGAGACCGGCAATCGCCCAGACGGCGCAAGCAAGTCCGAAGCTGGCCGCGTGGAGCGAGTCCTGCATGCTCTCGCGGAGAAAAAGCTGGCAGTGGTGCAGCGCTAAAGAGATCACCGAAGGCACCAAGGCGCACGGCGCTAGCCACTTGATGCAGATGGACCAAAGGACGGTGAAGCCGCAGACCGACGCGTGGCCGCTGATCACGCGAGCGAACTCGAGGCGAAGTACTTCCGTGTTCCCGATCATTAACCACCACATGCGGTCCTGAGGAAAAGAGAGGGAGGCGAAAGAGCCGGACAGGATGGCACAGAGGGACAAAGGGAAGGGAAAGGAGAGAGCACAGGGAGGGGAGAACAAAAGACGCCGATGACAGCGAGGGAACGGCGACGCGGGAGAGCCCAATGCGGAGTAAGAGAAGCGAGAGAAGACCAGAAGACGGGGAGGAAGAGAGTGAGAAGAGCAGAAAAACAACCCACACAAAAGAGACAAAAACCGGCGCAACTCTCGCAAAAGAAACGAATGTTGTGGACGTGGGGCAATACCTGCCACAACCGACCGACTATGTTTTACGTGCGCCCTCTTTGTACATACATACTACGAGTATCTCTACCTATTTATCTACTATCTAGCTATCTCTCTATCTATATAAGTATAGACATGAATATGTACACGTAAGCAGGTAGGTTTGTAGGCATGAAGACAGTAGGACCAAGTACACAGAAGGCCCAGATTTGCGTTGTATACGTGGAGACGTGCACGGATCTATATACACGTCTTTCCTAAAATCACATCTTCATACACATGTCTATATATATGTATATGTATATGTGTGTATATATATATATATATTCTTGGTTGCCCAGAAAGACAAATGTGTTCCTTTGGTTGCTCTGTTCTCGCTTTTGTTTTTTCGACTCTTCCATTCGCAACGCTCCCTCGCTTTCCCATCAGCGGAGACTCTCTCACCTGAACAGTGAGCGCGTGGGCATTATGCGAGGCCGGTGCGCGACGTTTCCCTGTTTCTGGATCCCTGGATTTCTTCTTCGCCTCCCAGAGGTCTTGCAGCATCGGCGCACACACCGCGAGCACGTACGCAGACGCAACGCACACGACGGCTGAGCCGACCCAGTAGGCGCAGAAGGCCGCCGGAGATTCGAAGAGCACCCAGAGAGCCGCGAGGGCGAGCATGGATGACCAGTTGAGGATCGCGTAGAGATAGACGGCTGCGCAAACGCATGCAGGCTGAGATCGGGGAGCGTAATGCTCAGCCAGCGTTACAGTGATGTCGTCGCGTCAAAATCCAGGACGCCAAGAGATGGGGAAACACAACGCGACTCAGAGAGAGAGACGGAGAAAAAGAGAGACTAAACGCGTGTGTGTGTGTGGATTTATTCAGGTTCGGGTGGAGAGGTGACCCACAAAATGACAGTTGCGCCAAGAGAGAGGATCCACCCAGCGCATGCGGAAAGCGTAGACCGCTGCAGATGGAACGAGGAGGTCCAGAAAAATCAAAGGGGCTCTCGTTGCTGCCAAGGCAGGCAGGGATTTGCCGTCGGTGGAGCCGTGATGGACACCTTCCAACGTGCCGTGATTTGCATGATCTTTCTTCACCTTTTGACTCCCCTTTTGTCTCGCGTCTCGCCCTCTCCATTTCTTGTCTTTGCCTCTGTGTTCGTAGCGTTTCGTCTCGTTTTGCGTTCCGACCGCCCACCTGCTTGCCCGAGGAATCTGGATTGTTCCCTCAAGCCGTGGCACCAGCCGACAAACACGCAGATGCCCAGGCAGCACCACAGATGGCCTGCGGCGCCGACGTATTTCCTGAGGAGAGCGACGACCTGCACGAAACAGCGGAAAGGCATCAGGGGAAGAAAGCGTTCCGATGAGCTGTCCAGAAGTTCGTCGAGCTGCTGGAGCCGCCAAAACCCAGAAGGGCCAACTACCCCGCCTGTAGGAGAGTGCGAGCCTCCCCAGTTGCCGCGAAGAAACGCGGAAGCGAAAGGGCGGCGTGCGCAGCTCCAGAGGCTTTTGCCGAATTCTCAGGAAGTGTCGGCAGGTTGCGGGGGGGGGGGAACGCTGAAAAAAAAGGATAGGGGCTGTGCGGGGAGAGGGGAGGTTTTACGCACATATCGGCCGTTGAAAGTAGCTTGAGGGAGAGACAGGAGAAACAGGAAGAAGACGAGAAGAAAGGGTGTGCGGTGCTTCCAGCTCTGCCCACAGAGCGCGCACTCTTGAAGCGCCTTCACCAGCACGAGCACCAGCAGCGAGAGTGTCGCTGTGAGGAGAATTGTCGCCCCCGTGTAGACGGCGGTTGCCATGATCCGCTGAAAAACGAAACACAAAAACGCACGCGGGGGAAACAGTGGCAACATGCAGACCAGCGAAAAGGAGGTCACCATACGTCATACCCGTCGATACCTCAAACAAACCTGTCTGCAGAGGCTAAATAGAAAACATGCATGTTCGGGCGCATTAACTCAGACACCTACGGAGCCGCATGTACGCCAGTAACCCTTTACCAGTAGATAAAGCGTCCAATTTACAACTCGATGCGTTTCCGTGTGTCTATCTAGACCACTTATTTGCCTGTCTACACACATATATCTCTACATTTTCTATGTATAACTGTAGATCCACACTGATATACAGAAGTGCCTGGGTAATTGGTCTGTTTCTTCTCTGTTGTTTTGCCGCACTTGAATGAGTGGCCGGAATCGCGACACAATCTAGGACAAGCAAACGCCAGGTCTGCCTTTCTACCTTTGCCAAAATACGTCGAGGTAGTCGGGCGAGCGCTTGAACCTCAGTCGACCTTTGCTCGTTTCCTGGTTTTGGCACGAGTGGTGAATCTTCCTCACCTCGAACGGTTCATTGAGGAAGACAGCGACGGGATAGACGATAAAGATGTGGGCGGAGGGGGCGTCTCGCAGAATGAGGTTGGCTGAAATACCAAGAGGCTTCGCGGCGAAGCAGATTGCGCTGGCTGAAGAGCCGAGGCAAGCACGCGAGGACAGAAGCCAACACGTTCAGCGTATTCAGCGTACGCTACGCCTCTTTAGTGTTTCATTTGCTGCTTGTTCTTCACGCCTCCCTGGCCGTGTCGCTTTCTTTTCCCGAATCTAATTGCAGTGACATCTCCTGTAAAAAGGTGTCCCTGGCCGCTTGCCTCGGCTGCGCGCGGCCGCAGCCGATCGAGCGTTGCGTGTTCTCGCTCACGGGGCGGAACAGCAAACACACAGGCACGCCCAGTAGGATGTGAGAAAGGAAGAAGGAATGCACAGACGGAAAGCTTAGGTGTCTCCACTTTGGCAGCCTTGGCTGTTGAAGAGTCTCACCAACAGCCAGAGACTTCGCCAGAGACGCGGCTATACTCGTCACCGTTGCTCCAGTCGCCTCCGCCATCACGTTCTGGCCAACTCTGTAAAATATGGAACCGAGAGAAAACTCCAACACGCGAATGCACCGAGAGAGCTGTCTGCGTCGCTTCTGCCGAAGAAGGCCTTCCAGAAGTTGGAAACAGACACTCGATCTCTTCGCTGACCCCGTCTGTCTTGCTGTGGCGGTCCTGCGCTTGTTCCCCTTTCTCCTTTTTTCGGCTCGGTGCTCTCGCGTCCGAACTCGCTTGTTTGAGTACTTATCCCCAGGCAGACTGTCCCTGCATGTGTACGGAAGACAGCTTTTAAAAGAAAAAAGGGGCCGTCTAGAGAGAACGGTGCGCTCCGACGCTGAACTGGAGCGCTCCCCGGGGTCTGTTCGTGTACCTGACCTTCGTTGAAACTCCTTGGTTTTTTGCTCGCTTCTCTATTCTCGCCCGCTTGTGCGTCACCTGTCCCTCAGCTGCGCAGCAAGACAGTCCCTCCTGCCTAGCTTCACACCAACGCACATCTCGAGTCTATGTGCATGCCTGGAAAGCCTGTGAGGATTGGCATGCATATACGACGGCGTGTGTGGTGTGTGCCTACACCGCGTGTGTGGCGCATGCCGTTCAGCCTGCGACTTTCTCTGCTTTCGCCAGTCGAGAGCGCTTGCCTACCTCGCGCGCGCTCCAAGAGTGCAGAAGAGACCGACCCCCACCCACAGGTCTCTCGCGGCAGTTAGAATCGCTGTCGTCCACAAGGACGGCGAGCCGATGGCGCGGAAGATTTGCGGGGACCGGAACACGTGCACCCCGCTGAAGAAGTGGTGGCGTATCCGTTCGTTGAACCCAATCTCGCCAAGCGCCAGGACTGCCCACAAACTCAAGACTCCTGCACAGACTGAAGGAGACAGGGACGCGAGGCACCGGGGTCAAACCAGAGATGAGAGACGCGAGCGAGGAGCCAACGCCGAGAGGGCGTTTGAGGCGTTTCCCCACAGACCCCTACGAAAAACACGCCCCAGACACGTCAGCCTCGCAGTTGGGACCAGGCCGAACCATAGAACTGAGTCTCAAGAGTAAAGAGCGAAACGAAACGCGGAAGGCCACACAGACACCACAAGCGATTGAGGGTGCTGGTGGCCGCTGCGCGATACGCGACTGCGTGCGAGTCAAACAGAACGGCGCCGGGTGGACGGAACGAAAAGCGGAAAGGCTCGAAACTACCTCGATGGCTCTCACCGATGGACAGGGTGGAACCGCCGAGGATGTACAGGTAGCTTGCAAGCAACCACGCGGCAGCGATGCCACAAAGGAGATGAAAATCGGGTCCGTCGCCTCCCCAGTAGTAGATATCTGAAGAGGCATTCTTTCCTCTTGTGAGTTTTGTGTTTCCTCCCTGCTTGCTGGTCTCCGTCTCCTCCTCGCCTCCATTCTCTGACCGCTCTCTCTGATTCAGAGCCCCTGCCTCCTCTCTCTCTGTCTCCATTGGCGCATTTTCATTGTTCGGTTCGTCTCCGCGCTGCTCGCTTCCGTCTTCCTCTCTTTGTGGCTTCGGCGCTCTCGGTTCAGCTTGTTCTTCTGGCTGTGTTTCTTCCTCGCCTTCTCGCTCTGGCGCCTGCGAGCCGCGCGCTGCGGGGCTGTCGCTGTCTCCGCGCGCGTTCGCGGCGTCGGCGCCGACGTCCCCTCGAGATAGCGAGCCCAACGAGCGGTCGCGCACGGTGTCTCCGAGGGGTGTGCCACTAAGAGACGCCGGGCCGGGGGCGATGCGGGCGGCAGCGGCCATAGCCGCCGTCCGAGGAACGAGGCCAGGCGCAGAAAGCGACAAGGAATTGAGAGAAGCGAAGAGATGGTACGGAGAGAGACGGCTGCTTTCACGCCTGCAACCGAACCGTTGACTGTACATCACAGCAGACTGCGATGCGCGGGCAAAACAAACAGAGAGCATACACACAGCGAGATACAACACAGGACGCCAGTGCATGGATGCCGAAGGCGCGACGCAGCACAAGGAAGCCGCACCCTCTGCAGAGGCAGCAGAAAGAAAGTTTTGGTGAGGACCGTCGTTGTACCACGATCACCAGCAGCGGTGCCGAATGAGTCTGTCCCGGCGATTGCCGACGGAGAGGCAATCGTGGCGAGAAACGCGAAGCCTTCACAGAAAAAGTGGGGGCAACATATGTGTAGGTGGAGGGTAAAACGAAACGCGGTACGCCCGACGCAGGTTCTCTGGCGTACACCTCATCGAGAGTGGAAGCTGCTGCGGCAAGAACAGGAAACGCTGCCTCCACACGAGGCCTCCCGAAGGGTTACACAGACGCGACACGGGGGAACGAGACACGTGGACATGGAGACTTCGACAGAACAAAAGACCTCAGACGGAGGCGGACCGAACCGAGAAACATGAGGAGGGTATCGCTACGTGTGCCTAGCTTCTTCGAAGAAAAGGACAGCGCACCTTCCTTACCTTTCCGAGATTGTATGGAACACAATAGCCTCGTTCTTCCGAGAAGACGCAATAGCTTCTCGAGTTACATAGCGCCTCATTCATCCCAAACTGTCTGCAGTCTCGGACCTCCTGGTCTGTTAGCCTCCACGGCTGGACGGGACGAAACGATTCCACGAGATATACCAAACACTCGGCCGGGCGTCCTAGGGAAGCACACGAAGCGAGGAGATAAGCGCGGCGCATGCTTAGCTCGTGTGGACGGTGAGCAGTTCTCGTCGCTGCCTCATCAGCTACCCCGCCACAAATCTTCTCACGCTCTTGGGCAGACTGAAGAGCCAGGTCTCTGCTCGCTTCGCTATAAATCTCTCCTGTCTACATATATATATATATATATAGATATAGATATAGATATCTATATTGCTGTATGTAAGAGTAGCCCCCTCAGTCAAGGAGGCCCGGGTCATTCCACCAGGACACTCTCCTCTCTGTTGGCCTTGCCCTTTGCCTCCTTTGGTGTTCGATGGTCACTTTCATCCCTGCGAGGAGGCAGAAGGCTTACTGGAAAAGGGGACGATGTCGCAGAACAGGACGATGAGACACATGAAGATGCCTAGGCCTCTCGCGCGTTTGCAAAGGCTCCAGTAGGCGTACGGGGTTGAGGCGCGCGTGGCCTCGCCTATAGCAAGTTCGAACGCCATGATGGGGAGGCAGACGAGGAAGAGAGCAGCTGCGTAGATGAAGAAGATCCACCCGGCGCATTCGTACTTGATAACTTCGGCAAAAAGATCTTCCATGGACTGAGTGCTGACGAGCACGGTCACGGAGAGGATGTACAGACAGAGGCGCTCGAACCAGTAGCCCCTATTTCTCTCGCGGCCCAGCCAGTTGACTGTCTCCTCGTCCAGCGTACTCAACATGCGGGGGTACTCGAGAAGGTCGGAAAGTCGGGCAACTTCTTCTGGGCTTCTCGAGGCAATCGCCGGGTTCTGCTCAGCCCACGAAACGTCGTGCGGCAGCACTTCCAGCTGCATGCCCCCCGACATCCGGGTGACTGTCTCCTGCAGCGCCTGGAGGTGTGCGCGGCTGTGGTTCGAGGCTGCGTAGGTGGCCGTTCGGTAGACGAATTCGCGCTCCAGCTCCCGCCGGGTCAAGGCGCCTCGCTCTGTGAAAATCCCCGCCACATTCCGGTAAATGGGCCCCGCTCGAAACTCGCCTATCGCCTGCCGATACAGCCCGCGACGCACGGCCTGGAAGAGCTCGGCGGGACTCGCCTGCGCCCGAGAGCCGCTGCCGATGCTTGTCGAAGAAGCAGGCCGAGGCGGCGAAGCGATGCCCTGAGACTTCCAAGGGCGAACGCCTCCCCGCGTAGGTCGGCGCTTCAGGCCGTCGTACGCGGTCCGGGGGCACCCACGCGTCAGGGCTCCGTCCGAGGCGTTTCGCCGTGGATTCAGCAACACAGGAACGTGTGCTGGGAAGCTGTTGGAAGCGACAAAGTCTCGGCTCTCGAGGAGGCCTGCGTGCGCTGGATTTCGCACTGCACCGTGTCTGTCGCCTTTCAGAGCCCCCGCGACGGGCGCCGGGAAGGCGGCAAACGGCGTGCCATCGCCTGCGGCCCATCTGAGTCTCCTGCGCGTCTCACGGCTCTCAGCCCCGCCTTCGCCGTCGTCGCCTCGACTTGCACACAACTCGTCGGCGGGCCCTGTCCAGGATCGCTTGAGGGCGGTATCCCCTTCGTTGCCGTGCGCATGTCCTCGGCCAGCGTCTAAGATCTGCTCAGATGACGTGTGACGATTCAGAGGCGGGCAGAATGAACCGACGCGCCGAAGAACAAAATCAGCCCCCGTTGGCGCCTGCCTGTTTCCGTCGAGAGCCTCACCCTCCCGCAGAGGCGTGCGGTCTGACGCATACACCGCATTCCGCCTTCCCGCACCAGACGCCTCGCAGCGAGCGCGCCTCTCCAACACGCGTGAGACCTTCAGCTCCGGTCGCCTCGAACGCTCGCTGTCATCCGTTCCAACCGGCGTGCCCGCTCCGTCGTCGGCAAAGAGCACATTCCCCGGATCGTCCTCCTGGTCGGAGGCGTCCTCTGCGTAGTCCTCGTCATTTGCCGCAACTTCATTTTCCTCGTCTTCGGCCCCCACTGCCGCTTGCGCCACAGGGCCTTTGCGAGGGTGCCACGGAACGAAAGAGGAGATCCACGATCGCCGAGAATCGCCGTCGGAAATCGCCGACTCGCCTGTCGAGTGGTCAGCCGAGTTAGGAGGCACGGTCGGGGGTAGAGACGGGCACGAGGGAGAGACGAAGGCACTGCGCTCCACGGTGGAGTTGTATCGACTTTCCGGCGATCCGCGAATCGGGCGGTCGCGGGCGCCGACCTGTTCACCGCGTGTGGCTCTTTCGTGCGTGAAATGCTGGCCGATTTGGCGCGAAGAGAACGAACGGAGAGGCAGTTCCGCAGGCACCGCCAAGTCCGTCTGAAGCAGGTCGGCGAACTCCGCTGCATTGTGGCTCTGGCGATCTTGCTGAAGCGTTTCGAAGGTCGAAAGCTGCGCCGCCGTTGCAGGCAGAATCGCCTCCACAGCACGCGTGGCTGGGTCCGACGGGCGAATGTCCGGCGGCCCGGTCCTCGGCGAGGAGCTCTCCTCTCGCCTGGACATGTTGAGGCAGATTGCTGGAGTCAAAGCAGCAATCAAAGGGCGCGCGATGTCATGCTGCTATGAGAGAGAGGCGAAAGGAATGCTGTGTGGACGCACGGAACGTCCAGTTCGACATGGAAGGCCAGCTGGTCGGAAACGGGGACAACTTTGAGGTGGAAAAGTCGACGGGACCGCGTGCGTTATCAGGCGAGGAGAATTGGTCTTCTGGTGAAGAGGAACTTTGCCTGAACGCAGGCCGGACAGAATCGCAAAGGTGACCGCCCCGACGGGCTGCAACCGAAGAGTGACCGGACAGCGGCACCACTGGCATATCGGCAGGAATTCCCGCGTTGCCTTCTGTCCTTCGGCAGGAGTGGTGAGGAACACCAAGACACTGGTTCCATTCACTTGCTAGTTTACTCGTTCCTCGAGAACGAATGCGCAGGAGCGTGCACGGGTCCCGCGAGCTCGCGCTGTCCCTTGCCTTGAACCCAAACGACCGCAGTCCGGCCTGTCCTAGACAAGAGGCAAAGGAAAAGGGGGACGGAAAAGAGAAGACTCCAGTCAGTCGAGACCAGGCTCTGGAGATTGGGCCACGACAGCAGGATCGATACGGCAACGCGTTCAAAAAGACGAAGGACTACATGAGCCGGAGCAGGCGCGCGGGCCAACCTTGCATTTCTGCACAGCGACTTGTCTCCGCCGTCCCCTGTGCCCACCAGTTTCGCCAACTTGCTTGCCTTTCGACACTCCTTCGATTCAGGCTCTCCCTTTGGAGATCTAGGTCAAGCGAGTCTCAATGGAGGACAAAGAACCAGAAAAATAGGGCGGCGTCGGCTTCTGTGTAAACCGTCTCTTCTTTTGCGGGGATTGGGAAGTAGACGTGAGACAGACGATGTGTGGAGACGACACCGTACCCCGGTGAGAGTCCCGTCAAGCTCGGAGGACGGCTCGAATCCGTTTTAGAACTCGTGCGAAGGAACTCTGTGGTGAGAATCGAGGAGTGGGTGCGGCGGAAGAGCCCGGGTAACGGTGGAAATGGCTTCTATTTAAGAATTCCCGAGGGCTCGTTGGCCGAGGTAGTCGGCAATTCTCAACTTGTTCCGATGATGTGCACCCTCCCATGCAAAGCCGTGGAGCCGCAGCGCGGGGACTGCCGAGTCTTCGTCCTCACGCTACAAACAGATGCTGGAAAGCAGCCTGGTCTGAAAAGAAGAACAACCTGTGAAAGTAGCCCAATCTGTTTGCCTCCACAAGTTATGCCTTCTCGTTCACTCCTATAATATGCCCACGCAAGTGTCACCTCCTAGGGTGTCTTCCGTTTCATTCCTTCGCCGCCCGCACGGGTCGCGCGACTTACCATGCGCGGGCGTGACGGAAAAAGAGCTGCGTTCTGCTGTAGATTCCATTCCGTCTCGAGGCGAATATCGACTAACTTGCAAGGGTCTAGGGATGCCTAACAAGCGCAAAAGGGTGCTTTTTTTAGCCTCCGAACAAGAATCATCAGGGAGCGACCAAGACAGATCAGCAGGGCAACAGAAAAAAGGAAACTCGGTGCGGAATAGGCGCTCGCCTGCTGATGTTTTAAAAATTGCCTTCCTTGTTTTTACCTACTCTCGTTGAGGGAGTTTCCAGGAATGCATGCGCAACTCGAGAGCACACAAAATATGTCATCAAACCGTTGGCGAGCAGTGTGTGAGGAACGCGCAGCATATCGAGAGTCCTGCTGGACGGACTACCGTATCAACAGCAACAGCGATGTTCAGCAAGAAAACGTTGTCACGGACACGGTCATTCGGTTTCTTTCTATCTCCCGAAAGGTTCGAGGGGACTGTGGATCCCTGCGTATCTCGAAAGTAGCCGTTGGTGTCACTCTCCCTTGTATGATCTCGCTTCCGAAGGAGACTCGGAAAGCATTGTTGGGAGACGCAGATCTGCCACGAGGATCTTCTTGAGGCAAAATTCTGGACCATGACGAGGACGCAGCTGCGCGCCTTGAAATCGTGTTAATCTCTAGGCTGACGTTGCTCCCAGCACAGAAGCTCAGACCGGGGTGTATTCTAAACCGTTTCGCAAGTTGTGGCCGACCTAGACAATAATTTTCTCCCGAGATCTGGTGGTATGTACGAATGCGACAAATTTTACCAGACGTCTGTTTTGAAGACAAAGAAAACCTCTAACTTCCCCGCCGCCCTAGGTGTAGTCATGACGACGGACGGGGACGCAGCCGGTTTCAACAAGTCATTTCAGCAACCTGGATTGCATGAAGTGAAACAGCTAGGTGGAAGGGAGTCACTCTGCAAATAGCAGATAGTTTCAGCGCCAATTTCCCTTTCGGGTGGGGGCTCTCCGCGACAAAAACACACGCTGGCTCACCAAGAACAGCAAAGAGCGTAGCAAAATCTGGAGTCAGGTGTTATGGGGGGACCTCCAACAGACCTGCCGCTTATCTACCTGCTGCAAAATTCACATTATTAATGTGAAGTGTGTGCCAACGAAACGGCCTACAACGTGCCTGTCTTACACTAGTGCGGTGAACATCCCTGGGTTATGGTCCTGCTACTGTAACGAGACATAGAGGATCACCGCGCAAAAACTCATGTTACCCACTGTTTAGCCTTTAAACTTAGACACTGAATGAAGCACAACACTGGAGCGATTGCCGGGGAGCCAGACGTAGCTGAAGCAATGGCAACAGAAAGCACTAAGGAACACGAAGTCTAGCGCTACGAGCGGGCAACAACCTGGTAGCAGGGAAGGCTAGCGACCACGGAAGGTTGTCCTACATGGCTATGGTTAGTCATATTTTTCCTTTTGATCGTTTGGTCAGGTTTCACATATTGACGTGAGTTCTTCCCTAAATCGCATTTCCACTAGTTGCACAGATATGGCTGAAACATCTGTGCCGAGTTCTGGTCTCACTGCTGAACAAACGCCAATATCTGTTCCGGCCAACCCCAGCACTGACGACACCGGCGTTTCTCACGAAGCTAGGGATGGGGCAGCAGCCTTTGGCAATCCAGTAAGTCAACATTGCCTCTCGAAAGACGTGCGCATTCGTACAGCAAAGTAGACGCAAAATTTGTCAGGTCATCCTCGTAGGAGGTGATTCCCTTACAAAAACGCTATATGTTTCTGGAGGACAGCTTGCCACGCATTGCATGACGACGGACCTGGAGGATACAATAGAAAACCTGATTGTTTGAAACTGCGATTGTACTCAAATTGTCGTGTCTCTAAGGTTTATAGTTGGCTTCTATGCCGTCGGCTGCACCGTAGCATAGCCGCTCATTTTCCAAGCAGAACAAATTACCAAGCAGAACAAAACGGGCCCCTCACTGTTGACAGGCAATTCATGATGTTTCTTTCGCTCCCCCTTGCTGATGCAGGCTCATACTATGGATTCGGCAGCGCTAAATGAGCCTGGCGACACAAGCATCCCTTCTTGCCGTTGGACCCTGAGGGGTGTTCTGTTGAAGGTCATTTTTTGCGTCTGTCTGGCAACATTATTTGGAGTGATATTCTCTGGCATCATCTTCATCTTCGACCTCCGTAAGTCGTCGGGAGGGGGACGTTTGGTGTGAATCAGATGCATCGACCTGCTAGGCAGAGATGCTTTTTTTCAATTAGCGTTCACACGGTGTACTAACTATAGTAGCAAATGACATGACGACGCACGACCTCAGAGGTGCTGCCCCGTTCAGCGGGAACTGCTGCATCCTGCATTTCCCGGGGTTTCCAACATTTTCCGCTTATAACCTTCGTGCGTCAGCCATGTGGGCCTTACTCTTTCTCTGTCAGCTCAGAAAGGTTCTGGTGATGGCCGCCGAGCACACTCTCATTTCTCGTTGCCGACAGCAGCGCCACAGAGGCCGGACTCACTGGCATTCCTGCAGCCAGTTTACTCCGGTGACGAAGCGCTCCCTACTGTGACGATTTTCTTGACACCAAACTCGTTAGATGCAGTAGAGTCGAAGACGGAAAAGCCAGCAGATACTTTGGGAAAACCATCGGACAGCGACTGGTTGGTGCCTCAGGCTGTTGACGCACAGAGCTTCAGTGCGCCAGCGGTACCCCGCACCCCTGAGGTGTGAACGCAGTAGCTTTGGTGACCCGGCACCCTCTACGTTTTCTATTTTTCGGGCAGAGACGCCGACGCTGTGTAGACACGACGTGCTTCTGCTCTGTGTTGTTGCATATCGAAATGTGGTTTGACCCGGCGTTATGTTTACACATTTGTCTATGCGAAAAAACAATGGCATGTCGAGTGTGTTGGCGCAACCGCTTGTGCTCGGAAAGCATCGACGCATCAATCCGTTCCAGTTTTCAGGGCCTTTCCATACACTTCCGCAGGCCTGTTGCCGGCAAGCTCTCCCGCTGCCAGATAACTTGTGGTCCCGTTGACAGCCCCTCACATAGCACTGCCTCAAGGCGCGCATATGCGTGATCGGACACTTCGCGCCTGGCAGCAGTGTGATCTAGATAAACGGCTACTGCTCACCCCACAGAAAAAACCATTTCGCGATAAACTGTCCAAGCCAGGCAACCGTGATCTGTTGACTTGCGGGACGAGCAACACTGCAGTCTGTCTGGCACGTCCATTCGTCTACGGCCAGGCTTGTGTCAATGCGAAGAAACCTAGACAGATACGACACAAACGTCGTGATGTGAAACAGTCTCCGTGTCTATCGGTATCCTTTTAGCTGAGGCTGTGTGCGAGAGGTTGCTTGCTGCAGTCCGGCAGCGTAGGATTCGTAGTATAGCTTCGAACTGTCGATCGAGCAAGCTCGACTTCGTCTCGAGCGAGGTGGTGCGAGTGAGGCATAAACCGGTGCGTGTGACTGAAGGTGAACGTAAACAACCTCGTCGTGTGATTGTCGTCCCGTAAAGTTTCAGTACTCTTTTCTGGTCGCCCGTCTTTGCTTACCCGTCATTTTGGGGCTGTTCGCATTCCAAAGTATTATGCAGAGCGTCACTCTTGGCTCTTCAGATCACTCGTGTAGCCAAGAAACTACTGCTTCCGTAGGCACGGCATGCATTGAAACGAAGCTATTTTCAGTTCAGGCGACGAAGCAGCATTCCGGACGGATAAATACTTGAGATGTTTGTCGTTTCGGACTTCGGTCATAGCATTTTCCCGCTATTGTGGAACTGCCATTTTACAGAGGGGCTGTATGTGTGCGAAGACCGCGTTATTATATGCTGTGCTGTTTCCTGACTGCGCACGGGTACATCGCGGATGCCAGCAGATCTTCAGACGAGGATCTTGGGAGACACCGTCATTCCTCTAGCAGCATTGATTCATCCAAGAAGCAAACAAGCAGCTCTAGGCGAGAAGTAAATCAAACAGGTTCTCGTTTTATTGAAGGATGTCCTCGTTTTGCTCAAATGATGGAAGAACGTCAGAGAAGTTATCCTTGTGGCGGCCAGCGTCGGCTGCATGGCCTGTATGTGACGAGTTCTCATTTAATACAACTGGAACCGCTACCGGTTTACTCTTTCATGCGCTTCCGTCGACGCAGTAGCGATGATGGACTACGCATTGAAAAAGAGCGGCCTACAGACATAGGCCGAGGCTGTCGATTGGCGTTCAATCCCACCGCAGAGCCACACTGGTGGTATTTTCTGACAAGTTATATGGCGGGATATTCTGGTCCCTCGCTGCTCATCTGCCTGCTATTCTGGAAGCGTTGTTAGCAGCCTGCTTGGGTAGCGGCAATCGACAACTCGAGGGGGGGTTTAAGAATATGTGCTTGTCGTTGTGCATCGGATCACAGTTGCCTCCACAACATAAAGGGTTCATAGATTTCCTCTTGACGCGCCCGCTACGCCGGACGCAGCGAACTGCGCTCAACTGTAACCTGTGTTGAAAATACCGGGTCTGGATTGCTTGGCTTCATGGCAAATCTTGAAATTAGAACAAACACAGCGAATCCTCTAGTGAAGTGTAGCATGGCAAAGCTGAGGGGCTGATGGTTGTAACTCTGTGTTTCGAGGTTCTGCCAACAAAAAACGGGGAAGTGGGAAAGTGTAGCGCTTCGCGTATGCAAGCGGCGACGCCATTGAAAAACCTTCATTCAAAAGATGGATCTGCTTGGTGACAAGTTGCCACGAACCAAATACGGGAAGGGGATCTCTGGTCCCAAACACTTCTCCCTGATGAATCCGTCCTCACGGGAAGCTCGATCTGGTCTCCCTGACAATGATAACCCTGGCTAGCGGAAACATAGAAACATATGAATGTAGACGAGGCCATCCTCAAGTCCAGCTACATTTACAGATACGCAAAAATCTATACAGCTTCATGGGAGGCCGGTGGCGACGCCATCCTCTCTGGGATATCTCAGAACTTCATTTCTTCCACGGTTCGGCACGCAACATCTAACGTTTTCAACTGTGTCTACACACTCCCTCGTGAAGGCTGCCGCGCAGAGGCGACGAGCAGGAGGAACCAGTCACCCCTCTGAGAATGTCTTTTCAAAGGCCTCGAACCTTTCGTTCCACGCTTGCGCGAGCAGCCTTCATAGCGGCCTCTCTGGAGTAGAAACGGTTGAAATCGAGCCGTAGAGCTAGGGCGTCGAGCAACTGCAGAGGCTCCAGTTTCTGCAGGGCCCTCATAAGCCCATCGCATGCGGCATTAAACGTTTTCTCGATCTTCAAGAGCTGTTGAGCTGCCACGAGGCCCGCGGCTACACCGGCGCGTTCTATGCCTCGTTTCGCCGCCAGAATGGCTTCTTCTTCGCGCTGGATCAACTCGCCAATGCCACAGTTTTGCTGCGGCGGAGCATTTCGTGGAGAACTTGAGTTCGGCTGTACCGCGTCCGGCGCCTGGAGAAAGTTCGCAAATGAGGCGCGAACGACGCGCGCCTTCTCTGCAGGGAGGTCTAGAGCCTCTTTGTCGACCTGGCCGCGTTGGCGACTCAGCTCTCTCCATTTCTTCGTCTGCTGGACTAGCAGATCTCTCAGGTGTCTCTCGTCTCCTTCGAGCTGCTGCTGCAGGGCTCGTAGAGCCCAAGACGCCCGCAGCACGTCCATCACGTGCTGGTGCAAGGGAGCGAGTCGCGGAGAGAGGAGACACCTGAAAAGAGACAGAACAACCGACAAGGCGCTCCAAATGCCGCAGGGCCCTCTTTACTGTACGCATCCTCTCCACGGTAAAAAGAATCCGATCGTAGACCGAATAAAGCACAGCCAGAGTCAAGGAGCCGAGAAAACCGTCGTCCCTTTCGCTCTTGGAACGAATCCTACAAATCACACCGAGTATATACATACATCTACATACATATATATAAACATATATGCACACCTATATATATATATATATATATACATATGTAAATGTCTATAGATATGTGGGTCTATGCAAGGCCCCGCGCGAGTTGGATGTGCACACAGGAATATGTAAGCTTTTACGCTGGTTATCTTTTGACCGTTGCTTTAGTTCTCAAACTTACAAAGCGAGCACATACAACTGAGGTGTGCAAATGTGCCTCGCGATGCAGCGTATCCACGTGAACGAAATTACGTTTTGGGTTCGTGGGAGGCTGTCAATAACTGAGCGCTTGTACGGAAAGTATATCAATGCATTACCAATGGAACGAGGCGCGTCCCATAGTCTTAGCTGGAATTCGAGAAGCATCTCGGGCCCTCCTGCCTCTAGGCCACTGAAAGCGACGCGGGCTCGCTAGGTATGTATAAACTGGAAATGAGGGACGAACCTGGTGTGAATGGAAGTAATGGTTTTTCGGTGGGCGGCGAAAAGTCCGAACGCTGAAGCCTCTTCTCCACTGTCTGCCGCGGTCAATCGCCTCGTTTCGAAATTCCGGACTTCTGGCCTCTTGAGTGTCTCACTTCCCTCTTCAGCCGCACCGCTGGGTCTACACTGCGGTGTACCTCCACTGCGCGCCAGGTTCCCGGTCCCACCTTGCGGAGAACTCGAGAATCGATTCGACGGGGTTTGCGCGCTCTCTCTCGCCGCACAGGCCAGGGGGATTGGATGCGGCGAGGTGTCTCTCGAATGGCGGTCTTTGGCGGAGCGTCGGCAGCGCGGCGGGGCGAGTGCCGCCTCGACAGTGCGGTGTATGTACACCGTGAGAGCGGTCCACTCTGTTTGCAACGCGTCGGTGATCACGTAACCGTGGAATGCATCAGTGACGAATTTCATTTTGACGCACAGCTGCCACATGTGCGCGTACAGCCCAGGAGGCAGGAGGAAGCCGTCTTCTGCCCAGTCTCCCGCGCAGGCGTCTTCGTCTCCGTTTCGAGACCTCCGTCGCCACGAGCGACCTGTCGCGGCAGGCGAGTGTGGATCTGAGAAAATCCCTCTAACCGCAGCGCGTGCTTCTCTCTCTGGGCATTCCCTTGATTGCTGCCTCTCTCTCGAAGACACGCCACTGGCGACGCCTCTTGGAGACACAGAGGCACCTGCTCGTCCTCCTTCGCCGTCTCGTGTGGGAAGAGACGCAGCCGAGCGAAGCTGCCATCGCCCTCTTCGCAAGCGCGCGTCTGCGACCTGATGGAGTCGGCTCAGGTGATGCCACACGTGGTGAATGCAGTGGAGAGACAAAGTCAACAGCGCGAGAAACTGGAAGATCCGGGTGTACATACGCTTCGTTTCCTGCGCACCCCAGCACATGTGACACACGGAGACACACCAGGTGAAGCAGGTGGAAGCAGTCAAGGGTTGGGACACGAAAGAGGACAAACCCAGGAGCACGCACCCCGCCTGACACTCTGCGTTCGATTCTGAGAGGAGCACATGTCATAAAGTAACAGTGGCTTGTCGACCGGGCCACACGCATGACCTGGTGGTTTTCTGCAGAGAGAGCTGGAAAAAAACAGCAGCGGGGGAGCGGAGGTGGAGAGAGAGGTGATGCTACCTCGCCCACTTCCTCCACTCTTACGCTCCGCGTCCGCAAGGTCTTCTCTCGTTCCTAGCGCTTCCCTGTTGCTATCCTCCAGGGCCGTCCTCACCGCATCAAAGAAGAGAGTTAGTGGAAATGGCGCGTGCATGGAGACCTCGACATCCATCAGCAGTTCTTCCACATTTCGCCCTCTGCTCTCCTGGTTTCTTGGGGAGTCTGGAGAGGCGCTTTCGTCGCCGCCCGCGCGCACATTGCCGCCAGAGAGTTGAAACGACACCGCCACGTTCGAGGCGGTAGTCGAGGAAACGCCGAGAACTGCGTGGCGTGCCTCGACTCCGGCTCCACAGTGTCCGTGGGCACCTGGAAAGCGTCTAGATGGCTTGGCGCCCCCGGCGTCCCGGGCTCCTTCAGATGCACAAGGTTGAGGTGGGGCGAAGCTGATGGGCGCGAGAGCAGAAGCAAACAGGGTGTTGATCAGCTCTGTATATCGGGCGACGTGGAGCTTCCTGGAGCTCTCGAAATCCTGGGCGTATGTACACCCGGTAAGGCGAGAACTGGGATCAGCCGAACAGCCTTCCTTGGAGGTGGCTCGAGACAAAAACGCCCTTCTCAGTTTTTTCTCCTCCGCTTCCTTCTTCTGCAGCTCCGCGATCAGATCAACTGCAAACTGCCCCATCACGTCTGATGCGCCAAAAAGGATAAACTGAAAAAACAAAACAGAGGTACGAGCAGATACAGACTCGGCTCTTCTCCCAGCCATGGGCGAGTCACACACAGGCAGGACCTATGCAACTCAATATGCATGTCAACATACAGGTACACCTAAACAAGTAGATAGGTCCAGTGTTCTCGCTCGCATGCCGTCGCAAGCGACGCTGGCCACACTGTATAAAACTGGAGCTATAGTTATTCAACTGCCGCTTGGATGCCTAGTTTAGTGTAACGGCTACTTCCAGTGTCTTCCCTTCCTCATCGCGTAAACTGTCCCTCTTTCTCGCCGGCTCCTGCCTTCTCCTACCTTCTTCACGGTGTCCAGACAGCCGAGGAGATCGCAGTGCTGCGGTCCCATGAGAGCGAGGAAGGCGCGGTTGGCCACTGCATGCTGCGTGGCGACAGCTTGCCCTACACAGATCCAGATGCTTCGATTCAAATTCCCTTGGTCTCCTCTTCGCTCCAGCTCCTTCCTCCACCGCCCGCCTTCCTCGCGGTGTTCGGATGCCTCTTCTTCGTATCTATCTTCGTCTCCGTTCTCTGTGAAAGGCGTCTCTTCGAGGCTGTCGACGCTGTCTCCGGTTCTCGGACTCGAGGCGGCCGTCGTCGTCCACGCTCCAGCCTCGATCTGGATTGCTTCCGAGAGAGCCGGAGAGCAAACGCGCGTTTCCTTCTCGGCTTTTTTCGTCTCGCTCGTCGCTGTATCCGTGGCGCTTGAACTCGCTTCATTCGCGTCTTCACGTTTCCTCTCTCCGGGCGAAGCGGGCACTGCACGCGAGAGCTGGTCCTTGCCAGGCGACGCGTTACTCTCTTCCCCTCTGGATGACAAATCATAAGAAAGGCAAATTGAGGCGGAGGAAGGCGGTGGCAGAGCGGGAGAAGCCAGGGAAGAGGCGCGGAACGGGTCTCCATCCTCCTTTTTCTCCTTTTCTGGATCTTTTAACAGATCTCCGATAACCGAGTTGCCGCCTGGTGGCTGCGAAACGTGGACACCCTTTCCTCCTCGGGAATCGTCTGCATCTTCTCGGCCCTTCTCTCGCTCTCTTTCTCTCGCGCGTCGCCTCTCCAGCGCCCGCTCCACACTGGCTAGCGCTGCGGCAGCTGTCTGTACAGCGTGTTCGGCGTGCATGAGCCCAGCCGTCAGTTTCCGCGATTCAAACCGCGTCTTGGCTGAGCTTCTGCCGACCAGGAGTTGCGGGTCTCCGTGCAAACATACGTTCGGATGGGAGACTGGAGAGAGGGAAGAAAAGGATTTGCCCATGTCTCTCTGCAGCTGCTGGAGCTGTTTCAGTTGCTGCTCCAGCTGCTCGAATTCCAACCGTTGCTCGCGGAGCTGTCTCTCCAAGTCTGCGTGCAGTCGTTCCTGTCTTTCTTTCAGGCTTCGTCGGTTCTCGGCTGCCTCCAGTGCCAGGCCCGACGCGTCCGCCGCTTCTCGCCGTCTTCTCGCCGCCTCCTGTTCCTGTCGCTGTCTGTCCAGCACACTTTTCTGTTCCTCTTTCTGCCTCTTCGCCACCTCTCGCCAGACGTCCGTGAGCGAGGGACACGAGGTTGTTTTCTGTGACGCCAGGGCAGCCGCCGCTCGAATCATTTCTCGCGACAAACGCGCCCGTTGAAGCTGCAGCAGTTGGGTTTGGTGACTTAAGCGAATTCGCTGGTGAAGGAAAGCGCGAGCGCGGCGAAACTGCTCTTCCCGCGCTGCCTCCCTCAACTGTACACATACCTGCTGGGCCTCCACCAGACACCAAACTCGGGTCAGCCCGAGTGCACGAAGTCCGCGGTATTTCTGTTCCACGCGAAGAAGTTCTCGCAGAAAGACAGAAAACTCGAGGACGCCCGGTCCCCTCCGACCGCCGGTCCGCGCCTGCTTCGCTTCCGCGAACGGAAAAGAAACAGAAGACGCGCACGCGAGAGCAGCTTCAGACCCCGGGAGCGACGGCGACGCCGCAGGTGCGGAGGCGAGGAGAGACGCAAAGGGCTGAACGTGTGAAGAGAAGAAGGACCGTGAAGTCATACCGTTTCTCATGTCCAGCGTTCGCGAAAAACCCTCAAGCGTCAAGCTCGGGACGGCAAAAGCGAGGACAGAAGCCGCTGCGGGATCCGGCGCCGTCGCAGGTTCCGCCTCTGGCTTCGGGGGTACGCTTTCGCATTTCACACTTTCTCCCGCTAGCGAGGGAGCAAGCGACGTGGAGGCCGCCATAGAAGTGGAGGCAGCAGAGGGGAACGAAGAAAACGAGGGCGAAGATGAACGAGAAAAAGATGTAGCCAGACTAGCCGCTTGGAAAGCCTCTGGGGACGCATGGAGAAGAATGAGGAGGAGAAGGCCCGTTTTGTGGATCTCCTGCTGTATAGACAGCAGAAACGAGGGAAGGACAAAGTTCACCTGGGAAGCCGCTCCCACAGCACCCGCCGCTCTGTCCGACCACCGCTGCTGCGCGTCTTCATCGGAGAAAAAAGAAGACACGCACGCGCCGTTGGCTTCATCCTCCAAAGGCCACAGACATCCCACTCGGCTGTCTGCATGTCCTGAGTCGGTGAGACGTCGGCGGTACGTGCACCCGAGAGTGAGAGACGGGAAACGCGACGGAGAGCCCCCCGGCAAAGGTCGAAGAAATTCGTCACCCGGATCATAAACGTTTGCTCGGAAAACCCAGTTTTCCAGAAACTCGAGCAAAGGCGACATGGACTGAAGAAGCAGATGCAGCGCGAGACTCCAGCACAGAGGCGATGCAGCGGAATTCCTGTTGATTCCTCCACAAAACGTGCCTTCAGCGTGCCGT
The DNA here is from genome assembly GCF_000208865.1 of Neospora caninum Liverpool. Taxonomy (NCBI): domain Eukaryota; phylum Apicomplexa; class Conoidasida; order Eucoccidiorida; family Sarcocystidae; genus Neospora; species Neospora caninum. Next base: position 2,042,544 of record NC_018391.1, read on the forward strand.
CGTTGGCGGCCGGTGGAAAACAGAAGATTCTCCAGAGAAAGGAACCCGCGAGGATGCGGTGTATACACAGCTTCAGATTGAACAGAACTTGCAAAAGAAAAAATCCGTTCCAAAAGACTGGACCCCCGCGGAAACGCCCACCAGGTGTCTGTACACCTCAGAAGCATACAGCTGCCGTTTGCTTCTTCTCTCCTTTGCTGATTCTTCTTTTCCACTAGAAACAAAGCTGTCCCTGTTCGTTTTCCCGCGCTTCGGAAGACAGCCTCAGGCGGCTCTCGAGGGGCGGGATCGATTCGGCTGCTTGCTTCCTCTGGAAAGTCGAGGCAGCAGATTCGAGCAAGGAAGACAATTCGTGTTTTCCACTCTCGGAGGCAGGGCAGGAGAGCAAGTGGCGACGAAGGAAAAGAGGAAAGAGTGGCAGAAGAGTTGTGAGTGGGAAACGGAGACGAGGGAAACGCGGACGAAGGATTGTCGCCTGGTCTCAGGTGTACATACACCTCGTCTGAGAGAAGGAACGCATCGAAATCAGACAGAACGGACTCCACGGCTGCTACAAAGGCTCCAACTGTCAGACCGAAGCCTCGCGGGGTCTCAGAAGAGGGCGAATCCAAAGAGCAGGACGCAGTGCTTCCGTTTCCGTCGCCGTGTTTCGAGACTCGTGGCTGAGATGGACAGGCGGTAAGCCCCGGGCAGTGGCGCTCGCCATGAGGAAGGGAAAGTGCGGAAGAGAAAAAGGCGACGAAGGCGCGAAGGCGTCGAAGCAGACTGGCAAGCCTAAAGAGCGGACACGACAGAGGCCAAGCACAAGGCAAACGTCACGGCGAAGTCAAATCGAAAGCAAATGCGCATCTCCTTCAGTTCATTGCACGTCTCTACAACGTGACGCGTGAACATGACACAATCTACCGATCTACCCACAGATACAACTATCAGCCGAAAACCAGATAGACAGAGCAGCACACAAGCATATACATATATATATATATATATATATATATACATATGTAGGTATCTGCGTAGACGAATACGTGTATTGTGTGCATGGAAATAGGTGAATAGCGAACTGTAGAAAGCAGAGTACGAATGGGACCTGAAGGTGCAAAGCAAAACGTATACACGAATATACGTATATCTATCAGTGCAGATGGACGGAGGTCGACAGCGAAGGAAAGGCCTCTTTTTCTCCGCTTACTTTGCGATTTCCTCAAAGACAGGTGTCCAGGCAGGATCGGCGATCTCGGATTCCCGATTTACCCCGCCGGTTCTCTGCTCCCTTGTTTCTTGCTGCCACGGTGGGCATCCACTCTGCGGCTTCGAGGGAAAGGCCTCTCCCAGACACCGAAGCGTTTCTCTGTCTTCCGCTTCTGTCTCCACCCCTGAGTTTTCGTCTTCTCGCCACCCGGCAGGGGCGTAGCGCAGGTCGCAGCAGGAAGCAAAGAAAGGCGCCTGCGGCTGCTCACAAGTCCCGAAACGAAACGGCGGTCCTCTCTTGCGATTTTCCGTGTCTTCCATGCCGTTCGCGTCTCTCGGTGGCCCAGCCGAAAGCAGCAGAGACAGCGGCGGAAGGCGAATCGAGGAAAAGCGGATCTCTGCAAGGCGTCGGCCCTCCTGGTGTACCAGCGGCGACTCGTGGACGCACACGCTGCGCTGGCCAGAGCGAGGAAGAAAAAACGACGCGTCTCCCTGACAGCGCCGCGCCGAACGTGAAGCACAGAACGACGGAAACCACGGAGATGGCTGGTCGCCTCTCTGCGCAGAGAGACCCGAGAAATCCTCGAAGGAGGCACGGCGACAGGCGCGCGAGTGCGCAGTGCGGAAAAGCAGTGAGTCGCATCCTTGCAAAGCCGAGACGCAGCACTGCAGCCAGAGCGGCGCCGTCGAGAAGACCGCTCGCGGCGTACGTACACGTGGACACGCACGAAACCCAAACGGCGGAGGAGGCGGCGGCGAGGTCGAGAGGACGGCGGCGAGCGTCAAACGCCGTGGAACAATCGCCGAAGAGGCCGCAGAGACAAGCGCAGGGACAGGACGCACATAGGGGCATCTTTCGCGATTGGAACGGCTGTCTGCTGAAAGAAGCGCAAACCTACAAGGCAGGAAAAACACGCGGTGAAGAGGCGTTGACGGCAATGGAAAGGAAACCGCGACGAAAACCAGATGTAGGGAATGCGTCGCACAGACGCAGCAAAAAGGGAGGCATCTCAAATCGACCCACGCTGCCAGTGCCGAGAGATCCACGTGGAACTGCTCCGAACGCTGGTCGCTGCGATGCCCGTCTCGAAAAACAAATAAACGCTCAACTGTTTCGGCAAACGCTCACCCATTCATGAACCTCATCTACTTCCCTCTACACATGCATATATTTAAAGGGGTTACATTACAACGTGCGTATACTCAAGGCTGTACCAATCACCATATATATACACGTATCTCGGTGTGCATACCTATGCATATATTCCTGTATCGAGGTGTACATCAATGTACCTAAACATATACATATATACATATATATATATATATATATATATGTATATCTGAGGCAATGTCACCTGTGTATACGAAGCTGCTGAGCGTGAGTAAGATTTGACTTACCTGCTGTCGAGACCACCGACGGTCATCGTGCCGTATGCAGTGGCAAGAAAGGTGCCCATACACTCGGCTGTTCGGCTGTCGATACAGCTGAGCATCTGGGAAGTCCAGCTTTCTGTTGTCCATCCTGCGTCGCTCGGCTCAATTTTCCGTCTATCGAGGAGCTCGGCAACGCGCTGAATTCTCGGTTGGAGCATCCGCATGTCCCAAGAAGCAAAGCGCGTGGGGACTCGTAAGACTTCATCTTTTCGGGCTCCTGAGGACTGGCTAGCCGCTTCTTGGGAATAAAGCCAGGCAGTCATTTCTCTCTCCCACGCGTCGGGCGTCGCGACAGCAGCCGTCGGCGCAGTTTCGTCACGAGGCGCCTCGGCTCGATATCTCCCCGGCAGCGTCTTTCTCCTTTCACCTTCGAGCGCCGCAGCTTCTTCTGTTTCGCTTGTCCACGGGAACTGCAGAGGTCGCACAACGGGAGTGTCGACACGCGCGGCCTTGTCCCGGCCCAGCGTGTCCAGCTTTCCAAAAAAGTTGTTTGCTTTTCTCGTGCCTGCGTCTCTTCCCTCCGTTTCTTCGCTTGTTTGCCGCCCTTCGAACGACGCCGAGAAAAAGGCAAATCGGCCTTCGTCTGCTCCGAGCAGGCGCGACTGCGGAAGGGAGAAGAAACTCAGACTTCTCTCTGGAAACGGAGGGGGGGTCGATTCGTCTCCCCCGCCGGACGGGCGGTGGCCAGGCCCCGAAGATGAGCGGAACGCAACCCCAGGCGAAGCAGAAAAGTCTGACGAAAGAGCGGACGGAAAAGGAGCGTCAGGGACACCAGAGAAGGACGAAGCGGAAGACGAGGAAGCGGAAACCGAAGAAGGGGTGGCGAATGGGTTTTCACTCTGCACAGCGAAAGGCTCTTCGGCATGTAAAGAGCCGAGACGGAAAGGACACTCATCTTCCTTTACAGGTGCGAGAAGGGACGGGGCGAGACCTTCGCGGTGAAAGCATCCTCGCCAGGCTCCTCCGTGTCTCCATGCGAAAGCGCGTTCTCGCGCTTCGCGCTCCTCGACCTTTCTGTCTCTCCCATGGGGCTGCGAGTAGACATCGAGACGATCCCCTTGTGCGTCGCAAAGAGACAGCGGAGTCGCTTCAGAAAACGTGCACGCGGCCGCCCCCTTTTCCATGAGAGCAGGAAACGGCAAGGCACCGAAGGGACGGAACGAAAACTCTGGCGGAGACACAGGGGCGAACAGCGAACGGAGAGAGGACGGCCCAGACTCTCTCGCCTCGCCGCGGGACCGGTCAGGACACAGATTCCCCGCAGGAGACAAATTGTCCCCGGCGCGACACTGTCCACTCTCTTGGTCTAATTCGAGTTCCGCAATACCAGATCCTAAAGAGAGAGAAGAGAAGGCGGCAGAGAGGTCCTCTTCGGACGAATGTGAGCGGTTGGCGACACTCAGTTGCGTCGAAACAGGGCCCGGTCGCTCGCGAGGCAACAAAACTCCGGAACACATCTTCTCTACTCTCCTTTCGCTCGGAAGCTCCTGCCCGAAATTGCTATCTTCTCGCTCTCTGTCTTTGTCTCTCTCTCCAACGTTGTCTCTCTCTTCGCCTGTGTCTCCCCGCCTTTTCCTGTCGTCCTCGTTGCATGCTATGCCTTCTCCGTCCGTGCCGGCTTTGCCCATTTGCGTCTGGGTGGTTGATGCCGGGAGAACTGCACACCTCCCCCGGAAGCCTAGACGCCTCGCTGCTGCTCGGATTTCTTCTTTCAGCTCGGCGGAAACGCCCTCCGAGAGGATCGAGGCAGGTGGAGAAACGCTCGGAATCTCCCTCGCCGCTCCTGGTGCCAACTTCCCAGTGAAGGCCAAGCGCAGGAGCCGCGCATCCAGCTGAGGTGTACGTACACCCGCGACGCCGAGGACCTGCCTGGAGAAGTCTGAGGCTCGGCAGCCATCGGGAAGCTTCTCGCGGTTCGCGTTTCCGCTGGGGTTCGTGGCATCTTCGCGGCTGTCTCGTGGAGCGGCAAGCGGCGCAGAGAGAAGAAGAAGGAGATAAACGACAGCGCCGGGATCCCGCAGTCGCCTTTCGCAAAACCCCCCAGATTTGAGAAAAGTGACAGCGGAGGAAGAAGGTGGGAGCGAGGGAAACGCCGAGGAGGAGCGAGACAACAGCACCTCTGACAGAAGAAGCAGAGCCTGACCGTCCTCCTCGCGGCCTCGCAAAATCAACTGCTGACTAATCTCGAGAGCCCACGAACGCGCACAGGAAGAAAACGAAGAGGAAGAAAAAGGAGAAGAAGACGGAGGACAAGGAGAGGACGCCGCGGTCGTCGTTGATCTGATGGGGACCGTGTCTCGAGGGTCGGCAGAAGGGAGGCGATGACGAAGCGCGGGGAGCAGCAAGCATTCCCAGGCTGCGTTCTTTAACAGACGTCTCCGGCTTTCTCTTCGCGGCTCAAAACGCGCCGATCCTCCATCTTTCTGCTCGCACCGTTCAGCGAGAAGAGAGAGTAAGGTCGCCGGTCCCCACGCAGCAGAGGAGCGCAAAGAAAAGGAAGCGGAAGAGGAGAGCTGAGCCTCTGCGCTCTCCGGTCTCCTTTGCGGGTGTGCGCAGTCTCGGCGCATCCTCAAAAGAAGGCGGGGAAATGTCGAGCAGCAGCGTCGAGGAGAGACGCAGGCGATTCCTGTGAAGTCCCTCGCTCGGCAGGTGTCTCCGATTCTCAGCCGAGAGCTTGGCCCTTGCGAGAGGTTGGAGGCTTCGAAACGTCTCGCCTTTCCTCTCTTCTCTTCTGAGGCGAACAGCGCTGTCCATCCACCTGGGAGAGCCTCTCTGGCCGCGTGAATAGACCCGAGAAACGTCGAAACAACACTGTGGAGCGAGATGCGGGGGTTCGGGGCGGCAAGCACGGCAGAGATAGAAAATGCGAGAACAAGAGAGCGAGGAGACGGCCATGTGTGTATGTGTGCGGCTACGCACACACCTTGCACAAGCACGCAGGCATGTTTAGGAATGGATTTGCATCGATAGCCTCGGTAACAGGCAACTGGAGACCGAGTAAAGGCACCTCTAGCAGTGCGTACAGAGAGTCGAGAAGGGCGAGCTCCGGACGCACATGGCGCCGCATGAGGCTTTGAGGCGAAGAAGCAACGAAAAGCGGCGAGAAAGCGGCGAGAAAGCGGCGAGAAAGCGACGAGAAAGACAGTTGAGAAGTTCCTGAGGTCGGATGGCGCGAAGACACCCGTCCTCGTCGGCAGCCTCTCGCCCGAAAAGAACTCGCGAGACCAGCCACGACGTTTCCTCGCACGAAAGGTTCTCGCAGAGTCGCCCGCACGTCTCGGAGAGTGTTTCGTTTCTGAGAAAAAAGGCAGGTTTCTTTCGGGTTTCTCGCGGTAGACTTCCCCTACACACGCTGGCGAATTAGCAGACACTCAGCCGCCGAGCAAACCACCCTTTGGTTTTTTCTCGGCGAGAAGTCGCGCTGGTCCCGTTCCGAGACAGCGAGCATGCGGGTGTGCGGGGCCTTGCGACGCTTCTCGGACTCGGGTTTTCCGAGGGAGGCTCTTTGAAAAAAGTTCTTTTGCCTCTCGAGTGCGTTTTTTCGTCGCCGACACAGATCGCTGACAGATCGACAGCTTTTTTTCGAAGGAACTGAACTCAAACGCAAACAACGGCGGGGTTTCTCGCCACGTCCCGCGGTGAGGAACCAGGCGCCGCCGTGTGCCTAAGACAGGCGGCCAGGAGAGAGGAGAGAGAAGAAAGTCTAGCGAGACGAAAGGAGAAATAGAGAAGCAAGCTGGAAGAGTGAAAGGAAACAGGCAGAGAGTAGGAAGAAGGGGAGTCGTGGTGTACTGGGAAAAGTGGACCTTTCAAGTGGCGACACCCAGCAGCGAGAAAATCACGAGAGAAGGTAGAGGAGAGAACTGGAGAAAGCGGAAAGAAAGCGAGAGAAAGGGAAGGAAGAAGAAATGGCGGAGACTTCTTGAAACGAGAAACAGCTTGTCAGAGTGTTCTTTTGGGTGCACGTGTGCGTGGCACACCTGCCGCAGAAAGAGCAGGAAAACAGCCTTGAAATAAGAAAGATCGGGAATCGCGGACACACGTCAGAATCCCTGGTGTCTTTGAGTTCAGTTTCTAAGATTCACCACGAAACAGAGCACAAGCAAACAGAAGGATCAGAATTCGCCCGAAAGAAACGAGTGGCAGGAGAGAACGTGAACCAGAAAAGCGAGTGTTCGGGCTGGAGCGGAAACCGTGCATTGCCTTCGCTGGGTTTTTCTTTCAAAGCCCAGTTTTTATCCGTGCGGAACGGCATCACAGCCTTTCATCAACTTCGCTTTCATGATGGCCAAGGGTATCAATATATATATATATATATATGCGTATATATGAATAGTGTTTTGGCGGTTTGAAGTTATCTCAATGGGTCGCCGTTGTTCATGTAACCGCAGGTGTATGTCTCTCGACTCATGTTTCTCCTTTTCTTGCCCCTAGCTGTCGACAGATCTCTCAAGAAAAAGCAGACGTTTTCATGCATATGCATGCATTTACAAATATGCATGTGTATTTGAGGATATCCCTTGTGTGGTGAGGGGTTGGTTGTGCCCGCTTGGGACCAGGAGCCTTCTCTAGAGGCGAAGACGCCGCTCTTACGCTTGCTACCGCGGCCTTTGTCTCTGTCCATTTTTGTTTCGCCCCAGTCTCGAGTCTCGTGTCTCCTTTTTTGCCTCTCCTCAGTGATTTCAGCTGCTCTCCGTGTGCTTCCGCCTTGCACATATATTTGCAGACTTCATGCGTTCCCTTCCCTTTTCCTTTCCTCTTCCAAGACGTTTCCCTCCGTTCATTTGCCTTTGGCCTCATACGCCTTCTTTCATCCTTCCAACCGCATTTTTTTTCATTCGATCTCGGCGTCTCTTTCCGCTCCCTTCTGCGCGCCTTCTTTCTCTTTTTTTCGTGTTCTTCTTCGGCTTCTGTCCCTCTCTGCTTTCTCGCCTGTTCCCCTTTCTTTCCGTTCTCTCTCCTTCCTCGCTTTGATCAGCATGCAATCGCGCACGGAAGCCGGCCCAGTGGGGGAGGATGTTTCGGAAGGGAGGCGCGGCTTCGCTTCCCTCAGCGAGGAACGGATGAAACGAACAAGCCTTTCTGAAGAGCCTCTTTTCCTCACATTTCACTCTGTCTCAGAAGCAGCGACGCGCACGCTCCTCAGCGCTGTCGATACACCGTCGGACCGTCTCCCTTCGTCTGTGTCCTTCCCTCCTTTCGACAAAAGTAGCGAAGCTAGCGAGGCGCAGACACCCTTCGGCGATAGCGCAGACGCCGGGCACGGTGTTCAGGAAGCTTCGCAGCTGAGAGGAAACCACCTGAGAGCCCTCATTGCAGAAACATTAAACATCCAGGAAATGCTCGAAACCCTCGGTGCGCCTTCGCTGGAGACAGCGGAAGTCGAAGAAACCGCAGACAAAAGTGAGCCTGGCGAACTCGTCTCCCTGCGCCACACCCAAAACGCCCGCGACTTTTTGCCAAACACGTAGAAACGCATTTTCGTAAGCATCGCTCACGTCCAGGCGAGAAGGCTGCGTGGGCTGTACGTACAGGCCAGGCATTTCTGCTTCGAGGGGAATCGGGGAGACTACACTTCCAACGGAGTGTTTTTCACGGTCAATGCATGCAGAGATTTTGTTCGCTTGGGGAGGGGAGCTATTGGTGTGCAACCGGCAAAATCGCGTTACGTTGATTTTCGCCCAGAAAAAGAGCGAGACAGCCTGTGATAGACTGCGGTGGCTTCCAGAAGAAACAGTGTTGTTAGTGGAATGTGTCACTGTGCAGGGTCGTCTCTTGCGATGGATTCCAAGAATCCCCACACAAATCTTCGATGGGAAGTTCCCACTTCTGAGGCTCCTCACCGAGGCGTCGAGCATTCTGGAAAGACAAACATCGATTGTCGAGACGCCCCGGCGAAGCAGGAGACAGATGTGCACACCGCGCGCCACACTGGGCTCCATGCTGAGGCCGTTCCCGCAGCGGGCTCCAAGGGGACAACAGGAGACAGGGGCGAGAGGACAACAGGAGACAGTGGACAGGGGCTTTCCCAGGAGACAGGGAAGGAAGCAGGATTGCGGCAAGGGGAGTGTGAGGCGAGGCGGTTGCTCCAGGGAGAGATTCTCTGCGACCTGTTTCTGAATGCACTCGTGTTTTGTCGCGAGGAGGCGTTTTCGGTGGCAGCTACATCGACGTTTCTTGGCATTTTAAAAAAGATTTTGCGCGAGGCGATGCTCAGCAAACTGACCCCGATCGAGTCGTTTAGAAGTTTCAAGCATCTCCTGCTCAAGTACAGCATCCAGAGACCTCCGATTTCCATCAAAGTGTTCAACGTTCGCTGGCTGCACGCTGCGATGACTTACACCGTCCAAACCTTCTATCGCCACTACCAGCTGTATGTACACTGCTTTACCACAAACACATATGTTGTTTTCCGGCAGGAGTGTGTCCTCAGACCCGCGGAGAGCCTGACGCAGCACGAAACCGGAACGCTCTCTGACGACGCTGCTGAGACACCTGAACAGGAAAAGACCCGAGGAGACGAGAACTGCAAAGAATCGCCCCACGCCCGCCCGCAGATGCACAGAGAGTCGTCCTGGACCCGACTTCTTTGGGGAAAAGAGACAGGGGACATGAAAGAACCGACCGTCCTGGAAAGCAAGGCCGAGGCGAAAAGAGGCGGAATGTTTCCCCAGCGAGGCCTCTAGTCCTTCCAAGAAATATAAAGCTATTTACATACAGTTACCCATATAGGGATGTTCGCAGACAGTGTAAATCTGAGAAAGAGACATCGATACAGATCCAGTAAGATCCACAAAGAGATCCACATATAAATACAAATGCAGAGAGAAAGAGATATGCCTTTGTGTAGGCAGAAAGAGATACAAATATACTGAAAAACATATTTATATATATGGTAACCTACAGCTGTGTCGACACATATTCAGAGTTTTATATATACTGAATATATGCAAATGTCAACGGAAACGGTTCTAGCTAGAGGGGCGTCATTGCATTCCGTCGTAGTGCGTCGAAATGACAAGTCGCTCAGTTGGTTTTTGCGAAGATACGAAACTGTCAAACACATGCTTCCAAGGTTCGGTGTTCCTTGCAGATAGTGAAAAAACAGCAGCTCTTCACAGAAGAGAAATCGTGTCTATGGTCCTCGCCGATCTTTCTCTTTTTTGATGCCCATGTGTGCGCTCGTGTTTCTCGAGGTGGCTAACACTTTTCGTTTCTTTGAGGCTAACGTCCCAAACTGTGAGGAGCCCAGGGCGTCTCGACACTTGAAACCGTAGAAATTCCTTCACGTGAAAAGAAGCTTAGTTCCTTCGCAGCACTGCTGAGGCTGACGAATACGTCCAGCTGAAAACGAAGGTGTCTTAACAGTGCCCCTGCCGCCACGTGAGAAAAGGCGTAGAGACCAAGACAAGCGTCAAGAATCGGTGTCCATATGCACGCAAAAACATCTATACTGTGTGGCGCATGCGTGCAACAAAATAGATGCAGATGCATGAATACACCAGCGCCGTTACTGCTGGACCACCCGTTGCTGCGGCGGTGCTGATGCCACAGAGAAAGACGAGACACACAGCGAAGAACGGAGAGCAGAAAGGAGGAAGAGGAGAAGAAAGAAAGGAGACCAGACCGACACGAGAGAAGCTACTCAGCGACAAAGGTATAGAAAAGAGCAGAAGTGTAAAAGATCGGAATCTATCGCCTCATTCTCAAACATATATATATATATATATATGTATATATAAGTATATCTAACCACATACGCGCAAACGCAGTGATTCCGATGTACACATCTGGTCGCGTCCCTCTGTATCTGCTTCGCCCTCGCTACCTCTATGCAACTAAATCTGCATGAAGGCAATTCCTGGACAGCATTACCGCTACCTCGCTATCTTTGTAGATGGATAGACGTAGAATTGTCGGATCGAAAGAAGCATTGCGACAGCCGTCTTTAGCATGAGGGCGACACGAGGGGAGTTGATTCGTTGTGCGAACAAGTCGAGACAAAAATGCTTCAAAACGGTTGAGTTCGGAGCGCGTTTGAGCCTCGCGCCTCCCGCGAAGGCAAGCAGCGTGTGTTGCCATTCTTGAAAAAAATGACGCGCCCTCCGTCGTCCCTATCGGCACGCAAAAGTTTGGAGAGTGGCGCCGTGAGCTCCTCACGGAGAGAAAAGAGAGGCGGCGAGGGAAGGCCGACCCAGAGAGAGAGAGAGGAGCGACCGCCCGCAGAGACAGGAGAGAGATACCGCGAACGAATCCTGTATTTCCTCCCCACACATGCATGCTGACAAAGCCGCCCCGACGGCGAGAGGAGTGAGGGAGAGAGAGGGACCGACAAGGAGCGACATGGATCCTAGAAAAGAGAGGAAAGGAACGTGTGGTTGCGAACTCGGGAGGGAAAGCAGCCTCAGCAGATGCCGAGGGCAACAAGAAACAGCGACGTTGCCAGTTCGACAGAGGAAGGGGAGCCATCAGAAACACAAGAAAGCGACGGGCGAAATGACAAGAGAGATACTGCAGTTTTGAAAAGGCCCTTAAAGCGTTGCCCGGGAAAAGAGTTTCGAAAGCGGCTCCTACAGCTCGCCGCACTGGGTGACAGTGACAGGGATGCGCGGCCGGTTGCCCCCATCGACCGTCACGTGCTCGATTTTTCTCACGACTTGCATCGAGTCTTTCCCGAGGACTTGTCCAAAGACCACGTGCTTTTTATTCAGCCAGTCGCACTTTGCACAAGTGATGAAGAACTGACATCCGTTCGTGTTTGGCCCGCTGTTCGCCAGAGACAAGAGACCGCTGCGGAAGTGGGGAAGAACAAACGCCTCGTCCGGAAAGGAAGTTCCGTAGATTGACAAACTCCCAGTGCCGTCACCCTTCACGAAATCGCCGCCCTGGAAAGGGAGACAAACGCGAGAAGACGCGGAAGATGGTGAGAAAAAGTGGGGCAAAGAGAAGTGGAACGACAGGAAGAAGACCACGGAGAGCAGGAAGAAAAAAGGGAGGGAAGGGAAGGGTGAGAAGGGAGAGAGAATGAAGAGGAGAGGAACAGAGAGAGAATGAACGGGAGAGAAATGTGGAGACCAATGCAGAGAAACAAACGGAAACCTGGAAAAGAGAGCGGATGAGAAAGCAGTGGAACAGACCCGAAGGTTTGGCGATTCAACGAAGGGAGAAAAGAACAAACACACGTGCGCTGACGTGCTTCCCAGGACGAGCGGAAGAAACAGCAGAAGTCGCAGGAGGCGACGAAGACGGGGGAAGAGAGAAAAAGGACGAGGGAAAAAGGAAAGCACCTGGAGAGGGACAGTAAAGAGGCGAGGTGAATCGGGGAATGCTCGTCTTTGGAGGCGATGCAGGGCGCAAGTTAGGCAGATACCTGGATCATAAAGTTTTTGATGATTCGATGAAACGTGGCGCCCTTGTAGCCGATCGGCACTTGGTTCTGGCGAAACTCGCCTGATCCAGATACGCGAGAAAGAAGCGCAAAGAGAGGAAAATAAGAAAGAGGCGCAAAACAGAGACGCCTTCACAGACGGAAAAATAGTCCTTAGACGCAGATCTACATCCATGCATCAACATACAGACGACGTAGACGTGTGGATGTGTATAGATACGGATAGACATGTGGATGCATAGGTGCATGTAGGTCGAGGGAGATACCGATTTTTAGAGACAGATAGTTGCAGACAGATAGCTCGTCTACACTTTTTGTGGATATCTGTGTATCCGTTCCTGAGATGCATGCATACATCGCTGCAGGAAAAGCAGGGTTAGACGTTTTCGCACGAGAGACGTGGAGGGGACATCTCACCTGTGCAGAATTGCCTAAAGTTTTCAGCGCTTTTCGGTGCGATGTTTTTGAAGAGTTCGATTTTGATTCTGCCTGCTTCGTGACTGCCAATGGAGACGTCGAGGAAGACGACGGGGTTGTCGGGGTGTAGGAGCGGCCGCGAGCCTCCCTCCATCGCCTCTGCGTAAGAAATCCCCGCTGGAAGATCGTTCTCAGAGAGGAGAGAGGAATCTGAATTCGGCTGTACGGGTGCCATGGTGGAGAGGGAAAGAGGATGGAGCGGGTTGGAATAAAGAAAGAAATAATCACAGGACCGGAGAACAACGATAGCGTGAACGAGGCGAAGGTGTGTTTCTGGTGAGGAACACGAGAAAGAGAGAAGAAGAAACAGAAGAAGATTACGGAGAGAAGGCGAGGACGGTGGAGGAGAATCTTGAGGGAGAGAGACCGACGGCGAGAGAGAGGGCGGCGATGACGGCGGCTTATGGTAGAAAACAGAAAATACAACGAATAAAGAGGAGTGGAAGCGGAGAAAAGAAAACTTCGGGGCTTTTAAAACGTGAAATCGGAGAGAAGAAGCTCGGAGGGTGTGTCGAGATGTGAGGAGGAAGAGAGATACCAAAGTGGCGAGGGCTTCACTGGGGGCGTTTCCACACGTTGAATTCTCCTTTGGAGGAGGAAGGAAGCAGATGGTCTTGGTTTTTTTCAGCTGCGTGAAAATGTGAAAGAAAAATGGAGAGAATGCCAGAAAATCCAGAGCTTCCTCTCTTTTTCCTGGCTCTCTTCTCGTACTTGCTGTGATCTGCATGCAGAGAACAGACGGGACAGCGGGCTGCGATTTTCGTCCGGTTTCCGTTCAAAAGATCAGGAAAAACGAAGAAGCAAATCCCAAGACGCCTCTTCTTTTTTTTCAGGGAGAGCACAATGAAAAGGATGCCACACACCAATTTCGAAAAAACTTTTTTCCCGCAAAGAAGTGCTTTTTCCGGACCGCCCTGCTACACGGCTGTGTGTGTCTCCGCTGTGCTTGACGCTGTCTCCGTCACCTGCAGCCTTCTGCCTTCAGTTGCTCCATCTTGTTTTTTTAAATAAGTTTTCCATTTGTTTCCCTCGTTCTCTCCACTTGCCACCACGGGAACGTGGTGCGGTCTTTTTGCACTGTATGTACACCCGAAACGCGATCCTGCCGCATCGGACCTCCTTCACGGGGTGTATGTACATCGCAAGCACGGCTCCTTCCGGCACGCTCGCGCGGCTTCACGCCATGTTTCTTCTGCGTCTGCTGTTTGCTCCAGAAACAGTGGAGAATCCACTCTGCGCGTCTGTTCCATTTCTCATTTCTCTTCCTCTCTCTTCTCTCCCGGGTTTCCCGTCTTTGAAAGAAAAAAACACCTACACGCTTTTACACGCCTCTGCTTATCCCTGGCGAGTCTCCGCTCTCCGTAAGGAGCCTCCAAGGCCTTCTACAGAAAGCTTCTGCCCTCCGCTTCTTCTCTCACGCCTCTTCTCTCACGCTTCTTCTCCTTTCTTCACTCCTTCTCTTACTTCTTCTGTTCTTCTCCTCTTCTTCTGTCTCCTCAGGTGTGTTCTCGTTGGAAAATGCAGTTGTTTCGGAAAACCGTTCTCCTCTTTGGTCACTCTGGAGCGCTCGGAGGCGCAGTGGCAGACGCCTTTGCTGCGGCGCGATGGCGCGTGATTGGCTGCGGGCCTCGTGCGCTGCCGGATGCTAAGAAAATTGCAGGAACGGGTCTATTCTCAAACGGCGAACAACCGTCTCCCCCCCACGAAACGATTGAGTTAAAACCCTCAGACTTCAACTCCTTGCAAGCGCAGGGCGAGTACCTTGCCCGAGAACTGCAGGTGCGCCCACATGATTCGAGTCGACGCACAGAAAACCGACGAAGAAGGACTCCGGTGTTTGTTGTTTTTCCTTGTGTTTTTCTTGCTTGAGCATGCATGTGAACAGAGGAAAGAGCGCCTCCTACAGTACCCTTACTATCACACACACATACTCATATATATATATATATATGTCTCAACTCCAAATATGCAGAGATAACGAGAACGAAGCTGGCACATCCATGGGGACATAGCTGCGCATACCGCCCTCACTCTCTTTAGATATATATATATATATAGAGAGAGAGAGAGAGAGAGAGTGAGAGGGATTAATCGCTTGAGACTGTATGTGTACATACAGATGTACACATGCATTGCGAGTGGAATTAGGTAAACGTGGATGTGGAGTTGTGTGTGGATGTCAGCGTCTTGGTTTTGACTGCCAGGAGAGACGTACACATTTTCTTTTCTTTCTTTCTCCTGATCTATCTTCCTACAATCGTTCTCTGTCTCTCCGTCGTCTCTTTCTCTTTTGCACTTCTTTTCGTCTCAGTCGATTCTCTCTTTTTTTTCTGTGCAGCCGTTGCTGGCCTCCGGGCCTCCGCTGCATGCAGCGATTTGCTGTAGCGGCGCCTTCGCGTGCAGTCCCGTGTCTTCGGAGGCTTTCCTCGCAGAAACAGAAAGGCTCTTCCAGGCAAACTGCCTCCCGGCCCTCCTCTGCGCCCACACCGCCGCGGTGCTCTTCCGGAACCGCCAAGACACCCCACAGACTAGCCAAGACACCGTGCCCCCGCTGGTTGTCTTGACCGGCGCAGCGGCAGTGTCTTCGCATCCGCCCGCGCCGACTCCCGGGATGATTGGCTACGGTTGTGCGAAGGTATTTGTGCATCATCTGGTGCGTTCCCTCGCGGCGACGCAGGTGGAAAAAGGTTTCCTGGGCGCGAAGGGAGGTGCGGATTCCCCAGGAGAGCCGCAGAGCCCACCCATCGATTTCCGAGTCGTCGGCATCCTCCCCACAGTGCTTGACACTCCTGCAAACCGCGACTGCATGCGCGATGTGCCGGACGAAGAGAAAGAAAACTCGTGGACGAAAGTTGAGGAAATTGCGGAGAAGCTGGTGAAGTGGGCCGACGGCGAGGAGGCCGTCGAGAACGGCGGACTGTATGTGGTCAGGACAGAGAAAGGAAAGACAACCTTTCTTGTGCCTCCCGAGGCGTAAATGTTTCTCTTGTTCCTCCTCGAGACAGAGACGGCGACTTTCAGAAAAGAGAAGGAATCGAGGCGGCTGACGGGAGAGAGAGTGGATCAGGGGACTGCCTGGAGAGAAGGCAGAGGGAAACGAGGAAGCAGACTCGCCCCTCGAAAAACAGTTTTTTCTCCGTTTCTCTGGCTCTCTGCGAGTGAGCAGGAGGAAACAAGAGTAGTGGATTTGAGAAAGAAGCGCCTTCTCCACTTTTTGCCGGATTGGTGACATCTCCATATCGTTGTAAACGAAAATGTGTAGAAATAAAAAGGTATGGCGTATGTGGCCGTACACCTATAGATTTGTGTATATGCGGATATATGCATATATGCATTGAGCTATCTAGATAAATATGAGATATGTAGATATAGAGAGAGATGTATAGGAGTGTTGTGTGTATGCTTATGAAGGCTGAGGGGGGTTTTGGAACGAAGGTACAGTGTTTTGAATGCGTTGGAAGTGGTGTTTTTTGGGAGACTTCCACGCTTTGTGGACGGTGGAAGGAAAACGAGAGACAGCCCAGTGCCGGGGACGAAACCGTGCCCGACTAGATATCGGAATTCTGCGCCTCCTCTTTGCTGCGGAAAATGCGAAAGAGGCAGCAAGAACTGACGGGAAGCGAGAAACTTCTCCGATGGTGGGAGTGCCATAAAAGCGCTGGAGATACACTCGGAATTTTTCTTCTTCCCTGCAACGCGATTCTTCACTCAGCCCTGGTCTCCTTTGACGGAGGGAGAGGCAGGACGGTGCATTCCGTGTATGCAGGAATCTGGATATTTTTCAAACGTTTGCATACATGCGCCCCCCGAGAGAAGGCGGCCGTTTTATGAGTATCTCGCCGACTGCGTCTCTTTCTCCCGACAGAAACGGGTTCAGTTTCGTTCCTCTAAAAATCACGAGACTCAGAAAACCCCTGCGAAGGCCCTTTTCCCTGAGAGAGAGACAGAGCCGTCACCAAGGGCGAAACGCCTCCCTCAGCGCACCTCGCAGGTTTGCCTGAGAGTGAATGGTCCGAAAGAGAGAGGAAGCATTCGCAGAGAAAGAAGAGAAAATGGAGACAGGAGTCGCACCTAATGGCCGCAAAACGAAGAGCGACGAACACCCGTCGAGAAGAAGTGACGAGGGGAATTCCGCAAGTTTTTTCTGTCGCTTTCTCAGCGTTTTTCACCAGGCACATGACCCAACGCAGCGAGTATGTAGAAGAGTCTTCTGGGGAGTGTTCTCTGACGAACTGCAGGAAAGACATCACAAATTTTTGTTTTTCTCGCAGAACGGAGCGTCAAAAACATCGACGCTGTTTCTCGTTCTCGGTAAGTGTGCCAGTCACAAACTACCTCTTTCTCTCTCTCTCCTCAGCGCTGCTTTTCCGTTTCTCATGCGAATCAGACTTTTTCTGTCGCATAAATCAGGCTCTCTCATTCTCATGCCTTAGTCGATCTCTTTCTCGTAAATCGCTCTTTCTCATATAAACCAGTCTCTCTCGGTATCGGCGCCGACCAAGCCCTGCCGCCGCGCCTTCCTCGGAACTGCCTTTCCAGAAAAGCGATATCTCGTTGGCGGAAAGCGTTCTGGCATTCCACAGAAAAAGATATATCTAGACTTGTATGTGCCTGTCTATATCAATCTCTACAGAGATGTATATATCGATACGAATACAAAGACATCTATATATCTACATATGTATCTACGTCCCTAGATGTGCGAAGGGTTGTGTGTGGATGGGCCTTGAAATATACACGCACATATGGACAGGAAAACGTACGCATATACTTATTTGTATGCGATGAGAAACGCAACGCTACATAAAGATAGATCGGTGTGTAGCTACAGATAAAGGCATGGCGGTGTAGGAGGAGGGGCAGTACAACATATTTTAATGGAGATGCATGCTTTTGTATCTCTGGGCTTTTGTAGAGATCTCAAGATGCAGAGAAAAAGACTCCCTGATGTGGCTACGCGAGGCACTGCGAACTTGTTCCTTATTCGGCCAAACCCTGTAGGCTCTCATCGGAGAGGCGTCCTTCGCCTTGGGCAAAAGCGACAGAAGAAAGATCAGTTCACAAGGAAGAAAAGTGGAGAGAGAGAAGTCAGCGTCCAGGGAGCAGGAAACGAACTCACAGCGCATCCGAAGGTCGAAGACAGGCGAAAAGCAGAAGCATGTTCGGTTCAAAGTCGCTGAGATGTCTGTACAGCTGGCTGTCGAAGAGAAAAGGCTGGCCAGCTTGGCGCCGCCGAACCTCCAGGAGCCGATACTTTCCTACGTCTCTCACCGTGGCGGGAAAGAAAAGGGACACCAGATTCGAGGCAAAAAACAGAAGAAAGGGGCACATCGAGGAAAAACGCGGAGCCTTCCGCGAAGACACTCTCTCCTCGCCTGGTCGCGCATGCAGTGCGCCACTCGACTGTCTGTTGGGTTGTCTCAGTAGCTTTGTGCCGCAAAAAGCGCCAATATGTTGGCAGACGCGCGAGAGAGCCCGCCTTCCTCACAGTCGCTTTTCCTCAAAAAGCAGCGTTTCGTAGAGGTTCCACGCTGTCGAAGAACCCGCACGTGTCTTTTTCTCGCCTTCTCTCTCCAGAAGACCTACGAAAGTTGCACGACGAGCGCGGCGTCGACACACACAGAGTCGAGAAGAGGCGATCTGAACTGGGCTGTCGATTAAGTGATCCGTTTTTTTTTGCCTCTCTCGCTGCGTTTCCTTCTCTCTTTTCCGCAGTCTCCGCAAGAACGGAGCGAAAGGGGAGGGCGACTCTCCTTTTTTCTTTCTGCGTCTGCTTGCCAGTCTGTGGATGAGGTGTACATACACCCGGTGGCTGGTGGCTGGCGCTCGCCGCCTCCATCTCCGCTTTGGATTTCAGGCGCTGCTTTTCGCGTGTCCACAGAATATCTTTCACTTGCGCAGAGCGATCTTCTTTTCTCGAAACTCTTCTCGCTTTTCCGCTCTTTTCTTCGAAGCTCACTGCCAATCTGTCGGCGGAAAAAGCCGGAGAGATCGACAGGCACAGAGAGACGCAGATAGAGAAAAGGGAACCAAACACGGAGAGAGGGCCCTGTCGCGGAATGGCCAGAGAGAAGAGAGAGTGGGATAGAGGCGGAGACAACGCGAGAATGAGAGTATCTGAAGACGCATAAAGATGTGTGACCTCGACTCGATATCCAAGCACGTGCCAGGGAGAAAGAGGGAGGCACTCAACGGCAAGGAAGGCTGAAGAAAGCAAGAGCCTGAGAAAAAAGAGTCTCTGCTCTCCTCTCAGGCTCTCTTTTTTCTTCTCGGTTTCATCGCTTGGGCGACACCGGGAACAATCTGATTCGTCTTCCTTCTGTTCGATTTCGTCCTCTTTCTACTCTGTTTTCTTTCTAATTCTATTCGTTAACCTTTTAATCTTTCTCATCCTAGTCGTTTCCTTCGTTTTCTGATTTGGTTTTTATTCTAATCTGACTCATCTTCCAGTCTGATTCGGTTTCCTAATCCGATCCGTTTTTTTGTAAAGGTAACTGGTGTTCAGCCTACTCTGATTCGGTCTCCTTGTAAGCGTGTTTGTCTTCCTCGAGCAGTAACACCTGTCCTTTCTAATCGTACCCAGTCATCTTTGTTTCTGATTGGGTTCCCCTTTCGCTTCCGTTTCCGCGTGTTCCACGCCCTTCGGAGCATCATACGCAGATTTCGCCTCGTCCTCTTCCGCTCGCAGCTGAGAATCGCGGGGGGGAGAATGACAGGCAGGACAGGAGGAGGGTCAGGAGACACGAGGCAGGAAAAAAGAGAGAGTGTGGAAGGGAAATGGAGAGGGAAGATCGGGGAGAGAACGCTGTAGAGAGGTCGATAGCGCTGTGGAGAGAATGTCAGAGATGAAGACGTAGGGGGTTCCTCGGCAAGGTGAAGAGTAGACGCGGACGAGGCGGTTGATCTTGCAAGGGAGACACATCCGCGAAAAGAAAAGACATCCTCACGAAAAGACGAAAGGGACCTGTTTTTCCTTAACAAAAAACGAAAGGAACTTGCTTTCGGCCAGCAGAACGTCAGGCTGCCTTTCTCGTGTGTGGACTTTGAAGACGTGCAAATCCGATCGCGCGTCTTCCCGGTCTTCTCTCTCATCTTGTCGCCACCTCTTTTTCTCGCTTCCCGGTGTCTGTTTCGCCTCTCACTTTCCTCTTTGGTTTCTTCACTCTTGCGCCTTTCTCACGTTTCTGCGCCTTTCCAGTCTCCTTGTTTCCGGTAAAAAGAACTTTGCGACGCGTTTCCCTACCACGTACGACAGCTCCAGTCTGCCATCTACGTATTCCAACTGAACCACTCTAGCTTTTTCGTGCGGAGGAAAATCTCACGCTGTCGTTTCAGTCTGTTCCCTTCCTCTCTTCTCACGTTCATCGTTGTCTCCTCTCGTCCTCGTCGTCCTTCCTCTTCGTCGCCGTCTTGTTTCTTCCGCTCCGTTTTTCTCCCTCTGCCTGTTCGTCATTCTTCTTGTTTGCTCTCTGTCTCCTCCCGTTCTCTCGTGTTCGCACTCACATCTGTCCTCACTGCACCAGTTTGCGTTCGCGCTGTCTGCGGTCGTTTTTGCTTCTCTGTTTTTCCGTCTTTTTCTGTGCCGAATGCATGCATATGCACGGCTCGGCCACTTGCGGTTCCGAGGATGTGGCCCTCTCCCCTTGCAAGTAATGAGGCTCCTCCCTCTCCACGCAACCCTCCAAGTTCTTCGTCTTCCTCTTCTGCTTCGTCTTTCTCGTCGGTTTCCTTTGTTTCGTCTCCTGCGCGCGGGCCCTCTCCCCTTCCTCTTCCCGAGCATGGAAGCTGCGAGAATTCGCCCAAACGCGAAGGGGCGAGACGGACCCGACGAGCAGAGACTGTCTCCTCGGAGACTCCCGCCGAGCCTAGCGGGTCGCCTTCGAAGCTGACCGTTCGCGCCGAGCGCTTCTGTTCCCTCCTCGAGCGGTCCAATATTGATCTAAGTAAAAACTCCACTGGCCTGTCGCGCTTCCTTTTTCACGTCGCTTCCTCGCTTAACACGCGAAAAACAGATTCTACGTGGACGCTGCGGAAGACGCTTCACAGCTTTCTTTAAACCGACGCTGTGCAACAAAGCTTCGCCACAGACATATCGATGACTCTTTCTTTGTATCTGTATATCTGTATATATATGTATATATATATATATGTATATATGTATATCTGTCTGTATCTGCATCTATATATTCATATATCTCTGTATTTGACCATATGCCTCTTTTCATCAGTCTATGCATCTATATCTCCTTCTCCACAACACGGTTTCTCAAACACACCACTTTCATAATCAAGCATTCCTGTCTATCTTTGTATAGATACATCCCTAGATACGTCTATACCTATTGAGCTATATAGATATAAATGTGTATATAGACAGATATTTGCTTGGGAATTTGTCATCACTTCGAGAACCGCTGTCTCCGTCTTCCTGTGTGTCATCGAGACAAAACGGACAACCACGAAGCGAGGCGCAGCACTCGCTCGAGGCCTCCGTGTATCCCTCACCGCCGCCCTTGAGACGCATGCAGATCCCTGGCTGTTTCTAGATCTACACCGGAAGCCACCCCTTCGCGTGGCATATCGTTCTCTGTCGGGTCCTTTCAATTCGATGCAGAAAAAACGAGTGCTGTGGAAAACGCCCACACTCCTGTGCTGTCATCTCTCCTCTTCAGACGAACTGAAGCAGCTGCTCTGGAGCGGCGTGCCCAAGTGCTGTCCGACCTCCGTTCGCAGCGACTCCTGGCGAATCGTCCTCGTAGGTCCACGCATCTTATTCTCTCGGTTCGGCTTATATTCGGATGAAAATGAGTCTCCCCTCGCGCGCTCACACGCCCCAGATCTCTTCGCTGCTCGCACGTATCAACGCGCGTCAGAAGCCAGGCAGGGGGAGGGCTTGTTGGAGAATTTTTGCCGAATATTTTTGCATCTCACGAGGCTGAGTGTCATCCTCGTTTTTTTCGTCTCTTCCTCGGCGACGTTCGTCTGCTTACGCGTTGAGCTTTGGGATCGGAGAACCTTCAGTTTTGCTCGCACACATACACTGCGGGTCTAGCGACTTCGCTCCCGCCTCCGGAGGCTTCACGCCATCTACCGCCGAGGATTTTGCCTCTCCCGAGAGAGGGAGAAGCCGAAAAGAAAGCGGCGCCAATCTCGCCTGTGCGTTTGTTCCAATGTGAGCACAGAGGATCGGTGCGTGTGTAGCGACATGCTCCTGAATCGAACGGTACAAGCTGTGGACAATCGTGCGTTTTCTTGAATGTCTCTCTGCGGGTCTTCAGGGATACCTCCCCGTCAATCGCGAGCGCGTCACTCACGGTGAGTCGCGACATTCTCGGTGTACGTACACCGCAGATCTTCTCGAGTGTCTCTTCTTTGCGGCAGCTCCACGCGCTTTCTTTCGTTTCTCTCGACTGGAAACGACTCCTGTGTCAATTCTTCTTCGGCGCATCCGCATCTTTTTTTGTCGCTTGTTCGAGTGCACCTCGTGAACCGCCTCCACACACCACGACTGCCAGCGCCTCCTCCCTCCAGGTACCCGCATATATATATATATATATATATTTACACACGCATATATCTATGTATTGGTGTGTATAAATATATTGGAATACAAATGAATATAATTCGCTAAACACATGTTTATTTTGCATGGATATATGCTTAAAAATGACGGCATCTACACTTGAAAGCAGTTGTGGATGTTGCGGGTACGCGAGCTAGGATAGTCCTGAATCTCTGCATAGTTCGTAAAGGGTGGAGTTTTCTGTCGGTTCACGCCGAGAGGACGTTGTCTCCTGTTGGAAAGAAGGGGAGGAGTTGTTCGCGTAAAGACAATCTCTGTGGTGCCAAAACGGATGGCTGCTTTTTTCTTTCTCGTCTCTGCCCAGTTCTCGCCAAGAAGCGCAGCGAATACAAGGAACTCCTCGAGGTAAGCCCCTTTCCACAACGTCACAAGACACCGGCGCCTCGACGCAAGCAAACAAAAATGCAGGCACAGCTAATCTACGCCCACCCCTGACAGCCTGCGTGTATATCCATCTCTCTCTTCAAGATTCGTTTTATCGAGGCATGCCGACGCGTCCCTATATAGAGAAATACACGTTCAAAACCTCGACATATACATATATATATATATATATGGATGTATTTCTAGATTTCTACGATGTCGCTGCAGAGCGGACTATCTTGTCGCTTTCTGTTTCTTTTGGGGTGTCTCTCTTCGCTTTCCCTCAGCACTACTACGAGAAAGAAGCTCTGTCCGTTGAGGAAGGCAAGCTGCTGCGACAGTTGCGCGTCGACATTCCGCGCACGCATTCTGGTCGCCTCTTCTTCAGCCATCCTCGAATTCAAGGGTGAGGTCTGTTCTTTTTGACGATTTGCGAGACTTCGTCACCATGCATCCACATCTCTGAAGAGCTTTTGGAGACGCGCCATTTTCCGCACCTCTTTGTTCTTAACAGGGTGACAGAGTTTTTCCCAGGGGTCAAACTAGTCTATCTCTCGCTTTTAGGCTGTCGAAATTGTCCGTTCCGGAGTTTCGGCGCTCATGCCAGTGCTGGCCGTCTGCTCGTTCCCCCTTTTTCTTTTCTCCCGAATCCTTTCTTTTTGTGCTTTCTCTTCACTCACACAGATGCATGGAACGAGCACTGTTTCTCTGGGCCGTGAAGAATCCTGCCAGCGGATACGTCCAGGTGAGAACCCGTCGCGCGTGTATTTTCTCGTTTCTTTGTGTGCCTTCTTCCCCTATTTCCGTCGATGCCTCTTACTCTATTTCCATCTATGCCTCTTCCTCTCTATAGGATCAAACGGCGACGAGCTTTTCTCTTTTCTCGCGTTCTTTTCTTGCCACCTCTCCCTCTTTCGTTCCATTTCTACGGCGCTCTTCGTCGCATATCCGCCCCTGCGTTTTTACGATCGTGGGCGTGTGTGCCTGCCGCTTTGCGCTTCCCGTCTGTTTCCCGCGACGTCTTTTTTCGTTCCACTTGTTTGCGAATTTTCAGGGTATCAACGATCTGATCACTCCGTTTCTCTCTGTCTTCCTCGAGAGCAGTCTCGGTACGGCCAGCTCCGCGACGTGAAGGCAAAAACAGAAAAAAGAATCAAAATTCGCAGCACACATCCATCCGTCTTTCCTGCTGTTTCGTCTCGCTTGCCTTTCTTGGCACCTTCCCACCTGTCCACTCGTTTTTACACTCAAAGAAAAAACTGCGTCTTCTTGCCTCTGAATTATCTGGTGGCGAGAGCGTTTCGAGGCAAAAT
This sequence comes from Neospora caninum Liverpool, assembly GCF_000208865.1. NCBI lineage: Eukaryota > Apicomplexa > Conoidasida > Eucoccidiorida > Sarcocystidae > Neospora > Neospora caninum. Next base: position 2,066,296 of record NC_018391.1, read on the forward strand.
AACGCTCAACGGCAATGCTTCGGCCCCCTGCGCTTCTGGTTCGGAGGAAGAGGTGGGAACCTCCCCTTTGGGCGTATTTCTTCTTCACTTTTCAGTCTCCCTTTCTCGCCCTTCTCTCTTATCATACGCCAGCCGGTTGCCTCCTCGTCTCTTCTTCCTTGCTTTCCCTTCTTTTCTCTTTCGTTGTTTGTTTTCTCTGTGTCGTGCTTTTCGTCCTCTCCTACGATTCGAGCACCCTCTCGTCTTTCTCTTTGTGCAGGACGAGACCCCGACACAGTTTCCATTGAAGACGTAAGAAAGCGGATTTCTGCCTGTGAACTGCGGCAGGTTTTTCTTGCTTCGTCCTCAATCTAAATCATTCCCATGCTCTCTCTCTCTCGCAGGCAGTCTCACGTCTTACCCATCAACGAGTTTATTGCTCACATATATCAATACACACGTACATATATATAACATATTTTGATATCTAGCCGTACATACATACTCACACGTACGTGTACACTTACATACCTATACATGAGTATATATAAACATACAATCGTATATTGATTTGCGTGTGAAAAAAGAGCGTTGTGTCTATGCGTGTGCCCGCCAGCCGTACGCCCTTTTGCATTTGCATTCCCTACACATTGTGTGCATGCAGTTGTTCATTGCGGTGTACATCCACCTGCGATTTCTCTCTCAGATTCCTGTCGAGATCCTCGAGGAGGTCGAGGCGGATTCGTTCTGGTGTCTCTCGAAACTGCTTGCGCACATTCAAGTGAGGTCCCCCGCAGTCTCCCAAGTTTCCTCCTCTCCTTTCTGTTCTCTTTCTGTGGATTGTCATTCTGGCAACGGTTGCCGACAGACGGATTCGACCCCTCGAACGCTGTGTCCCCCCTACCCATGTTTTCCTTTCATCCACAGAATCGATTTCACATCTCATCTACGTATGATATGTATTCAACTACTGGGGAAAGGGTTTTTACCTTGTACCGCAGGGTGTAACTCGTACGACACAAATGCCTACCCAGAGTGTTTGAAATGCGGTGTACAAATAGGAATACTGTTGTCATTCCTATTAACAGCGATGGAAAACGACTCTGATGCCAGTATGGTCAGTGCCATGTACTGGAAGAAGTAATCCCTGAGACAAGGTTTTGTTTATAAGCTTTTTCTGGGGAGTATTCACTACGGCATGGACTCCTGGTTTATATTTTCACTTTTTTCGCTCCCGGTTTTCGTTGAATCTTTCAATGTAAAGCACGACAAAACCACAGGACTCAGAGGAGGCAGCATGCCCTCTGCATTCACGAGGTGATGTCTCGTGCGCGTGTGTCAAGAAGAAATATCGACGCCTGTATATGTACTTTCCGATTGAGCGTCGGGTGGTTTACGTTCTGTTTATGAGCTCCGCTTGCGGAGAAGATCACTGAATGAATTGTTGTTGAGGAAACTTGATTGTCTGTTGCAGGACCACTTCACTTTCGGACAGCCAGGAATTCAGCGCTCCGTCTTGAAGCTCACCGACATCGTCAAGCGAGTTGATGGTATTTCCACACTTGGCAAAAACTTCACACTGTCGATGGACACACACAGCGACATTACACAAACCGCCCTTATTCATCCGTCTCTACATGCATTTATCAGCGTGTATCCGTCCATCTATGCTTGTACCCCTCTCTCACTATATATATATATATGCCTTTTTACATCTATCTGTCTATCTCTATCTATCTATGTATTTGTCTATCTATCTATCTATCTATCTATCTATCTATATATATATATATATATATATAGACATATATAGATTCACTTACGCGTATGCACGCAGATCTTTTTGGATGTATCCCACTTAACTCACGCATAGATCTGTCATCCAGAATGCTGGTCATACTGTATGTATGTATGTATGTATGTATGTATGTATGTATGTATATATATATATATATGTATATATGACTGTGACTGTATGCATATATGGTTCTACAGGGAGAAACCCACAGTGGAAAGGAGAGCCGTACTGGTTGAGAGCCGCCCTCTGGGTTTGCGTCCACGTGTCGGCGTGCCGTTTTCTCTGGCGAAAAGAGCTTCATTTCACGTTTTGTGCAGACTGGTCAGTACCTCCGCTTTTGCCAGTGCCTGCATTTCCCCTTCTGTCGCTGTTTTGGTTTTTGTTGGCACCTGTGCTCGCCGTTTTCAGAGCCGCTGTACGTACACCTGACGTCACAAGGTGTTGACTTCCTGCAGATGTCTTTCCGGTGGATGAATTGCCTGCTTATGAGGTACGTATGCGCCAAGCGACTTTCTCGCAAGTCTTTTTTTGCTACTTTTTGAAATCTTCTGCTTCCTCCATTGGTGCTCTATCTCCGCTGCTCCGGCTCAGCGACTCCGTTGTTCCTTAAGCGGGTCGTTCCTTTCCTTTTTTCCACGGAAAAGGCGACATATCTCTGTGCAGCTGTCGACACTCTTCAGAGGCTGTTCCATATCTCGAGATCCCATGCGTTTTTTCCGAAACCGAAGAACCCGTCGCGTGAATTTGAAAAGAAACGAACAGGAGACCGGTCATGACCAAACATCCAAACGTCTTTCGCTTTTCGCCTTTTTTCTTTGCGTTCGCTTTTGCAGAGAGTTTCCCCTCAGATGCGTCATCCGCCTCTGGGACACCTACATCGCCGAGCAAGCTGAAGGCTTCAGCTCCTTCCATGTCTACGTGTGCGCGGGTGAGATGCTCTGAGGCTTCTTTTCTCTCTATCCCTCTCTGTTTCTCGCACGCGAAAGAGCTAAAGAGGATCTCGGTGTTCCTGGTTGAGGGGGGAAGGTAGGAAGAGACAGCTGTGAGAAGAGCAGCCACTCCTGGTTCTCGGTCAAGACTGGACGGCGCCTGAAGAATCCAGGAACGTTTGCGCGTTGCAGAATCCTTCGTCTCTTAAAGAATAGGCACGAAAACGAGACGCCAGCGTGCAAACTCAGAATTCGGCTGGAAAGCCAAACGCATGCACCGCATGCACGGAAAACGTAGAGATGTCGGCGTTTTTGTGGTTCTACGCTTGGCGCCGTGTATGAGCGAGCCGTCTGCAGAGACACCTGGATTTCGAAAGGCTGTTTCGTGAACCCTCCGTGTCGCTTCTCTTCCACTGAAAAGATGTGTCAGCTGCCTGTGAAGGACTGCACGGATTCGTCTCTTCGACGCTGCCGCGACTGTGCTCCTCTCGCGATCTTGCGAGGGGCGAGAGACTGCACTTTCAAGAGAATCGCCTCTGGCTTTCGCTTGCGGGTTCTTACGTGCCCCCGTGTCGTCGGAGAGAAGAGGTTTCCTGGGGTGATTTCGTGTCTTGAGAGGCGGTCTTTTTTGTGTCTCTCTTTCGCGAGCAGTCTTCCTCGTCTTTTGGTCGCCGCAACTCAAGGAAATGAACTTCCAGCAGGTGAGTGAAACGGACATTCCGCGCGTTCGACTGTGTATATACACCAGATTATATCTGCATACACACGGCGGTAATCATACGTCTGTGGCAACTCAGATGCAGATACGCATGAGCTACGTATCGTCACCTCACGGCAATTCCCTACGTAAATATCTCTAGATATGGACAGATTTATAGAGAGCTACAGGCGTAGATAGACGCGAAATGGGCACCTATATCTGCTGGTGCACTGAGATGTGTGAAGACAGAAGGGTGACGCGTTGGTTCGCGGAAAAAAATTGACGGTTCCAGATTCCTCTTTGTCGAGAGCGAAACGAAACAGGTGTGTGTGGAGAGTCCGCTGAGCAGAGAGGGGAAGGGCGTACCTACAGGACGGTCAAACAGACGCTACAAAAACAACACATGCTTCTGTGCATATCTTCACTTTGTTATACATCTGCCTATACACATATTCGTGTATATATAATGGAAATATACATATATTGCTGTACCGATGTTGGCGGAACAGCAATATCTGGAAAGCTTCTTCCGCAGTGAAAAGCGCGTTTTTACGAATGCATGCCGAGGGCGAGAGAGAGGCGAGGAGGGCGCGGCCAGGTTCTGGTTTCAACTCTGCGGTCGATGTAGGCGTTTTTTGCAGAAATCGTTTTCCCTTGCCGCTTCTTTCAGCGAGGAGAAACACGGCAGAGAAAGCCGCTCGTGTCCCTCCCTCGCTTCTTGAGACCGACAGGGCGCACAACGCAGCAGCCCCGTCTCGACAAGAACGCGATTTGTCGGCCTCTGTCTTTCTCTCTGTGCGCTCTGCCTCGCTTGTCTGCTGCGCAGTTGATGATTTTCATCCAAAACTTCCCAACAGCGGACTGGACTGAGCAGGAAATTGAGACTCTCCTCGCTGAAGCGTACGCGTCATCTCGGCGACTTCTCAGTCATCTCTTTCGAAAGTGACGAGAAACCGTCGTCGTGGCACTGATGCAGTCATATATATATATATATATATATACATAAAGATATATGGAGGTATATATATATATATATATATATGTACCTGGAGAGAAAGAAGATGTAGATACAGACAGATGGACATATATACATCTACAGATGTCCGGAGGTATGTATATATATATATATATATATATCTGCATATATATTGAGAGAAAGAAAATATAAAGATAGGTGGATATATATATATATATACATTCATCTGTTTATATATGTGCACGTTTTGTTTCGTTGGTCAACTTGGGAATGCTTGTTTCCATCTGTCCTGTTTGATGGATTTGGATTGTCTGTGCTTACGAGCGAGGTGAATTGCGTGTGTGTTTTTTTTCAGCTTTGTGTTGAAGTCTCTTTTCCACGCAGCTCCAAAGCATCTCGGGCACTGACGCCCCTTCCGCGTCGGGAGCGACATTTCCAGGTTTGCATTCTCTGACCCCTCCGTGCCAACAGGAGAGATCTGTCGCCGAGTGCGGCGTCTCTTTTAGATCAATTTCCTCCTGCAGACGTCCGCGGTTTTCTCCGCGGTGTCTGTGTCTAAATTGCACCGTGGTCGAAGTCTCGAATTTTCTTGTCAAATCACTGCTGCGCGGCACATCTGCTCACGTCTTTCCGTTTCTCTTTCCTCTCGTTTCTTCTGTTTCGGCTACGCTCTCTGTTCTTTGCGGTCCCTCGATGTGCTTGCGGGTGTACGTACACCTGCCGCGTGGAGCCTCGCCTATGGGTGGGCCGTCTCTCTTCGACACGATCGTCGACAACTCTCGAGCTTTTCCGTTCCATCTTTTCTCCGTATTTTCCTCGCGCCTTCGCTGTTTCCACAAAGGTGTCTGAGTGAGCGCAGATTCTCGTTCCCCTTTTCGAAACATGGCATTTGTGAGGTTGCAGTGACACACGAGATGTCTCTGTAGGACAGATTCCGTACCTGCTGTAACACATAAATAACCCTATGGGTAGGTCTCCGTATAAATTTTTATATGCAAATATATACAAACGTTTTGGGGGAGAAACTCGGTACGTCTTCAAAAGCAACCAACAATATATATATATATATATATATATATATAAAGGCATATTTATACACGTTTATATACATACATATATTTTAAAATTGTACGCGTTGATATCCCCGTGTATCCCTCTATATTGTTCCTTATATGTTAATATATATCTACAGATTTATACACATCCATGTATATATATATATATATATATTTGCATGCATCATTCGTAGATGCCGATGAGATGGCAGTCACAACGCCGGAAACCCTAAACGCCCTCGCAGAGGTTGCGTAGCAGAGGCTATTGGGCACCTTTTCTTGAAGAGCGACCGTGGAGAAGAGACTGAAAATGCAAAACAAGTGGATAGACTCTCCCCGAGGACTGAGAAAACGAGGCTTCTCCCGCGGGCGAAGGGCCCCGAGGCAGCGCGCGAGACTCTGAGAGGACATGATTTGAAGCTCAAGCGAATGTCTAATGAAATTAAACGCAAAAAATAAATGCATACATATGCATATATACGTATGTGTACAAACACCGCAGGTGGAATACACCGTAGAACAAGTACTGCAGGAAAAAAAGCTGCGTTTGCTCACATCTACCTAGCCCCGCATATATATATATATATATATATATATATATATATGAATGTCTGTACATTAATGTTGACAAAGACATCGGGTGGGACTGAGACAGCCTTGTCGAAGAGTATAAGAAGAGGCAGGCGGCGAGCGAGACGTGCGAATACCTATAGCTCTCTCTGTAGAAAAGAGAGGCACAAAGAGGAAGAATGAAACAGATATGGATAGCCATATACATAACTATTTGTATGTATAGAGAACAAGTGGGAGAATCGATGCAGAGAGAGATAAAAGTTACCAAAGTCGACCTTCTGTCGATTTCGAAAGGTCTCGGTTTTTTCTCGGCAAGCCCCCGTTTTCCCCACGACGCGTCCGTGGGTTGCTCCGTCTACCGCATTCTTTCCAGTCCTCGAGGACTTCCATCACATGCGCAAAAGCGCATGCAGTTCCGGGTCCGCTGCCGTCTTCCCTCAACCTGAAAGAGACTCTCTTCAATTTTTTTTCACGATCGCCTCCTTCCATCTCCAGTTTCCCTGCGCACTTGGACAGCGTCAGTCTTCCCCACATCCTAGTCGCGGGCCTGTCCCTCCCCCACCTCGTCTTGTCTCTTCGCGCCCGAAGAGTCTGTCTCTTGGGCTCCAGAGACACCCTTCTTCTCGGGTTTGGAGGCGCTGGCGGAGACGGCAGCTGCCAGAGCCGCAGCCTGTGCCGAAGGATCATAGTCCCGTCTGAAGCGAGCGAGTTGAGCGTCCGCAGCCTCGCGGGCTTTCTCCTCTTTCGTCTTCTTCTGCTGCTCCAGAAAAGGCAGAAACTCCTGCCGGTACTCCTCGGCGCATCTCTCCAACTGGGTTAGCACGTCAACCATACCCTGACAAGAAGAGAGAAACAAACAGACAGTTCGTTTTGACTCCTCAAACACTACCACGTCTCTCGGTCGAAACAATAGCGAAAAACGCAAACCTACACAAATATACATACATGTGTATGTATATATATGTATGTATGCACGTATGTATGTATATATATATATATATATATATGTACATGTGCATCCAGGTATGTGGATAGAGGGATAGTCGATGCAGAGAGAGAGGAAAACACACACGTATGGGTAAAGAGAAGAACACAGAAATACAGATAAAGAGGCAGAGAAAACTCCACACATATACATAGATAAATAGATGCATACGTATATTGATAAAGAATACGATATGGAGTGGCCCAAACACTCTCTCCCTCTGTGTAAATCACGATCGATGCCATACTCGTTCATCCTCTCCGGAAACAAAGGGATGCAGAAAGATATCTCTGCGCCTCTATGCCTCTGCATGTCTCCAAAAACACCCTCGCTGCATCCTACAGCCTGCAAGCGTCCATGCGCACTAGCCATACATATATATGCACTTTTCTATGCAGTTAGTTAGTTATATATATATATATATATAGTATATATCTGTGTATATGTAGACTTATAGATATCGACAGAAAGATATACGCCTACACAGATCTACACATAGCTGTACAGGGAGAAAGGCGCACACGCAGAGATACAAAAACAAATACAGACGCACAAATCCATGCTTGTGTTGCGTCGTGTCTCGAGCAGACATCTGGCTGTTTTTGAATTTCCATTTTTTTCAGGGTTTCAGGTTTAAGGATTTCTCCTACCTCCCCCGAGACGGAGGAGACGCCGATCGTCTGAATGACGCGGTAAAACTCGACGAGCATGAGAGCACTCGAGCGGCTCAAGCTGGCCAAGTAACTCTCGTCCGTCAGCAACGCCTCCTGATGAAACACATTCCAGCAAATCACCGAAGCATCTCGAATTCGGATACAAGGCGTTGCTTTCTCTCTCTCTCTACGCACGCATATATATATATATATATATATATATATATATATATGTACATATATAGTGTGCAACGTTTTGGCTCACGCTCCTGCAATGTCGAATACCCTATGCCTGTACATCACGGCCTGGAATGCCTCGGCAACTTCATAGTTGTCCGTATCCCTCCCCTCTGTCGCACGCCGAGGTTTCCACAAGAGTCTCTTATTCTCGCTCGCTTCCACTGCCTACAAAGCCCTACGAATTTACATCTTTTTGCTTGCAAACACGCATGCGAACGTACACCCGCATATGCGTGAGGAGGAACGAAAGATCTGAGTGACTCTTCCGCGACTTGTCTGTCTCCTTTCTGTGACTGTTTTGATGTCCAGGCTTGTGAGAGATGGGATCTCTAGAAGGCGCGCGTGCGCGCGTGTCTCTCACCTGGAACGCGTCGTAGTTTGTCATCCATTCTTGGCAGAGTTGGTGGTTCGCCACGTCGATTTTGTTGAAGCATCCGATGAAGGGCAGTTTTGCCTTGTAGAGAACGCTGCATGCGTACAGCATATTGCTCATCAGCGTCACCGGCCTGGAGCATCTGGGAGTGTCGAGCACGTAACATACGCAAGTCGGCAGCGACGCGCTGAGGCTCTCGAGGATGATTGTGCCGCTCGCTGACCAGGTGAAGACTTCAATCTGGCCGGGAGTGTCGACGAGGATCACGTCGTGCGTCGATTTCCGCTGTTCGAGGAGTTGCAAGACGTCTCCGAACTTTGTGGCGAACAAGTTCAGCGACGTCAGAATCGCGCCGTTCGGCCCGAGACGGTAGTGCTGCATCACTTTCTTGTAGTCGACGGTGTCTCGGATGTCAATGTTCGGCTCGTAGCCGAGCGAAACGACTGCCGGATCCAAGTTCACAGTGTACACGCGCTTCCCACTTTCACGCAGAAACTTGTGCAAACCCGTCACAAACGTCGTCTTTCCGCTCCCGGCCATGCCGACAATCACCATCACCATTGCAGAACGAGAAGAAGAAGAGGAAGAAGACGAGGAAGAAGACGAGGAAGCAGACGAGGAAGAAGAAGAGGAAGAAGAGGAAGAAGAGGGGGGAGAAGAGGGGGGAGAGGGAGACGAAGAAGACGAGGAAGAAGAGAGGGGAGAGGGTGGGGCTGGGTCTGCTGCTGGCGGTGTTTCCATCTTTGATAAAGTAGAAGCAGAGGTCTCGGACGAGGAAGGAGAGAAGATGGGGCGAAGAGCGACGAAAGAACGGAGAGAAATGACGCGGCAGCGGAAAACTGGAGCCTTTGATAAGCGCGAGACGCGGGGAAACGAGGGAGAAGTGCAGGCAGAACCCCGAAGAAAATGGAGAGGAAGAACCAGCGAGGGAAGGCAGCCACCGGCAAACGTGGCTTCGATTCTTTTAAAAAGCGGACGGGAAGTTCTAAAGCTGTTTTTCACCTCCAAAAACAAGATACACCCGGAGGAGAGGACTGTTTCCAAAAAGTCTCCTCGTCTCGAAAGACGATAAGAGGGGCTCCTTGGGCGTGTCGAGGCGAACACAGAACTGGGAAAACCGGAGAAAAACGGAAAAAGGACACTGTTCTTCGTGGAAAATGCATGCACTGCCGCGTTTTTGGGGAGACACGGCGAGAACCAGCGGGCGAGAAGACGAGAAAATGCGGGTTTCCACGCCGCGAAGACGACAGTGAGAAAAGACAGATTCCGGTGAAAGAGAGTCAAGAGACGAAAATCTTGAAAGGATAGTTATGAAATAAACTCAGCAGAAACCAAGAAGCGTTCTCAGCTCACAGAGAGAAAAGCGGGCTCTGTGGCGTCTCGATGGAGATCTCGGCGCCGTACTCAAGGCTGCACAGAAGATAAAGAGATACGCCTGTGTGTATTTTAAAAACGTGTTCAGAAGGGTGGAGCGAAGCATAGTGCGAGGCTATCTGTGTAAGGAGAGGCAGAAAACAAAACGTCAGAGACCGCGTTTTTTCTGTGCGATGGGCAGTCCGCTCCACGGCTCTCTTACTTCTCGCGAACATTGAGCTGGAGAGACACTCGGAAGACCCGTGCGCCGAAAAACGCGGGGTTGCAGATATCGCTTCCTCAGAAAATTTCACGCTCGCCTGCATGCACGACAGTTGAGGGTTCGTTGCATCTCTCTTGCCTCCGTAACTGTTTCTGCTGTTTTAAGGTGTCTCTCGGCATCGGCGGTCCCATTTTTGCCGCGCATTCATTGGTCGGCCAGCTTCGCCTGCTCGGATTTCTCTTCTCCGTCGACAAAGATTGAGATTTCCTATCAAGTCGCGCGCGCATGCACACGTGCTGGCTGTTCAGCGAGCCCTCCGGGGAGACAGCTCGGCCCAGCGGCGGCCCGGTGTCTACTTTGTGCCCGAAAAAACGCGGCAGAAAAGACCTGAGGTCGACCAGAGAGAGATGGGAGGAGAGTCTCTTGACGCGTGAGTAAAAAGACTGCAAAGTCGGCGGTCCACGGTTCTCTGCTGTATTTTTGTGCCGGAAAGCGGGTTCCAATTGAAAACCGCAAATTCGCGGAGACAAACGTGGATCTGTGTGCGTGTGTGTGTGTCCTTCCGTCGAAGCCGACAGCATTTCTGTCATTTTGTGGTGTGGTTTTAGGGTTTTCTCGCACGTGCAGGCAATCGCCTCGCGACGCCGGGGGCCTTTGCCGTACCTGCCGAGAGCCGATCCGGAGAGAGGATAGCTGGGTGTACACGCGCATACACGCCTCAACGAATGAAAGACGTTTTCTAGAGTTCAGGTGTACGGTGAGCCTTCGCGAACCCAAAAGCGATCGTGCCCTTTGATTCGCCACTTTGTGCTCGGTCGCTTCCTCGCTCCTCGTCGCCCTGTGAGCATTTTGGGTCTCCGATTCCTGGAACAACTCAACAGCTGGCGACCGGAGTGTGAATGGAGAACAAACTCTGCATGCGGCCCCGTTTTTCCCGCGAATCTTGAATCGCGACAGAGTGCGCCGTCACAAGGAGGACCGCCTCCCGCCCATACGCACAGACATACTGAGGCCAGATTGTCTCGCGAGGCAGGGCAGAGGCGCATATAAAACCGTCGATCCGTACGTGCGCATCTTCCCGTCTCCTAGCACGTGCAACAGGCCATTCTTTGTCGTGCCTCTTCTCTAATGCTCCTTGAACCTCAAAGAACGACAGTTCGATTTGGACAGTTGCATGTGGGGAGTGGGGGCGAGGCTTATGTGACAGCGCCTCGTTTGTTCACGCAGCCTCAGCTCCTCGGCGTCGGCACGTCCTTCCTCGCCCACTCTTGTCTTTCCCCGTCTGAGTCCGCGTTTCTGTCCCTGCCCCAGGCAGCTCACTTTTTTGTCGGCATTGCAGCCAGGAAGCGGCGCCATGGAGGGAGCGAGTCTGGGAGAGAAGGAAGAGAAACACGTCCTGGTCGACGGCGCTCCTCTTCTCTCGCAGTCTGCGATTCCCGCGTGGGCGCACTTTTGTTTTAAATGCAGAGTGTATCGAACCGTGCCCGCAGGCGGCGTGCTCGACTCCGCGAAGGCTGCAACGCGGAAAACGCTGTGGGATGCCGGCGAGACGGGGCGTTCTTCACGGGGCCTGTCAAACAGATCCGACGAAGAGCAAAAGACCGCGCAAGAGGAAGAAGAGGAATACGCCCACCTTCTCCACGACGTCCTCACTGCTTACGGGGAAGTCTCGGATTTGAACTACTTGGTCAGCTGTGAAGACAGTGTACATACGCCTGAAGCTGCACAGACACCCCAGCCGGCAGGTGCACCTTCGGGTGTACATACACCCGGGCCGAGCACGGACTGTGCGTCTTCGGAGTCCTTTTCCCCGGAGAAAAAAGCCAGGGCAGGCGCTTCTGCGGAGCACACTTTGGTTGACGCGCACATGCTGGTTTCGTGCCATGTCGGCCGGAAGGTTTGTGGCCACAAGGGCGTCGCTCACGGCGGATTCATCGCGACGCTCCTGGACAACTCCCTAGGCTACATGGCGCATTTTGTCTTCAAACGCGCGGCGACCAAGAATCTGGAAGTCACCTTCCTTCGACCGCTGCTCGTGGACGCCTCTATCGTCGTCGACGTCGGCATCTCCAGTCACGATCCCGAGAAAGGCGTCTGCACCGTCGTCGGCACAGTGTACGCACTCACGCCCCCGCAGCTCAGACACCTCGGCAAGCCGGGAGGGAACTCCGCGGGCTCGAGAAAAAAGGGAGAGGCGACGGCCGCCGACCAAGCCGAGAAACGCACACAGCCAATCTCGAGCGGCGGAACCGCCGTTCCCGACGGGGTCTGGGTAGTCGCGACTGGGAAAGCTATCATGGTGGACGTGACGCAAAAGTGGAAAGGCATAGAGTGAAATGGAAAGAAACACTCCAAGCAGAACGCAAACAAACACGGAAGTTCTAGCCTTCCAGCAAAACGACATACCTAAAGGTCAACACAACCTCCGCAGGATTTCAAGAGCCGCCCGTATTCATCTATGCCTTATATATATATATATATATATATATATATATATATATAGCTAGATAGATGTCTGTGGAAATGTGCTTCAGTCTGCACGTGCATGCCATTGGACATACGTGTTCTGCTCTCTATACCCACCTCCCCTGCTGTAAATTCATCTATGCAAATGCACAAAGATGGATCCTTCGAACTGCGGGAAACCGCTGGTGCTTTTTGCGCGTCTAAATTGAATTTCGACGTTCGCCTGGCACGTGCTGGCTTCGAGTGGACGCAAGGCGTGGGAAGCAGACTGTGAGCCCATCGGCTACGTGTCTCGATTGCTTTACGAGAAAACAAACGAACAGGACGAAGAAAGTGTCGTCATTCATGATCAATCCCAACATTCAACAAAAATGTACACCGTCCTTCATCTCTCCTCTCTTTGTCTCTCCTCTCTTCTTCTCTCCTCTCCTTGTCTCTCCTCTCTTCTTCTCTCCTGCCTTTGCCTCTCCTCTCTTTGTCTGTCCTCTCTCTGTCTCTCCTCTCCTTGTCTCTCCTCTCCTTGCCTCTCCTCTCCTTGTCTTCCCCCCTTCGTCCGTCCTCCCTCCTCTCTTCTTCCCTTCTCTCTCATTTTCTCTTCTCGCCGTCTCTCTCCTTTATTCTTCTCGCCTTTGCTCTGAGCCGTCACTCTGTCTTTTGTTTTCCCGCCTCGTCCTCGGCAGGCAGAAGCGTCGTAGCCACGTCGCTGTCTTGCACGCAAACGTGCTCGGCGCGCTCAGAGTTTGCAGCTCCACTCCCCTCTGCACGCAAAAACGTCTCTTCAGCGATCTTCTCAAGATGAAACATCAGGCACAAAAAGAAACTCAAAACGCACGTACAGACGTAAAAACCACGCCGCCACCCACGTCCGTCTTTATCTCCACGCCTGTCAAAGTCGAGGCCTCTTCCCCGTATAGACGTGAGTCAACCTCCACCTACATGACTGTGCATCTACATATATATATATATATATATATATATATCATGTCAGTCCATCAACATGCAAATATATATATATATATATATATATATATTTATATGGCTGACACCGCTGACCCGATATAAACGTGTGTTTGTACGTATGTATCTGCATCTACGAATTGATTTATGCGAAGCAAATGCAATGAAAACGTCACCTGCATGTGTGCTTTGAACTACCGGTTTCGTTCTTCTTTTCACCTACCTGCCTGGATGTCTCGGACGCGCAGCCAAAAGGTCTCGCCTTGGATTTTGACGGGAATGACGGTGTTTGCAGTCAAACTCGAGTAGTGCCGTATTTCCTCCTCGAGCACTTTCTAACGAAACAACGGCACATGGCGAGAACACGCGCTGTCCATCTCCAGCATGCAAAACAAAAGAAGCGAACCGAGCGGGAGAGAGGCGAGAGTACGCTGGCATCTGCCCCGCGTATGCAGTCTCTCACAACCAGCGGAACCACGCGACGTTCGACTCCAAGCATCACACGCTCTTTTTGCGGGAATCGAAAAAAAGGACAAAACCAATGCCCAGCGAGAAGAACGCAGCTTCGTAAGTCGTGTCTGCCAGAGAGGAAACAAAAAAAAACAATCGAGACGCGTCCAGAACCACCGCGCAACAAAGTCGAAGTCTCTTACCTGGATGTCCTGGTTCGTCGCCTTAACGGCCCGAAGGAAGGCTGCGCTCGCTGGCTGCAGCGTGACATGCGCTGCGAGGGGGAGACGCTCCCATTTGCATGCAACAATCGAGAAAGGCCTGGAGGCAGCGAACCGGTCGGCAGTTCTCGAGTAAACTACACTTAAAGCGATATACATATATATATATATATATATATATATGCAGGTGCAATTTGAGGTCTGCAGACCTTTACAAGCATAGCTTTTGTGGCCCAAAAGCATAAATATCTATATATCTAGATAGATATACATAGATCTAGGTATCTATTCATACTGATGTATCCAGAGAGAAAAAAGATAAATAAATATTTACATATACGTCTACACGGACCGATAAGAGTATCTCTGCGATCTATGGCATGTAAACCAATGTCGGTAACAATATGGATTTGTAGATGAACACAAGCAATCGGACATAGATAGATATAGACATAGCAATAGATATACACGTACAAAAAGCCGTGAGGGTGTTCATGCGTTTGTTGAAACATTTAATGTGACGAGGACGCACCGCAAGTTTAGAGTCTTCATGGCCCATAGGGGGAGGAAGATGAAATTTTTGGGAGCCGCGAAGTCGAGCACGCTGACTGAGACGCGTCTCGGAGCGGCCATTTCTTTCTTTTCTCGTCCTTTCTGTCCTTCGCATCCCTTCGCATTCGACACCGCAGCAGCCTCGTCTTCATCTGTCCCTGCCTCCAGGCTCTCTGCGGCGAGTTTCTGCATTCTTTCCGCGAGCGCCTCCGCGTCAAATGGGCCGTACACCTTCTCGAGGAGGAAGTGCCACGGCGCGTCCCACTGTCTCTCCAGGAGCTGGCAACGCGCGACAAAGACCCATACGCTCGCACGTCACGAGTTATATGCATATATATATATATATATATATATATGTACATATATATATATATATATATGTATATACGCAGGTGTATATGGTCCGCAGACGACGGATTAGCAGGACGGCAATCCTCGCCAACCAGATATCTACAAGTGTATATATATATATATAGGTGTGTTGAGAGTCCAGCAGAACGCGAGATGAATGGTCATGTCGCCGGAGAGCCATGCGCGTCACCAGACCGATTCAAAGCAAACCCATGAGGAGTCAACGTCGCGAGTAACACGAAGCAGACGGTACAGGGGGTCGGCACATGGAGTGTCTGAAGAAAGGAGTCGGCCAGATGCCCGAGAGGTGAACTCCGGAAGCCGAGTGGATTCGGGGAGAATAAGACAGCACAGGAAAACGTGTTGTGCGGTCTCAGGCAGCCTGACACCGTAACGCTCCATCGCTTCGTCTCCCTGTGGGGCCCAACTCGCGGACTGTCCAAAGTGTGGTGCGCGAATCGTCCAGGAACCGCTATTGAAGTCTCTTTTTCTGAAGAACAGAAATCCCGGATGCGAATCCCGGGTGCGCATGCAACGGAACTTACCAGCGGCAGAACTTCCCGCGGGAAAGACGCTTTATCGCCTTCCATGATGTGGTTGTGGGAGAAGTGACCTGAGACAAGAACAACAGCGTGTGTTAGGACGAAAACGGAAAGTGGGGTGCACACCGCCCGAGGCAGGAGATGCCGATGGTGACAGACTTTTCAGTTGTATGACAAGTCTCGATGTTTTCTTCCCTCCCTCTCTAACCGCCCGAGGACCCGACGTTCTCTACATATAGAGAATATAGATATACATACACGTCGATAGATACAAACAGATACAGACAGATGCAGATAGCGACAGACAGATAGATAGCTACACATAGATAGATACAGTCAGATAAAGAAAGATAGATAGAGGCAGAGAGAGAAACACAGATAGATGTCCCCGCCACCTTCGCAGGTGCTGAGGGCACTTCAGCATCTTTCTGCTGGGAACCTGAAAGCGAGAAATGAATCCCGTCCGAGACAAAAGTGCGGGCTTCAAAGAGACGCTGGGATCGCCGATGCTTTGCAGAGAAGACGCACGACGCCTCCTGCGGGGCATGCGATGCAACCCGACGCTCAGATGCGTTTCTCATCAGGGAGGCGAAGTCGGCGGTTCGAGGCGACGCCCCTCCAGTACCACATCGCGACCTCGATCGCAAAAAGAGTCTCCTTCCTCCGTTTACCTGCAGGTGGATTCAGTGCCTCCGATAGGGGCAAGACGAGGTAAACGCGGTCCGTGCTCCCCTGCTGCCGAAACAAAATATTCATGTCTTCGACTTGCTGCTCCATCTGACGCAAAAACACAAACGAAAAAACACAAAGAATTCAAGAGACGCACAACGGGTCCAAAAGGGGGAAACGCAGGGCGAAGACGATGGCGACGAAAACCCGAAACCTCCAGGAAATCATTCCTCGTGTATATACGCGTAGCCATGTGGGTCTATGTCTAGATTCATGCACCGAGAAGCCCGTATACATGTCGCTGCCTGCACTTGTATGCATGTGTAAAACGCGTATACCTACTGTATCTGTGTGGCGCATGCACATATATGTATATATATGTATATATGGGTTTGAGAATATAGTGATACAGATAAAAAGATCTGTATGTCTGAGTCTACACGTGCATGCAGAGCATTGCACGGTGGGTGATTCCACCAGGAAAACTGCCTCTCGAATTTTCTTAAACACTTCAGCTTCCATCGCTTGGACCTTGGCCTCACCCGTGCACGTAGAAACACATCAGAGATCCACGAAAAGAAGCCACGCCGTTTTCTCCTCCCAGGCGTCTTCCCTTCAGTTTCTCCTTCATCCCCCTCTCTCTCTTCTCTCCCTTCTTCTCTCTCTTCTCTCCCTTCTTCTCTCTCTTCTCTCCCTTCTTCTCTCTCTTCTCTCCCTTCATCTCTCTCTTCATCTCTCTCTTCATCTCTCTCTTGTTCACTTTCTTCTTCTTCGCATTCTCCTCGCTCTTCTTCGCTCTCTTCTTCTCCTTCGTCTTCTCTTGCTCCACGGGTTGCGTCAGTGCCGTCGTCTGCCTCGTCTAGGATTGGATTCTTTGCGTCTCTGGCGTCGATCGAGTCGGTCCCCACTTCCCCAAGTCCTTTGTTGCCTTGTCTCCTCGTTTTCTCTTCTTCGCAAGAGGACCGTGGGTCGAGTTTGCAGAGGCGTTCCACGCCCCCGCGAACGGGCGACTTCTGGGATGCTCGCGGCTCTCGCTCCGCCACCGCAAACCGGTCCGCCGCGTCTCTTCGCTCACCGCGGAACCACGAGGAAGCGTTTCGGTCGTCCTCCGGAAGGTTTCTCGCAAGGGGAAGCGGCCTGCCTAGTGGCGCGGCGGTCTGTGGCGCAGACGCTCCGCCCCCGCGGTCCCTGCATTTGCGTTTTTCGGTGTGTCTCGACTTCGAGGAACACGCAGGTTTTTGCCCAACATCTCTCAGCGGCCCTGGAGCAGCCAGCGTGGCCACGCCGCCGCGGAATCTCCGCAGGAAATGCGGAGACGGCAGGCGACGGGGAGGCAGAAAGCGACATCTCTCAGATGCCCAGCGAAGAAGCCCAGGAGAGTCGCAGACTGGAGAGGCGCCGCAGCCAGAGGAAGGCAGCGAACCGAGGGATGAAACTGACGGCGACAAGGCCGAGGAAACGTGTGCAGCCTCCAATTGAAGCGGCACGCGCCTTCGCTTCTCGGCTTCGAGTCGAGAAGCAAAAACGCCGGAAACAGCAGAAAAGGCAGGAAAAGAGGAAGGAGACCCCAGCGAAGCCAGAGGCCGCCGAGAGGACGCCTCGCCTAGGGTCACTGCCGAGGCCAACAGAAAAAACTTGGGAGCGGAACAGGAAAGGAAGAGAGCAGAGGGGTAGTTCTCTGCGCTTCTCCTTTGTTCAGGGAGAGCTGCGAAGGCGGCTCCACCTTGGCGCGAAGCGTGTCCACATCTCCGGGCGCGAGAATCGAAACACAGCCACGACAACAGGGTCAGAAGACCAGCGAGCCCGAGGGCGTCACGGATCCGGAAGAAGCGAGAACGCCGCGAAAAAGCAGAGGAAGACGATTTCGATCGAGGGCAAAGAGGCGGTGTGTGTGGCGAGAGGCGTGGGAAGCGAAACGGCGGCTTTGTGTCATATCGCAGAAACCCTGTGCACATTGAGGGCGATGTGCGCCGCGCGCTATGCGTGCCTGAGGGAGCGGCCTCGCGCGTTGGTGTTTCTCTCTCCATCCTGGAGGGGCATTTTTCGATTGAAAATGAGTGTCTTTGTTTGCGGGGAAAACGCGCAAGTGCGAGAATTGCACAAGGGAGACGGGGAACGACAGAAACGATGGAAAAACGACAACACGAGCGGCGGTAAATTCGGGGGTGGCCGTCCGCAGCGCTCAGGGAAGACAGCTCAGCTCGACAAGGCGCTGGAACCCTCGTGGGACTTTCCTTTGCTCGGTTGAAAAGCTTTTCAGCGATTTCCATTCAAACGCAAAACGAGAACTCGTCAACCGGCAGAGACAAGCATGTGTATGTACATGTGCATGCGAGAGAGCGACAAACCCTTGAGTCGTGCGAAGTGTGGCGGGCACAGGTGAGGGCGAAAACGGACAGCAGGGTTCTTACATGCTTAAAATCGATATCCAGAGGGTTTGAGAGAGAAAGGAAACATCTCTGCATCGCCCATGAATGCTAATCTAACGGCGCCCCCGAGGCTGAGCTGTCGCATGCGCCTTTCCTCGGAGACAAACAGGCACTCAACTGACTGGTCGACTCGGTCCGACCCTCGAGGAGAGGCTTAAGTGTGTTTGAAGAAAAATCGGAAGAAAGGAAGATGCTCGATGTAAAGATGTGTAGAAGACATCGACAATCTTCCGCAAACTCTGAAGCCGAAGCACTGCGGCACGCGGATTCAATCGGGGGTTCGCGTGCAAGCGCATGCACCCGTCTCGTGTCGCCTCGGCGCTGTCTCCGAAAGAAAATGGCCGAGAAGGCATGAGGAGAGCGCAGAGGTCGAGTGCTTTTGCAGAGAGGGGACGTTTCTGTATACAACAGGAAACCTTCAAAAGGTCTCTTTGTGTGTGCAGGCACATCAGCTGCTCTGGATCGTCATCATCAAGTCTGTCACGGGCACGAGCGGGTCACGCAGCCGGGTGTGGAATCCAATGCAGCCTGTCTCGCTGTTCAACATTTTGAAGTGGAGAAGAGAGTACCGTGGAACAAGATGCACATACCTTATGCAAGCACGTCTGTCGATAAAAAAAGATAGATGTAGCGGTTTACAGGAGTCGTCATAGCGGACGGTGTTGGAGGCAACCGTCTAAGCAAGGCTGACCCCCCCTACGGTAGCTTTTTTTTCTGTACGCGTCAGTAGCATCATCCTGTGCTACAGCTGACACGATTTCACTTTCACGTTCACGGCCATCCTTGTTAGCGTGAAAAGGAGGGGGCGTCGGTTCTCTTGGTACACGCTTCGTACCGCGCAGCCATAATGTCAGTAGTTAGACTATTCTTAGAGCGATAAACGCCGACCCCTTCCCCTAGACCACTTCAGGTTTGTCCATTTCGGCTGTGTTTTTTGTCTTCTCGTGGCCGGCAAGTCGGGTTGCCTTTGCTCGAGTTTACGCAATGTCGAAGTCCGAAAGGCAGCGGGCATCTGTAAAAGCAGTGTAAGAAGCGCGATGGAAAGGCTCTAGTAATTGGAGTAGTGTCGTAGCGGTGAGCAGACAAAGGGTGCTTTCGCTTTTAGGGGCACGAAGCCGACGGCATGCAACAGAAAGGAAACAGAGGTCCTGTGTGAAGCGGAGAGACAGAGGTGAAATTCATGGTTTCCTTCGTTACAGTCCACCTTCAGCCTACACGTCGAAACAAGTCAGTCAGTGGCGGCCAGTAATCCAGTGTGTCTACTCTCTGCACGGCAAAAGCTTCGGGTGAGAAGAAATCGAGTTCTGTGTGCTTAGGCGGGGGACTTGAATTGGCAATGTGAGGGTGATATGGACCCGTCCGTACAGCGTGACCCGGTAAATTCTCTTCCGTCTGCCGGTTGCTTCAGGTCCCTTTACGTAGCCGGGAAGCCACAAACGGTACACGCGTTTTCCCTTTGCGGTGGTAGAAACACCTTCACCTTCAATTGCCCACATATTCGCAGGCGCCGAAAAAGACTGATTCGTTGATCGCGTCTCGTTCCACGTTGAGCTCTAGTCGCATCTCTCTCCATATATATATATATATATATATATATACAGCCCTATATTTTTACATGCAAGTATGCAAACATTAAATATGGATATTTGTACATCTAGGTATCGTCCACCATTTTCCCGCGTATGTGCATGCTTTCCTGTGGGAGACTCTGTCGACGTCGCCAGCATGTTGCCTTGCGTTTTTTTCTGTTTGTGGATTCTTCTCTGGTCTACGTCTGTCTTCTGCCACCTGGTTCAATTTTTTTTACCATTGACGTGGCATGTACATCTGTTCTTCTAACGCTTCTCCTTGCCTCCTCCCGAGGAGAAAAACAAGAAAGTGTCCCTTTCACAGGGCAGGTAACTCCCTCTCATTCCTTGTCCACGTTAAACGGAGGAAGGCTTCTTGAGCAGTCTTCTCGTTTGTTGCTGGTCTTCGGACTTCTTCTCCTCCGTTCGTTCCGCAGGTTTGTCTTCGGGGCCCTGCCCCGCTCTGTCGTCCGCGCCTTCTCCGTTCTGTTTCGCCGTATTTTTCTTGATATCGTCGGCCCCCTTCTCGTCGCCTGTCTCGCCTGCCTGATTCTTGTCTTTTTTTGCGGGAAACTGGGGTCCAACGCCGTCTGCCGCGAGGCGTTTCGCCAATGCGGTTCCCCGGCAGTCCCCACCGTCCCATTCACTTTCGGCGTTGTAGCAGTTTTCGTCGCAGTTTCCATCTCCAATGAACTCTCGCGCGCAGAACTGGTAGACGTACGGCTTGGCGTCGTAGTCGACCGCCGTCACCCACGTGATGCCGTTGCAGTCGCCATTGTCGTATCCGCAGTCTTTGTTGTTGCAGTCGGGGTCGCAAATGCCATTTCCGATCATCCACGTGCGGCAGCTTCCAGAGCAAGTATCACAGTCGCCCTTGTCGTGGTAGCACTCGGGAATGTCGCATTCTTTGTCGCACTTCCCGTCGCCGAGCCACACGTGCGGGCACTCGAGCGAACACATTTGTCTACAATCGAACCCATCGAACTGGCACTCGTACGTGTTGCACTCTGGGTTGCACACACCGTTCCCGAGCTTGCCTTTCACGCATTCGCACGCCGCCAAGCCAAGTTCCTGTTTAAGCAGCTTGGACACAGACTGGTCGGGGTCCTCAGAGTTCCCCGTCACTTCGTCGAGCTTCTGCTGGAGTGTCTGTACACTCGGCAAGTTGCGGTCATACCAGTCTTTGCAGTCACCGCCGTCCCAGTCGCATTCTTCTTTGTAGCACTCCAGGTCGCACTGCCCGTCGCCCGGCCAGCCCGGCCGACACTCGCCCCCGCACCAGCCCTGGCAATCGGGGCCGTCGTACCCGCATTCTGCGACGTTGCACTCGCTGTCACACCAGCCGTCGCCAACCCAGTCTTCCAGGCATTCCGCAGGGCATGTCGGATAGTGTTCTCGCAGGTGATCGTGAGGCGGGTAAAAGGGCGCTTCCGGGAAGCCTCCGTGTCTGTTGCTCGGGTAGACTAGGTCTTCTCCTTTACGGGACGCATGCCACTGACTGACGTCGCGTTCCAGAACGCCGGACGGTTGGGAGGGCTCCGGAGCGGCCGAGGTTGACTCTGCCGGGTTCTCTTCCTTGGCGGCTTGTGAAGATTCCGTTCCGGATGCGGCAGATGACGGCTGGCGAGATTCGTCTGAACCGTTCTCTGTGGCTGTCGGAGAAGAAGCGACAGCGCTGGAAGGCGAAGAAGGGGGGGTGCCCAGGAGGCCTACAGCATCTTCCTGCAAGTCAGGGAACGATGGTCAGAAAGCGAAAAGAAGCGGAAAGGAATCGGGATGTCCGACGGGAAGCAAAAACAAAAAGGCAAAAGAAAGGACCTGGCGAAGGCTAGGGACCAACGCAAGCGTTTGCATTACACAGAATCTGCACGGAATGGCAACAGGACTAATGTCCAGGGCTGTTGTTACACAGTACAGTACAACAGAGACAAAACATTCGTAGGCACCTGACAGCGTGTGTCATTCTTGTGAGACATGCGTCTGCCACAATATTTATACACATAGAGGAGACAGTCTTTTGTAGCACGGCAGGTAGGCAGAAAGGCCA
The DNA here is from genome assembly GCF_000208865.1 of Neospora caninum Liverpool. NCBI lineage: Eukaryota > Apicomplexa > Conoidasida > Eucoccidiorida > Sarcocystidae > Neospora > Neospora caninum. The sequence continues at coordinate 2,088,385 of NC_018391.1, forward strand.
GCACACACAGAAAGGTATCTGCAAGTTCGGGTAAACATACGCACACGCCCGTGTGGATATGTGTGTAGTTGTTCAAATCGTGTAGTGAGATGTACATGTCACAAGGATAAAGACGTTTGCTAACAGTGCTTACGTTTACAGAGAAGAGAAGACGGGCATGCATGAGCATATCAGAATCGTACCGTGTCTGTGTCCGCCGCTGTCTGGGCAGCACGGGCAGCAGCAGTGAGGGTGGCAGGATCTGAGAAACGTGCCGCTGGCTTCAGCAGCGCATCATGTGCTGCAGGCGCTCCTTCAAACAGAAAGGGAAAAAATGAAGAAGTAAAGGATCGATCGCACATTGCTGACCTTTGGAGAGAATTTCTGTGAATGGTTCAGCGAAAACACGTGTACCGTCGCGAACCTGCTGCGCCGTCACAAGAGGGAGATTCTGCTGCTTTCAGGGACTGAAGCGGATGATGCTGTCCTCTGTTTACTTGTGTCGGATTTGTTTCTCTTAAGCTGCCCCCTATCTTGGCACTGCCCTCATATAGTGGATCTAACGCAGTTGTCCAGTGACCGTCGTATGGCTTGTACGCACCCCAACCCGCCAACGAAGATATGAAAACATCAGAAGGCCTGGACAGGATAAGACAGGGACCGCACGATACCGGGGGCATATAATAAAGGTAATCGTTTGTAGATACACACATAGTTGCCTATCCAGTCTTATTAGCCGTAATGTTGCATGCAAACATTGCCTGTAGATCGATACACTTGCAAGCAAAGGTTATCCATCTTGCACGTAATCAGGAAACGCTTTTCGTTTCTCTGTCTTACCGACGACAACGCGCCCCTGAATCAAGCAGCAGAGGAAAGCGAGGAGCAACACGGGAACGAGAAAGACACTGTTCAACGCCATGGCGACGAGTCAATTGATCTTTCGGTTTCAGGGGGCAGCTCGGGGAACAGAAGAAAAAACTGGAGGTGCTCACTAGAGAACACGGCCGACTTGTTGGTTTTCTCTGTTTCGAGACTAGTCGCTGCAACGCGTGCACGCTTGAAACGGGGTTGTGCGTTCACACGGCAAGAAGTGTGCATTCAAACTGCTTTCCGCCTCCGGTGTGGAGGAGAGAGGGTGAGAAAAAGCGATGACAGGGAGGACACCGGAAAAGAGAAAGCGAGAGACGTTGGTGAACCGAAGGGTTCTCTCGTGGGCGTTTTTGGGATGTTGGTACTCCGTGTTTATACCTGTGGAGACACGTGGCACACCCTGACAGTGTACACCCGCGTCGTTTTGACTCTGTAGATATGCCGGATCCTGTGTTTTTGTGAGCATGAATAAGAAAGAGCACGACACTCGAATCTGATCAGGAGGCAGAAGAAGTCAATCAGGTCTGCTATTTTTCTGGAACGTAAGTCACGATTACAGTACTACTGAAACGAACGGTCTTGAAAGTATGTTCGGTATCTGGCCTCCTTCCAACTCATAGCACGAAGAAATCGCGAAAAGGGAAAATGGTGTTGTTTATTGTTTTAGGGAACAAGTTGATATACCTGTTCTTTGCGATAGAGGCACATACACATATACTTCTCTGTCCACATCACTGACACGCACATACTCGGAAATCAAGACTTATCCGAAAGAGAAATCTGGCTTCGTCAGTAGTTGAGGAAAGTGAGTCACCTCATGCCACACGTAAACACATACAGCTACAAGAGAAAGCAGCAACTGCTCAAGAAATGCACATTAACTTTTCAGCCTCCAGCTATTGATCACTGCCTGTTTGAGCTCGAACCCAGGCTTGTAGAACGCGGCTCACGGTCTTCTGCAACTCTCCCATTTTTGACACCCTTTCTGCGGAAAAGGTCACCGGTAATCGGCAAGAGCTCACCACGGCTTTTCGCTGGAAATGAGGGAGACTTATGCGACTTTACACGCAGCAAGCAAACTTGGCGGCTATGGAAATAACTCCTGGCGAAGTTGCAGGGTATGGAGCGAACAGCTCGTAGTCCACAGGTATAGAGAGTGCGTCAAACGCGAAGCCATATGTCTTCCAGTTACTAGGTAAGGGTTCATTCGAAGCAAATATACACCGGAACTCCCTGTGTGTCATGGACACAGCCTACATTGTGGACAGTCAATCCGGTGTCGAGGGAATGTAGACGCGCCACATACACAGATTTCACCGTCACGCGTCTCACGTCCGCATTCTCAGAAGCGACAAGCAAGGTTCGTTTTCCGTCGTCTTCTCTGGCAGAGATGATACAGAAAAGCCGGCCAGAATGAGTCACAGAGATTGGTGCGCTTGATGTAGCCTCTGCATTTTTACGGTCGGCGAGGGATGACACATCACCGCAGTCGCCCACACCCGGCGACTCAGAACACAACTGACTGGGCTGCGAGGAAAACTTACTTTTTCGGGACAAAAGTGGTGAGTGGTTTGATGGAGAGGAGCCCCAGGAGTCTTCTCTAGACTCGGGACTCTCAGTCCAGCTTTCTGATTTCTCCTTCGACGCATACGTGGCGATCTGTAGCGTACACCGGTTGCCGGAGCGAGCTAGCCCATTCAATGTGACGAGCGCGTTGTGCTATACCAGAGCAAATATTTCAATGCTCGTCCGATCCCTTTTTGCACCGAGAACGCCACGTGAACAGGCGGGCTCTCTGACGAGAAAGAAGAATCCACGGTTCTGCTGTTACTAGCGTATTAACCAGAAACCGAGGAACATGAATATCTAAAAGAGGAGTGACGTACCTTTTTTGTCGGTATAGTCTAGGCGGAGGTTGAGTGTGTGTCAAACTTTTATAGTGTCACTCGCGGATCCGTTAAGCGTGTGCAAGTTGCGTAGACCCGACAGGCCGCTCTGGACGATATGTGAAAGCGCTCACTTTCTCAGAAGGCCTCTTCATAAAGAGGCTTTCTTGTACAGCTTTAACGCCTCACAATACGTGCATGAACTGTTAATGTGTGGCATTTTACTAGCTTGACCATTTGGTCCTTCCGCGTGCTCAGACTAGATCGAGACTTCCAGGAGCTCATAATTACACCTCTAGCTACACTTCACATCTCCATGTATCCATATGTCTCTCTTTATTCAACTTTATCTGCGCAAATGAATACGGGCACATCGATAGATCATATGAGTGTGCTTGGCGCAAGTATGTTTGTCTCATTCTCGGGAAAGAGAGGCGGATGGCTGCCCGAGCGAGCAGTAGACGACCGCGCATGCAGACGGCGACGAGGGACTGAAAAAAATATTCTCCCGCCACGGTGCTGGGTAGCTTCCAATGTGTTGGAAAGTAACAAACGATGACCTGCAGACCTTACTGGGAGTACTGCTCGACCGCCTTTCGGCCTTAAATTGAAGCGGAAAAAGGATGGTCCCTCCACATGCATATCGTTCGTTTTTTTGAGTAAAAAGGCAATCTTGCCCGGGGTCCGCGAGCTTCCCAGCATCTCCTTGCGCAGGCTCGCCGTTTGTTTTTCCCTGTTGTTCACTCCCGAAAACGCTGTTGGCTTGTTCAAAAACTCGATACGCTGGTCCATATCACAGCAAGATATATAGCTCAGCCATAGTGTATTTCGGTCCTCCTTGTTAAAACTCTGCGTACTTCCTGTGTCTCCTCTCGCCTCCCGGGCACTTGCCGATTTCCCTCTGGGGTGGTCCGCTCGCTCTTTCTACATCTTTTCCTAATGTTTTCGCCTGCTGGCCAGGCGCCTAGCGCTCCGGCGGCCAGCGCCGTCAGAGCAGCATGGGTTCAGGTGAAGACGCAGCGATTTGTTTCCGTGTTGCTCGACCAACAACTGGGCTGTACACCCACCTCAATCAGCGGTCCCGATGCAACACCTTTAAAAGCCGAGACCTCCGTTGAAAAACGGGCATCTTTTTGTCGTTTGAGGTGGCCTCTGTCGACTGTCTCTGTGTCCAAGTACCCGTCTTCGACTTTTGATGGAGTTTCCGGCGCCTGCGTTTTCCGTTCTGCGGCGCAGTTATCGCGGACAGGCTCCAGGGGCGTGCCTGGCTCTTCTCAGTCGCAGAACGAGACGCTCCCTTCTTTCTGCGACGGACAAAGTGCGCGGTTTTTTCATTCCAGCCGCGCCCTCATGCATCGCTCTTCCGCCTCGCTTATCTGCAGTTCCTCCGACGTGAACTTTCCGTCGGTTGCCTCGAATTCCACCGCTTTCCTGCCACTCCCTCCCGCTTGTTTTCTGCGCGGAAGCTCAGCAGTCGCAAGTGTGTTTTCGCCCTTCCCGTCGCCATGTCTCCTGCGCAGAACGAGCCGCCGTACCGCACCTTTCGGCGGTCTGCCTGGCGGTTTGTCGCCGTGGGCGGCGGAGGCCGGCGCAGCGCGGACCATGGGCGAGCTCGTGGAGTGCCGTTTTTTCGCGTCGGCGGCAGCGACCGAGCACGTCATCAAGGTTCCCTCCCTGGGGGACTCGATAACCGAGGGAGGCTTGCTCGAGTGGAGGAAGAAGGTGGGCGATTTCGTCGCCGTCGACGAGGTCGTGTGCGTGATCGAAACCGACAAAGTCACCGTAGAAATACACAGCGACTGCTCAGGCGTCTTGCTGTCTCAAGCGGCACAAGAAGGAGACACCGTCCATGTGGGTAGCCAGTTGGCGGTCATCGACTACTCAGATGCAGCCGTGGGAGCGGCTGCGCAGGTGGCAGACGCAAGCGCCAAAGCGGGCGCCGAAGCGTCCGCCGGAGGCGAGTCGGGCGAGCCTTCGGCTGCCAAGAACGGCCTGAGAGAATCTGGACTGGAGGCGCATCAGGCTGCGCCCCGCGCCTTCGGCGGCTCTCCCCACGGATCTCACGAGTCACTCGTTCAGGGCCGGCGACGCACGCCGCACATCGTCTTCAAGTTTGGGCGCAGGAAATGTGGAGCGGCGCCCCTGGCCGTCGCGCAGGAGCCTGCAGAGCCGACGGAGACATCCGAAGACCCGCTGCTAGAGTAAGGGAAAACACACCCAGGGCCACGCTGAGCCTCTGTATCCGAATACACCTCATGCGCGGTCGCTTAGCTTTAACACGAAACTGGGCAAATCCGTCTTCTCGCGTGTACAGCCGACCCCCAAGTGTGTAGCGAGGCCCGAGGCAGCTGGTGGCTAGCAAGTGAACACATCCGGTTTATGTCGGCTGCCGCACGAGTCTATACAGTCAAATTGAATTCACGTCCAGGTTCACATGTCTGCGGTTCACGTATCTGGTGCGGAGTGGACACGCCACGCGTAAGAAGAGCTGCATGGCGTCCTGCAGACGCGTCACCTTCCTTCCAAGGTGGAGGCGCCCAGTGGTTTTAGGTCTACGTTTGCACCGTTCTCCTGCGCAGTGGAAGACACAGTTCCCGGGGCTCGTGTGACTCTGGGACCTTCCTGAGCGTCGGGTCACGTTTTCCCGCATAGGCAATGTATCGCTGCTCAGGCGTCTGTACGCATGCACGGCTGCCGTTGTTTGAGCGGTCGAATGCGGATGTCGCTGGTTTTTTGGCTGTTGCCTAGACGGAATCTTATTAGACAAACGCACCAAGAGACTTGTGCCCAGTGCCGTTTAGTTGCGCGTTAATAATCTGCAGTGCCGTCTAGTGGTCCTCGATATGTAACCGCTTGTTCGGACGGAATCGCTGTGAGGGCGCCGGCGTCGAGACACCGGACGGTGTCCGTCCTTGAAGGAAAACCAGTGGGAGTGCGTGAAGAGCCTGGCACGTTCAAAAAGGCACGGGGATGTCATCAGTTTGCGTAGGTCGGCGACGACCGGAACCGTGGAGATTCCGTTTTGTTGCGTGAACAAAGCGCCACGAGGTCTTGAAGTGTTTCTCTCGAGAAGGGAGGCCGGGCACTGAGCTGTTTTTGCGTTTGAAATGTTCACTTGCAGGCTCTGGGGCGTGCCGAGGTGGCGACCGCTCGGTGAGGCGGAAATGGAAGCTGTGAATTTGGGAGGCGCCGGAAGCGCGGCAGACGCGCTCGGGATCTGGTCTGTCTCGCTCAACATGCAGCCGCCGAAGCCGCAGAAAGCAGGAAAGAACGCAGAGACAAGAAAGGCCAAGTAGGCGTGGGGCCCGTTTCGAACTTCCCGCCGTGTGTTCCTGTTCCAGCAAACCGAGTAACAGAGTGTCTTGGGGGGGTTTGCGGCCGCTGCTCGGTCGTGCGGCTCTGAGCAGTCTGGGACGCCGGAGTTCGAGCGCACGCGTAAAACGTTTGTGCGGAGGCGGGGCAACCGAGATTCTGGAGAGGATGAGGTGCGTAGAGCGAACGCGACGCCGAAGAAGGAAGCCAGGAGAGGGCCAAGAACGCCAGGACGCCAGATATGAAAACGCGCCCGCACGCGAAGAAACGAGAGGACGAAGAAAGTGGAGCGGCGCAGCAAACACGCGCGCGAGGCTGAAGAGCGAAGGGAAGGGCAGGATGTGCACGCCGCGCTCGCTGGAACTCTTGCATTGTGCAACCTAGCAGGAAATCGTGCACAAAATGCATTTTGAAGTGAACCATGTGGAATTTTCCGTCCAGTACCCTGTTTAAGCTTGATGGGAGATAGCGCGTGGAAACGGGATGCTGCGCGGAAACAGGAAATTGGTGTTGGAAAAATTCGGTGTAAACAGGAGGGCTATCGAGGCGGTCAGCGCGGCGTCCCAGACAAGGACGCTTGTGTTCATGACGGGCGTCGTACAAGAATGGTGGCTTTAGGTAGACACCGAACATCAGTGGAGAACTACGGTGTATCTCATGACACACCACTCTCGTCTGACAAAGCCTGAACACGTACAGCGATGTGGTGTAGATGATTCAAGAGGAGGCCCAGCAAAACAGGAACTCTCAGCGGCCACCATTGATGTGCGAATGAGAGGAAACGAAGAGGCTTTCTGTTGAAACATGGAGGATGAAATCGGCAGACGGTCTCGAGAGACGTCCCTGTTTGATGCAACGAATTAGACTCGCGTAGCAGCCACACAAGCGACCAAGCTGTATCTACAGCGAGTGTTCATTGTGGTATGTTTAGTTTCATCTCACCTTATACGTATCTAAGCATATATGTTGACACATACGCGTGTATCTAATTCAGGGAGAGCGGGAGCAAGGGCGACGCTGCGGCGAGGCAATATGCGGGAGTACTGATCGTCCTTCAGGTCTGTTTGCGAGGCGTCTTCCGCGCCCACGATGAACTGCCTCCTCTCTTTTTACACAGAACGTTTGAGAGAGTGTTAACAGCAATGCGCGGCTAGCACAAGGACGACGGCCGCCTTTGCGCTACAGGGAACCTAGTATGGTGCATTCGTTCGAAGTTGTACATAGTGCCTTTACCAACGCGGTGTCCATGTATATACGCGGAGAGATGCAATCCCCTGTCCACATGAGTCTACTTGTATGTCACTGGTGTCGGATGGTAGTGCGAAGTGTCGCTGCAAATCTGTACAGCGTATCCAGTTCGAGAGACAGATCACGGTCGTGCTGCCCCGTGCACGGTGTAACCGCCTGCACACGTTCTGCGCAGCAAGTGCGAAAAGAGGATTGACGAGAGACTGTACAAATCACCTCTTCCACGGCGCCAATTCGGGAAAACCGTTCAAATCAACATAGCACAACGCACGGGGAGGACAAAGGAGAACGACGGGAAAAAAGAGTTGCTCTCTGGAGCGCCGCCCCTCCGCGCACACGGCAAGTCCTTTGTTCTGCGTTGTCCTCTCGTAGCATTGAACAAAGACGAACAGAAGTGAATTCCTATTCACAAACAGCCAAAAGCGTCCTTGAAAACGAGCTCCTCGACGATATCTCACCGTTTGGGAGTCGGAGCGCCTCGCACGTTGGAGCGAGGGGGTTCCTCCACAACTTGTGGGACCTCCCCAAAGTTTTCACCTCTCTAAGAGTGTTTGTCTCGGGTACGTACGCAGGACGTGTTTTCGTTTTCGGATGCGCCTTCAGTAGAAAACTGCGTCGCCTATCACTGTTGAGAATTTGGCCGCAGCGAGCAAGGCGCTGCAACGTTCACCCACCTGAAAAAATTTTTAGAATTTGCAATACCCAAACTTAGTCGCTGTTCATTAACAGCTTGTGTTTCGGTTTTCGCGAGGTAATGAAGATTACACAGAGTCTGTCAAGCTTGCCTTCAAACTGGAGTTGCTGCTTCCTCTTTGTATCCCTTCTGCCTTCTCTCATTCACCATTCAAATTGCGCTGTTCCCCCTCGCCTCGACTGGGTTGCTTTGGAACGGGATAAGGACTTCTGATCCTTTTTTGATCTTTCACGCAGTTCTGCGCGCGCCTTCACACCCTTGCAGAGCCGCCTAAACTGTCCTTCCCCGGTTTCCAGGCGCGCGGAGTGTCTTTGGTTGCTTCCCATTGTCTCTCCCCTTTGCCCCGCGCACAGGCGTTCCTTCGCGACCGGTCGCATCAGCTGTTCCTCTCTCTGACACCGTCGCCTGTGATCCATGTTTGCGTCTCTGTTCTCTTTCCAACTATTCGCTGTGTGTCGCCGTGACGCACGCGTGGGCGACCGCCAGGCGCTGGGCCGGAGAGTGAGGAACGGCGTGACGCCAGAGAAGGGAACTGGGAAAAACGGCAACTCCTCGCAGCTGGAAACGGGCGTCCAACAGCCGCTTGCAGCCCCTCGTCGTCTGGAGTTCTGCGTAGACTGCTCCAGGGAGAGTCGACCCTCGGGGCGCTGTGCGCCGCGACCGCGAGAAGAGCGACGGAACGGAGAGAGACCCGCGGGGAAACCACAGGCGCGAGCGACGCCTTTCTTTCCGGGGTTATTCGAAGCGATCATCGCCTACCTCTTTGACGACAAAGAGGAGGTAGATGGAGGTCGCCATGAACGCCAGGGCGAAGGTGGCCCAGAGGACGCCGCACAGACGGCTGCTGCAGTGGGTGAGATCGGCACATTTGTACGCGTCACTCTCGCTGACTTTCCTGCGAATGGTATCGTCCCAGATATCCCACAAGCTGTACACGCCGTTCATGACGCCGATGCCGAGCAGAACGACTCGGAGCGGCCAGACAATCTGCTCCATTTCCGTCCACACCCACATGCCGATGACCAGAGCGACGAAGAAGAGGCAGACGACGCGTAGCGCCCAGTTTCGCGCGAAGAACAAAAGGACAATCAGCATGGAGAAACAGAGAATTCCTGCACCGACCCGCAGAGTCCAGATGTTTATCGACGCCATCAGCAGGAAAAACATGCCCCACAGACACGAGCCGAGATAGCCCGCTGGGAGGATGATGCCCCTTGCGCCTCCGGTTGTCTTGGTAACTCCGCCTTCGTTGGTGTGGACCTCTGCATGCAGGACAGGAAAGGCGAAAACGAAACGGCAAACAGACGAATGGTTCCGGACGCACAAGGTCTGCACGGGCTCTGCCTTCGGAGGGATGCCCGCGGCTTCGTCGCCAGCAGGGAATCCAGCAACTGAAAGGGAAGACACTCCCACCCCCCCCCCGCCCCCGTTTCCGACTGGAGCTGCGAGTGCTTCGAACACCGAAACAAAGCGACCCTTGGAGGAAGTAATGAGGAGGAAGTAACGAGGAGGAAGAAACTACGCACGTGGTGCTGGTGTTTGACACGTGGGCACCGAACTCCGCCGCGGTAAACACCAAAGTGCTGGGCTATTCAGTCGCTCTTCAGCTGAAGACACCCACTGCCTCTTTCGAGTGTCGGCGGGGGTTCTTGCCCGCCGCAACACACACAGCTTACCGATGCCGTGGACTCTCCCGCACGTAAGCCAGGCCGCTGTGGCGTGTCCAAACTCGTGGAAGAAGACAGTCAGCATTTTCATCGGCAGGAGAACATTGTAGCCCCAAATTTCGCAGTGCCAAAGAAGCACTGCGACGGCAAGCCACGCCAGGACGATCCCGGAAGTGATCCATTGTCCCCTTTCGCAACATGTCGACAACGTCCAGTCCAGATGGACGGACTTCTCCGCGCTGAAGAGTTCCATAGGCCAGTACATTGTGAGGTGCGTGAGGGTGAGAGGTACGCAACACACGCAGGATATACGGGGTCGGAAACCACTCTCTCCACAAGTCGCCACAACCGCACGGGAATCTACTTCCGCTCTTTTCTCTGCTGAGCCTGGCACACACAAGCATAGCTGTCCCCCGCTCTCTGTGCTTCGAGGCGGGCACCGCGCGACCGCCAAAGCGAGGTCCGCTGTTATTGTTTGTTCCGAAAAGGTTCCCGCGAACGCTCAAGAACGAGGGAAAACGAACAGGGGTTCCACGCGACTTCCGTCTTCGCCAGGCTCCTCCAGGCAAGAAAAACACGAGGGGAGTTCCAGGTTGGACACTCGAAAAGAGACAAATCTTTTCGGAAACGCGTCACCGCGTCTGCCAAGCAACGAAAATCGAGCGACGAAGAGAGGGGGATCCACGAACAACGGATGACTCGTTTTCCTGGCGAGACGCTCGCGTGTCGGGTCAAGGCTCGGCCTTTCGCCGATCCGTGGGCTCGTTCTTGTACGAAGACGGGCGGGGTCGGCGATAACCCTTGATTTCGGCTTTGTTTCTCCGTCGGCGGGTTAGGTCTACGAGCACGAGTCCCAGCGTCTTTGAAGATGGAAGATTCAGGGCTCTATTTCTCGGGTCTTTCGGCCGTCGCGCCTCCCTGGAGACAGTCTCAGTCACTGCGACACGTGGCGTGATTGCCTTTTAAAACGCGTGTCTAGCCCAGCGGTTTTTCGAACGCTACGTTTCTGCAAAAAAAGACGAACGGAAGTTCGGCGCCCTCAGTGTCACCACAAACTGGAAAGAAGGCATTACTTCTTGGGAAAACGACTTCCGAACGGTTGAACGGAAACGGGGGCGACTCCTGCTGAGCGCCCAAACTTGTTAAACGTTTTGTTGCGGCCACAACGTATCTTGATATCTCGCCTCAGGGGACACGAGCGCGCCGCCAACAGGACTCAAGCTGGACGGAGAGAGCCAGACGAGATGGGAAGCGAAACGCGTACACAGAAATGAGAATGAACATTCTTCCGCGACATATAGTCGCCTCAGTGAAGTTCCCAATCTCGCAAACAGGACTCTCCTGTCCAGACAGGGTTCAGAACTCTACGTCCCTTGCTGGAGACTGGACTTCGTCGAGCAACGCATTCGGCCGCCTCGAAACGTGTTTCAGCTTGTCTTTCCGAGTTTCCAAGCATCCCCTCCCCAAACTTGGGGCGAAAAAATCTGCAAGTTAAACTGCAAAGCGAACGGACGAACGACGTTCGCGCTCCTCCCCTTGGAACTGCAAATCCGAACCCGAAGCGGAAGCAAGGGACTGAACACAGGAGACACGCGAAGCACTCAACTCTTCAGTTTCTCCTGCAGTGTGACGCGCGGGGTATAACGTTCGACAACCGCGCGCTGCGGCGAGAAAACGGAAACAAGTCGGCTAGAACTCTCAGCCTCGACACGAACAAGGATGGAAGAAGCTATTGAGATACATTTCCCGCAGAAAAAAGGCGAGCGGAGCCCTCTCCACTTTCTCCCTTCTTCCCACGCGCAGAAAGCACGGCGGTGGCGGCGGGCCCGAAAACCGCCCAATTGCTACGACCGTTCAGAGACAGCTCTCTTCTGGCTCCAACCCGCCCACGGGGCCCCCAGCTTCACCAGAGAAAAGACAGTCGAAGTCGGGTTCTTTTTCGACTTCCCCCTCCAATAAAAACGCCGTTTGCTTGTGTTTCGAACAGTTCGAACGTCATCCTCACAAGCACGCGGGGGCAACAGCGCCTACGAGGGCGTCTCTGGCGAGCTAGCAGGACGAACGACTAGAAAGAGAGGCTTGCGGTTTGGGGGGAATCGCGAGGGGAAGAATTCCGCCCTGTGAAAAGTGAAAGAAAAACCAAGGGAACTGCAGAAACTGCCACCCTCTGGCTCATGCTTGAGATCCCCACGAGGACCGATCCGGCGGAACGCACACGGCGCCGACGCTGCGCCTCAGACGGAGCCCGCTTGAGAGACTCTGCAGTCGCGCGGTGTGCGCTGGCGATGGAACACGATATCTCGAGTTCTAAGTTTTTCAAAGCACTGGATGACACGGAAGGGCGCCGTGTAGGCACGGCAACTGCAGTGAGTGAAGCGAAGTAAGGCTGTCAGGAGATCTCGCAAAGTTCACCTGGGCATACAACTTCTGTAATGCTTACACCGACAGACACGGAGATGTATCTACTGTAGAGCGACAAGTGAGAGACATCCTCCACCTGGCATACATAGATGTAGATGGTACATGCACATCTCCAGGAGTGCAACTGTATATTAACTACGCAAATACAACTGTACACTAGGGCGTCCGTACATGCCCAGACTGGAGTTCGTGGAGAATCTGCAAGTAGAGAGTGTGTCCACCTGTACAATTTGTATAGACATACGGACATGAGTGTTTATAGAGTTGAAGTGACTGTGCCAGGTGAGTGGACAACAAATAGGATAGGGATGAGGGCAAGTCGGTTCCATGGGGCGTCGAGAAGCGAGGAATGCCTCTTCATCGACACTTTTTTTCTCACCGCTGCTTGGCAGTCTCCGCAGCAGTAGCAACACCCAGTGGCTAGACGAGGTCAAAACTCAGAATGGATAACCAGGTAGCCACAGGTACGAGAGCTCCTCCGCCAGAACGGACGAGGCGCGTCCTCCCGTTGCTAAACCAGCCGGGGATCATAAAAGTACATGTATGGTAAGATTGAGCGTGGACTATCGAACCCTGTGCGTGCCGACACAGCGGTATGGAGAAGCCTACAGAAGGGGAACAAGAAGCAAGAAATCATGGAGGAAAAAAGGGGAAACGGAAAGCCGGGAAATATAAGCAAGTCGTCTACATGCGGCTGTGTGACGGGGTCAGTGGACCTGCTGCTGCCGCTCAATTGGGACAGTTCCGGAATCTCTCGGTGAGTACCATTCGGCATTTCTGCTTTTTAGACAGGAAGAAAATCATTCTGGGTGAACATTGGCCGGATGCGGCGAAAACGGGTGTTCTGCATTTCTTCCATTCTCCCTGGGCAGCTTTTAAAGAATGATGGTAATACTTCTGTTCAAGGTGATGTTCCGTATACACACGCTTCGCCGACACGACCTTAATGTACAGCTCTGTATTGGGCGCCATGGTCTCGAGTCTGTATTCAAAAACACCTATTTGTTTTCGCTCTGACAAACCCTGGAGTGCTCAACGAGTAAACAACTCGAAGTCTTCCCGTGATTTCACTGGTCGTAACGCAGAGAAGAAGTAGAAAATAGTGCTCTATTATTGCTGCAGGCCTCGATCAGATTTCCTGGACACACACGGCATGACGTTTGTAGATCTGCATCGAGGGTAACAAGGCAAATTTGACTGCTTGACCTCTAGAAAACGCGGATTTCCTGGTTGAAGTAATTTATGGTTGTCGGTATATGTGATACACCGCGACAGATGCTGTCCTCTTCAGCTTGTGACACACCCTTTGAGCTCTTCCGCCCCCATCTTCCTACAAATGTGTATCTGCAGATGTCAGTCGTTGGTACCTCTGTGCTAATGCTGAAGATCAGACATATATATATATATGAAGATCGTGCGTGTGGGTACTTGTCCGTGTTTTCCCTGTGTGTGCAGTTTGTTCCAGCTACACCTCCATGAAGGTGATGCACACATCTCTTACCACGTTCAGCAGCGGGGCGTGCTCTGCGCGTGTTGGCGGTGTAAAACCGATATGCATGCCTTTCTGCTTTGAGCAAAGCGTTTTTTCTGGTGCTGCGGGATCTTCGAGACTAAGAGGGAAAGTCGTTTGAAGATGCCATATCGTTGGAGTCTTTAAACGCCTTTACATGCACATATATAGCTGTGATAATCTACCCATCGATCTAGGTAACCTTATGTGCCTGTATCTCAAATAAAGAACCTCTCTCTCTCTCCCTATATATATATATATACGTGTTCGTTTCTTGGTGTCTCCCTATGCCTTTCTCTCTTTCTCGATCCACGTATGTCTGTGCACCTGTCTCTTTCTGTCCCTACTCAGAGGACCGTTTCACTGAACAGAGATCTCGACATATACCCGCGTGTGTCTTCAAGGGGACTCTTCCTTTGGAGTTTCTCTCGGTTAGTCCACACGAATATCGGTCTTGGGTTTTCTCTCTGAGACAGAGGTCTTTCAGGTTGTCTGTGGAACCCGCATCGCATCGTAGTTGCTAGCTTATATATTCCTCTGTTCACCGTATCCAGACTTCCAGAAAAAGCAAAGATACAAGAGATGTCAGGCGAAAAAGAAGACGCCTTTAAAAATGGAGGAAGGAGCAACACAGATGTAATCTGAAGGGTGATAGTAGCTCGGAAAAAGACACCGACGCCGTTTTTTCTGTTCACAAAAAGCCGCTCTTCCTTTCCGTATGCATGCAAGATTTTTTGCGACCGTTTTTTGTCTTGTCGCATGCGTCTCGTGTTGGGTATAAGAATCGGCAAATCGCGAACCGGCGAAGCCTCCTTTTTTATTAGCTTTCTTTCTCGAAAAAGAATTCTCCGCAGAAAGGTTCCCTTGTGCTCCTTGACCACACGTCTCCAAAAGAGAGATTTCTCGCGGCACTTTCCATCTCTCTCGGCCCTTCTCCCGTTGTTTTATAGAGAGTGTATCTAAACCCACTGCTGTTTTCTTCCCTCCAGAGATAACATTACCTAACGCCTTCTTTCCTTTTCGTCGCCACCGAAATACGAGCAAGAAGAAGTCTCTCGACATCTTCCTTCGTCTCTCTTCTTTCTGTCCATCCTGAACAGAAGAACACAGACAGGAGTTTTCTCGTTTGTGGTCTCGCTGTGTTGTGTGTCGAGCGTCTCGCAAGTGAATCGATACGCTCTTTTTACGCCCCTCTTTTCTCCCAAACACGCGGCGCACGCTTCGATGATGCACACTGCATCTCCTGCGTCAACTCCGCTTCCGACTTTTTCCGCCACAGCACCTGTTGTTGATTTCCTGTCTCCCGCTGTCTCTTTTCGGGCCTCTCTCCTCTCACTTCTCTTCCTCTCCACTATATGAGGTTCCTTTGTCGCTCTTCTCTCATTTTGCCCTTGTTTTCGTTCCTTTCCCGTACGTCTCGTCTCTCTTCCCGTCGTCTCTCTCGTCTCTGTTTCCCGTCCCTTCCCGCCTGTCTCCGTCTCTCGCTCTTTCTAATTGTCTCTCGTCTCTGTCTCTTTTTCTCTCTCTTCTTTCCCCTTCCTGGTTCTCTCTGTCACAATGACCAGTCTTTCGAATCGCCTGTACGGCAACGACTCCGATTTTTGGACTTCGGACGATGAACTGGACGAGACGGAGGATCTCCCCCCAGTCCCTTCGCCCCGGTCTTCTTCCTTCGCGTGTGTCGCTGGGGCGCAGCCTGAAGGCACGGCCCCTGACAAGGGAGATTTTGCCTTTCCGCTGCTCTCCTCTCCTCTCGCGTTCGCGTCTGTCCCTGCGAAACGACTCGAGGCGGAGTGGAGGCCCGAAGACGACGAGTTCCTCAAAAGAACCTTCGGCTTCCTCGATGCTGAAGACGCCTGCCCGGCCCCAGCCGAAGGGTGCGAACTGAACAGTGCTACCGCTTCTTTGTGCGGACGGCTATCTTCCTCGCCAGGACCGCGCGCGCAGTCTGGGGTAGCGGGCGAGGGCGAAGACGAGGTGAAGAGTCTTGTCGGGCTGCGTTTCATCCCTTCGCGTTCGCCTGCCGAGAGGCTCCCAGAGAAGGTTGCCGCCTCCTGGGAAGGCGAGGCAGAGGAGGGCGGTCTTCCCCTGGAGACAGGCGAGTCCGCAAACGCCCACCAACCCCAAACGCATGCAGACGCAGAGGCGCTCTCGCCGCGCCTGCTGTCTCCGCCCTTCCCGGCGGAAGGCGACGCCGACAAGGCGGTGGGTCCAAACTTTTTCTTCTTTCCGCCCCTCGACTCTCTCGCCTCCTCGCTGCTCTTCGGAGGGACAGCCGCTGCGGACCAACAGTCCCGCGACGCGCCGCTCGCACCCCTCGTGGAGATCCTCCCGCCCCGCCTCGCCCAGAGCAGTCCCCGGCTGGAGGGGAACGACGACGAGGCGCGCCTCGCGGCGACAGCGGCGGCCGTCACGGCCTCTCTCTCGCTCTCAACGACGTCTCGAGGCTCGCCTGTGCAGTCGCCCAAGGCTGCCGGTCGAGGCCTCTTGTCGCCACTCAGTGCGCATGCAGGCGCAGAGCTTGGAAACCGGCCAGGAGCAGAAGCCGGGGATGGCGAGAAGGTCAGTTTTCCGTTGGAAGAAGAAGCGAGGAAGGCGCTTCACCCCCAAGACGGCGCGTCTGCCACACCCGTTGGGAAAGACCCTGTGAAGCGCCAGTTTATTCGCAAACGCTGGTGCGTTGAAGACAACTCCAGCGACGTCTCGCTCTTTCGGCGGCGCGTGCAGGCGGCGCGGCGAGAGCGCGCCCGGATGGCTGCTTCCGCTGGAAACGTGGAGACACCGGAGAGAGAGGCATGTGGGGACGCTGGCGGGGTGGGCGCGCTTGCCGAGGGCGAGGAGACAGACGCGGTGGATCCGGAAGTCCTCTTGGACGGCCTCGACGATGCCACGAGGGCGTGGCTAGCTGCCATTCCGCAAGAACCTGGAGACCTGTCTCCCCTCCAGGTTCCACTGGCTCTCGAGTTTCCCTTCCCCCTCGACGACTTCCAGAAACGGGCGATTCTCCACCTCGAAAAATACCAAACCGTCTTCGTCGCTGCCCACACCAGTGCAGGTGAGACGCGCCGCGCGGGGGAGGCCGCAATTTCCCACAATTTCGGGTTCAGAGAGCGGGGGAAACGACAGGGGCGGAAGAGAGATGATAGGCGAGAGAGAGTTGAAGGAAGCTGGAGGCAACGGGGAGGAGAGCCCTCGAGGGTATGCAGCGGAGAGCAAGCGAGGGCGAGGGAAGGAGACAGAGGAGGGGGAGAGGAGCGAGATACAAACGGGTGCCTCCGACTGCTGGAGGAGTCGCTTGACACCACGCGAGGTTGGCGCCAAGGCATACACGCCAGCGGAGATATATTGTCTCTTTTCTGGACGCGGCTAATCGTTTTCCACGTTTTTGTTCAAGAAGAAGGGTACAGCGGAGGGGACGATCGCGACCGGAGATGACGCATTTTGACTGACGTTTTCGTTTTGCCCTCTGGCGACGTTTTGTCCTCAGGGAAGACGGTCGTTGCAGAGTACGCGATTGCGTTGGCGGTTCGGCGGAATCGGCGGTGTATATACACCTCGCCTCTGAAGGCTCTCAGCAACCAAAAATATCGCGAGTTCCGTTTGAAGTTTCCGTCCGTCGGCATTGTCACGGGAGACGTGTGCATCAATCCGGATGCAAACTGTCTCATTGTCACAACGGAGATTCTGCGAAGCCTCCTTTACCTGTAAGGCCTTCGCGTCCTCGTGAGGCGACAGGCAAAACGCCTGCGCTTCTGCGTCTTCCTTATCCCTTCTACCTGTCTCTTCGTAATTACCACTGCGTCTCCCAAATGTATATCTCTTCCATGCTTCCCTCCTGGCGCTCGACACCTCTCGCTACCTTTGCGGCTATTCCTCTCTCTCTTGTTGCCTGTGGCCCCAACTGTATGCACATGCATGCAAATGTCTGCGCATGCCTCATGTGCGTTTGGAGCTTACACATGTACACCCTCTCGCTTTCCTTAGTCGATTGTTGACTCCCTCTTTTCTCCTGGACTCTCGGCTCAAATCCGCTGCCTCAGTGGCCAGGGTGTAACCGTTTCCATATCTGCCGCTCTCTCTGCTGGTGCCTCTCTCCACCTTATCGCTGGGCGTGCCGAAGTTGTCCAGCTCCGTCTTTGCAAATTCCTCTCTCGCCTTCGTTCTTCGCGTATGCACTCGGCTCACGCGCCTCCTTTCTCCCTGTGCGTATTCACCGTTTACGTTTCGCTGCGAGTCTCCTTCCCGTTTGTTTCGCCTTCTCCGTATTATTTTTGTTCGTCCTCTCGTGCTTCCCGTCCTCTGTTGCCGTTTAGCTGCTGTTTCCCTCGTCCTGTCGTTATTCTCATTCTTGTCTTCTTCTTGTTCTCTTTCATTTTTTGGTCTTCTGCGTTGCGTTCATCTCTCGTGACACTGCGTGGTCTTCCCAGCGGCGATGCCTTGATCGGGCAAGTGGATAGCGTGATCTTCGACGAGGCGCACTACATCAACGATATTGAACGCGGCGTTGTGTGGGAGGAGGCGATTATTCTTCTTCCAAAGGAGGTCAGTTCTCCGCGAAAACGCAGCCCTTCAATCACCCGTCCGTGCGCGCGCGTTCGTCAAGCATTCTCACCCTCCGTCCTCTCTCCGCGTTGTTTTTCATGCGAGCGTGACGCGCGCCGGTGCACGCTGCTCCGTGCCGCTCAGCCATGCCTTCCCCGACGTGTTGCGGTCTATTTTACCCGCTTCTGAGCATTGGTCCTGCGTGTCTGTCTGCATGCGCCTCCGTTCCGGTCGCAGGTGAACATGATTCTTCTCTCTGCGACGCTGCCGAACTACCGCCAGTTCGCGGACTGGATCGGCGCGGTGAAACAGAGAGAAGTTTTCACGCTGTCGACGGACCGCCGCCCGACACCGCTTCGGCACTTCCTCTTCTTCCACGACAAGGCGTTTCTCCTCATGGACGCGAAGGGCCGGTTTCAAGCGGGGGTAGGCACGCCACGAGAAGAAAGGAAAAGAACATCAGAGGGCAAAGTGGTGCGTGAACACGTTTTCTGTTGGCTGGTGCGGCTCGGCACGCGCCGCACTATAGAGCTTGGGGCTTCGCCATTCCCCTCTCTAAACGAGAGCGGCTCTTTCCCCTCGTTCTTCATCCTCCTTCTCACTGTTTCGGCGTTTTCTGCTCCTCCGTTGTTCGGCGGTGCTCAGCTTCTTTGCCCGGTTTGTTTTCGTGCGTTTTTTTCGCGGTTGTGCATGCACCTGTAGGCGTACAACGAAGCCTTCAAGCACGTCCGGGACAAGGGAAATCCTCCCGCTGCGCGGAAACCGCCGCTGAACAATGCGCCGCAGAGAGGCCGCGGCGGGGCTCGAGGCGGCGCGCGCGCGACGTCGGTTCAAGACGGCGCGCACCAGAGCAGCAAGGGCGTTTACCAGACTGCCGAGGCAAAGTTGAAGACGGAGATCCACCGACTCCAGGGCATGATCGCGAAACTCGAGAAAGTGAGGCTCACTTCGCGTGGGAAGAGAAGCGAGAGAAAAGGTCGATGCAAGGCGAAGCCCGGCGGGACCAGGAGAGGACCGCCGAGGCTGTTTCGCCGGCGGCGAGAGGGGCGGATCCGACAGGAAAAATGGAAAGAAACGGGGGGTGTGGAGGTTAGACGTGTGTCGACTCTTTTGGGGGATACGGCGTCCGTTTCGGTTTTTGAGAACCGCTTCAGAGTTTCGCGACTGTGCTTGGCACCCCCCGTGGATTTCGCTCTGCAGGACAACGAGCTCCCGGTCGTCGTCTTCTGCTTCAGCCGGCGCAAGTGCGAAACCTACGCTCAGGCGATGCGGAAACTCAACGTCGTTCTCTCGCACAACGACCGATCCAAAATTCATCTCTTTGTCAAGGTGAGAGCAGAGAGAGAAAGAGAAAAGAAGGCGACAGATAAACCGAGAAGAAAGATGCGTTAGAGAGAAGGAGAGCGACGCGTTAGAGAGGAGAAAGTGATACGAGGACGAGAAGAGAGAGAATTTTAAGGAAGAGGAGAGGGAGACGAGAGAACGAGAAGAGAGGGAGAATGCGAAATGAGACAGATGCGAGGAAGCGGAAGACTGGATTGTCGCGAGAACGAGAGACGGCAGAGGATTGTGCAGAATAGGGACTGGAAGGGGTGAACACGAAACCCGGGAGACGCGCCGGAGACGGTAGAGGACACAGACGGGGGAGGGTCTACGAGATGGAGACGAGGGAATCTGTTTTCGCCTGCACGTTCAGCGCATCTTCCGTTCGCTCTGGCGCCTCATCTGCGTCTCGTCGTGGGCTACTGAAAGTCGCGTTTTCCATGTTCATTGCTTCTTCGCCTTTTCGCTCCTCGCCCCCTGTCGTCAGGACTGTTTGATGGCGCTGTCGCCTGCGGATCGTGAGCTGCCGCAAATTCGCTTCGTCTGCAGTCTCGTCCAGCGAGGCGTCGGCATCCATCACGGCGGCCTCCTGCCGATCATCAAGGAAATGGTAACTCTTCTCTACGTTTTGCCTCTTCCACCTTGTTCGCCTCATCTCCTTTTCGGCATCACGCTATTGCGTCTGTCCTGTTGTTTCATCGCCATCTTGATCTCTAGGATTTTGGTCTCAGCTCTCTGACAGCTGCTGCTCGACGTGACTCTCGTGGAGGTGAATGATGGCCGTTCGCCTCCTGTGCCTCAGCGACGACATGCACCCAGGCGGTCGTTTTACCACTGGTTGAGATGCCTCATTTCCCTCTTCGTCAGCAAAAAATACTCGTCAGCGTTTCGCGTCGCTCTCTCTTCGAGGCGCATTCTTTTCTGCGTTTTCTCGCGTTTTCGCCCAGGTGGAGATTCTCTTTCAGCGCGGGCTCGTGCGCGTGCTGTTCGCAACCGAGACGCTGGCGATCGGCCTTAACATGCCTGCTCGGTCGGTCGTTTTCTCGGCTTTGAAGAAACACGACGGCCAGAGATCGCGCATGCTTCTCGCTTCCGAATACACCCAGGTAGAACAGAGGAAGCAAGAGAACGTGACTCCTTTTGACACCGAATCGTGCGAGTATGACGTCCGCTACAGCCACATTGCGTGCTCCTACCAGCAGCCACAGTTCAGCTAACAACGACAGTGGCGGGGGAAAAAGAAGGCTTCATTGTGCGGAGTGCGGAGTACTAAGCGAAGCGAGAGGCGACTCAGAAACCCGTCGAGGACGCACGGTTCTCTTTGTGTGCCTGTCCCTTTTTTTCTCCTTTCTGTTTCCGTACTTTTTCGTTTCCTTGTTGACTCGGGGGTCGCGCTGCGTTTTTCTGTCTCCTTTTCAGATGGCCGGTCGAGCAGGTCGGCGCGGCATTGACACATTCGGCCACGTCTACATCTTCTGTTCAGACGACATACCCGACCCAAAGGTAGGCTTTTCCTTCTCGAGAATCCCCATTTTTCTTCCTCGACACTCCCCGTTTCTCTTCCTCGAGGATCCGCGTTTTTATCTCAGAGCCTCCCCCGCTGCTGACGTGCTGCCATCTCTGATGTGTCTCCCCTCCGGTAAACCTCTTCTTTATGTGGCTGCGATAAATATGAGATTGGTGAACGTATCCATTCTGGTCAATACAGCCATGAATGCAACTGCATATACATATCTATATAGATATTTATGTTTACGTGTACATATGAATACATCAAAATGCGTGTCTATTGATACTTTTATAGATTTGACTGTTGGCGTGTATGTGTGGGTCGGATGCACGTGCGTATGTGCGAATCACGGAACAAGGCAATTTAGAGATAGGCCAAGAACGCTGACTGTCAAGTCTCTCGGTTAAATAAGCTGTGTCGACGTGTATCCTCGATACAGCTGTGCTGCGAGACGGATAGGCAGATACGCGAATACGGGGCTCGGAGACTCTTAGAAGATGCGCAAATGTATAGCTGTTTCGCGTCGTAGTTGCCTCGTAACCTGTGCATCCATCTTTATATCCACGCCTCTATATGTATACATAATATATATATATATAAATGTATATACGTCTATATACGTCGATTCCAGTACGCACTGAAAAAGGTATGTGTGTTGTATCTTTTCGCGAATGCCGCAGGAGCTGACGGGGATGATGGTGGAAAAGGCGAATCCGTTACTCAGCCGCTTTCGGCTGACGTACCAGACACTGCTCCTCCTGGCTGCTCGAAGCCACTCGATGTCGATGACGTCTTTTCTCTCGCAATCCTTCAAAGAGGCCTCTCGCACGTCCCTCCTCCCCGTCTTCAAGAGAGATCTGCGAAGAAAACAGAAAGTGCGAAACCCCAAACCAGCAACGCGAAAAAAACGAAAAAAACCAAGTAGACATTCCCGCGGTCTCTTCATTTGGTATCGGTGGCTATCCCTGGAGAGCCCTTCATATATATATATATATATATATATATATTTATCTGTATACCACATTTTTATGTATCCGCCATGTATATATGTATCTCTCATGCATATTGATTTGTATCGTATATATATATATATATATGTATATATATATATATATATATATATATGTCGGTGTAGGATGTAGAATCAGCACCTCCGGGGCAGCGTGTGAATGGTGCACACAACGCATGCTTAAAATGGAGCATTTAAGAGTCGTTTCTCGTAAAGAGTGATACGCTTTGCTCGTGTTGAATGCCCCGGCGTTTTCAGGCGCTCCGCGAACTACCAGAGGTTCGCTGTGTTTCTGGGGAACCTGAGATCGAAGAGCTAGCAGACTGGGAGGATCGAAATCGTGGCATTGCCGAGGAAATGCACATGTAAGAGTCAACCTTTCCACAGGGTGCGCTCACAGACGTTTTTGACCATTCCCCTTTTTTTGAAGCTAGACGTATGTATGCGCATGCAAAATGGCACATGCTATGCATGTACAGCTGTCTCCATTGGGAGACATAGGCATTTGCCCGTAGATTTGTATATAGGTATAGATGTGCTTACAGAGTTACGTATATATAGCTACAGAGAGGCCTGTTTGAATATAGTTGTATATATATATATATATATATGTATAAAAGTGTGTAAGGGCGTGCACATAAGTGTGTGTAGGCGTATTTAAGCTTAAGGGCTTTCATGTGTATGCACAGATACCTGCATGTGCGCTGCGACTGAGGCAGGTGCGCGTACGCGTGGATTTCTGTGTCCACATGCAATCTTATGTACGCATGCTTTTTCATCGAGGCGGATATATACATGTGTATATGTATGTATATATGGACTGAGGTGACGAGCAGAGAGGGGATGTAGGAGCGGGTGTGTGTTTGGTGTTTCTCGATGCTCAGGAAAGTGTGGCAACACAAGGCAGCAGCGGCTTCCGTGTTCTCTTTCGGCCGTGTTTGTTTCGTCCACTCCCTCTGGTCGGGCTTGAAAACGTCCTGTCCGGCTATCTTTCTGAACGTTGATTTTCGCCCACTGGTCCCCAGCAGTGAGCAGAAAGAGAAGCGAAAGAGCAATGTAGAAAGCGAAACGCAAGGAGGACGAAGAGAGGCCGCTGTCGAAGAAAGCGAGACAAGAGAAGAGGGATAAAAAGCAAGAAACGAAACGACCCGAGGCGGAAGGGCGCAGATACAGACGACGCGGCAAAGACGGCGGAGCATTTCGATTGACTGTAACGATCTGCATGTACCTATATATATATATATATATATGTACATATGAATATTGTACCTATATATATGTGCACATATGAATATTGTACCTATATATATTTGCACATATGAATATTGTACCTATATATATGTGCACATATGAATATTGTACCTATATATATTTGCACATATGAATATTGTACCTATATATATGTGCACATATGAATATTGTACCTATATATATATATATATATATATATTTATAAATATATATGTATATGTATATCTTTCTACATGGAGAGGTCTCGATTTGTTTTGAGTCGCCAGTAACGCCGAATCTCCGAATGTGTTTCTCGCTCTTTTTTTGGCTCGCGCTCTTTTTGTGCTTTTCGGCGTCACTGATCTTTTGTTTTCGCGTTTTGTCTTTTCCCGCCTTGGTAGGTCCGCCGACCTTCCGCATGCTGGTGTTGCTCCCCCCGTGGGTCAATGCGGCGAGTTTGGAGGAGGCGAGTCGGGGCCTGGGAAGGCGCGGCGACAGCGGTAGGGCAGGCTTCTTCTTTTTTGCCAATCACCGGCTCAGACGCAACTCCGTCTGTTTCTCGCTCTCTCCCCAGAACTATGCCCATATATATATGTATATGTATATGCATATATATATATATATATGTATGTATATGTATATGTATATATATGTGTATGTAGATGTATATATATGTATATGTATATATATGTATATGTATATATATGTATGTATGCATATATATATATATATATATATATATATTCTGTCTGCTTTTCAGGCCCTTCGGCAGGAGACAGTTCTTCGGGTGCGCCTGTGATTCTTGCGTCCGGTGTTTTGGCTTCTTCTTCTGCGGCTGTCGCTCTCGCGCCTGCGGAAAACGAAGTTTTCCCGGCTCTTCTCGAATGGGTGGCTGTGCGCAACGTGTCCCTCCTACAAGTGGAGATGATTTGCGAGGAAGTTGTCAAGTGCCCCGTCGGCGTCTCCAAAAACGTGACAAATTTAACTTTCGGCCCGGAAGACTCTCAGCTCCTCGGGATGCTCGCGCAAGTCAGCCTCCTCAAGCGAAAAAACTCGTCCAACAATATCTCTCTCTTTATCTGTTTCTCTCTCCCTAAATGGATACCCACTAGCAATCGGTTCCTCTCTGTCTCCATCTTTCGAGATTTTTCCCTCCCTGTGCCTATATTTACGTATATATCTGAATTCATCTCTGTCTATTTCCCTCTTTCGGATATTAGTTGTAACTTTTTACTTTTGCGTATCCAAGCCGATACATATATATATATATATATATACATATCTATATATATATATATATATGTATATGTATATATATGTATATATATCTGCAGGTGCAACACTTGTGCAATCGTAGTGCTACATGTGCACATGAAAACAGATACGGGGGGGGGGGGGGGCTGCTTGTACGTGGAATCGCGCGGCGAATTGCATTTCCTTCAGTCTTGCGCCGCAGCGTTTCTTCTGACAGCTGATTTAGAACCGCATGTTTTGGCTCGGCCGGTCTTCAATCTTTGCCGTCGATTAAACCTCTCCCTGCGGCGCGCCGTCTGTGTGGGCCGCGTGTGCCGCCTGTGTCTCTTCTGGTTCTTGCCCGCGTCTTGTTCTCTCTCGGTGTCTCTTGCGCTTCTGTTTGAGCTCTTTCGTCTTCTCTCTGCCAGGTCTGTTTCAGCCTCTACATCTTCTCCAGTCATGTTTGTCCAAACCCTTCGCTTTCTCAGGATCTCGAGAGACTTGCAAGTGGTCAGAAGAGCGGAGAATGCGCGCAAGGGGCCGCAGGAAATGCGCCCGGAACTGCGTTGACGCCGCTGTCCTTCTCAAAGCCTCTCAAGCAGCTCGAGGTTGGATTCGTCTCCACGCTGCTTCTCCAAAAAGACCTATTCTCGAAAATTCGACAAAATAAATGCTTCGCGTGTCCCCTCAGAGAAACGCACATGCAACTCACCTCCCGCAAGAGAGAGGTACGAACGGAGAAACACAAACCTGGATATCGAGACACAGGCAAACGAGGCTCACCTCCCTATGTATATATAAATATACATGCAAATCTATGCACGCACACATATTTAGGTACATATATATATATATATATATATATATTAATACATTGAGATAGGCAGAAAGATTGAGACATATAAATGAAGATATATATATGTATATGTATATATGTATATATCTGTAGGTGTCAGACGGCTGGGCCCTTTTGTATATATAAATGGGGATGGTAGCCTGTGAATCTACGTATATAGAGGCGTCGTTGCATTTAATGCGTTTACGCGTTTGGTTCGCCGTTTCTTTCCACCTCTCGATCCACACACACACACACCGTTTCTGTAACGCTTCGTGGTATTTTGTGTCTGCGAGTTTTTCGCGTGGACATCTCACCCAGTCACGCTTTGTCTGTGCCAGCAAGAAGAGGATGAGCAGACCGTTTTGTTGCTGGAATGCGTCCTCGTGATGTTTCTCCTTTCGCGTTTTTGTGGCACAGCTGATGGACGAGATCGCAGAGATTTCCAGTCAGTTGCACGAGGAATCCCTCGACCTCTATCCGGAGATGCAAGCTCGACTCACGGTTCTCAAGAAGCTGAAACTCATCGACGAGGACTCCGGAACTCTCACCGTCAAAGTAAACATCATAGCCTCCTTGCCAGTGCCCCGCTTTACAATCATCCAATTACATGGGTGCCTGCACACGCATATATAAATGTATACTTGTACTGTTGACTGTCTCTCGGTCTCATTGTGAATGTACGTATATGCTTATATCTGCATCTGTGCACGTTGCCACCGACAGCTGTATATACCCCATTGACGCTCGTTCATGTGCATACCTCAACGTATATGTACATGACCACGTGTAAATCTGCAGATGCATACGCAAATCCTTATATGATTTTCCTACAGCGATACACATACACAAACGTGCATGCATATACACATATATCTACATATGGGGTAATGTGGAATACTACCTGCTGAACGTCTGCTACAAGGCATACGCGATCTTGCTCGTCCCCACACCATCTTGTTATATATATATATATATATACTGCATATTTCCATGTATTTGCATATGCACACTTATATAATATATATATATATATATATATATATATATATATTAGAGCGATTGCTAGTTTTGTCGGTACGTGCTCTTCCCATTCTGTTCTGCTTTTAGTACACAGCCAGATTTGACTTTTCTGTGTGTGTCCGTGTTTGTTTTCTCGTCTGCCTCGTCAGGGTCGTGTCGCATGCCAGGTGATGTCGGGCGACGAGCTCACACTGACGGAGTTTATCTTCCAAGGTGGTTTGGAGGTACGGAGAATCGGTTGGATGAATGATTTAAGGCTTCTCGTTTAATATACCTAAAATTTTGAATTTGGTGTTGAGGCAGAGAGAGAGAGAGGCAGTGCGAACGCAAACACGCAGAGATTGAGAAGACAAAGGCAAACGATTCACGCAGGACAACGTGAGGCGTCTCAGAGGGCCGAGCGCTGTCGCGCTTCCTCGTGAAAAGGCGGGGCGTAGACACGGCATGTGAAATGCTGGAACCCCCGGCAGCCATCCGCCAGAGTGCACACACAAGACAAATGCGACACACTAAGCGTGTACGCGTATGTGCATCCATCTACGTATGCAACTATATCCAAATGTTTATTACCAAACAGCTTTATCTATATGTTGTTACAGGTCTCCATATCTATCTGTATGTGGCAACCTCTGCATCTCTAGGTATATAAATGTGTATCTATCTGGCAGATACGGAGGTGTATAAATATCTGCGCGAAGACATGCATGCGGAGCGTGTGGGTTGAGTGCCGTAGATGTCGAGGCGGTCGGAGATGTGTGTATGTGTGCGTCGAAGAAACGCGATGTGCGGATGTCGGCAGCCGCTGTGTCGGCACGCCTGGTGCTGCTCCGTGGCGTTGGAAAAGCGGGAAAAGTAGAGGAAACGGTTTTCCCAAAGGCGCCGGAGAGTCTGTTCCCTTTTCGCGCTGGTTTCAGAATCTCGAACCGGAAGAAATTGCGGCTGTTCTCTCTGCATTTGTTGCACCGGATGGACCCGTCGAGCAAGTCCCTGCGCCAACGGCCGGCATTCAGCGAGCGCGAGATCAGGTGAGATTCCACGTGTCACCTTTTCAGCTTTCTTCTCGCCGCTCAACTTTGCCACAGTGCGTCTTCCCTTCTTCGAAAAGATTCCTCACTTCCCCCCACATCTATCTATCTACCTATCTAGATTATATATTTGATATCTGTAGATTGGTTAATGGACAGGTTTAGATGCTGGATCAAGTAAAGATAGGTGAAGAGCTTCACAGGGATCTTGAATCGGTAGATGGAGAGAAGCGGAGTTACACATAGAGAGGAGCAGTCAGAGGTTGATGCGTAGGCAGGTGGATGCGCCTATTTGCAGAGAAGAGAGAGAAATAGAAGCAGATGATAAGCGGATGCAGATTTAGACAAAAGAGGTGGACAGAGAGATCGGTATGCGCGTGTTTGTTCCTTCGGATGCTCAAGCTGAATTATATTTCCAGATCCGGGCTTCTTGACCCACGTACACGGATCGATGAAAAGTTTGTGGATTTGCATGCAAACGCATGCGTGTGCCTCCTTGCGGTTTCAGGCAGAAGAGATTCACGTCGCGATTTTGAAGCTTCAGGCAAACTCGGGTGTTCGCGTAAATGCCGAAGATTGGTGGAAGCTCTGCAACTTCTCCCTCTCTTTGGTCAGCTAAGCACGGATGTCTCCACAAAGAAACGCATGCTTCATCGTGTCTGCATGCAAATCGCGGAGCTGCGTACACATATAGAAATCCATATACATATATATATATATATATTTACAAGTGAATATATATATATATATATATATATGTATATATTTATGTGGGAAAACGGGTGTCGTTGCACGGCTGTACGTAACATATCGTTCTCTTATGTAAATATATATATATATATAGATATATATATATATATATATATGCATTTATTTGTGTATACATATGCGTGTTTTGATATGATACAGACGAGAATAGATGTATCTATATTTTTACATATATGTATATATATATATATATAATTCTGTGTATGCGTTTGTTTATGTATGTACCTTTGATTTTGTCTATGTCTGTGTACATATTTGTATATATATATATATATATATATATATATATATGTGAAAATATTGTGTGTGCGTATGTTTTGCAGGTGGCTTATGATTGGGCGAATGGTGTCAGTTTTGGCGACATCATGCAGAAGACAAACGCGCAAGTAGGGAGTCTTTGTGCTTGCGCCCTCTCGCGTTGCGACTCTTTCAACATCAAAATTCCATTGTCTCCTCTCAGAGGAATATGTTTTAAGGCTTTGCTTCTTGCTGACAGACTTCATATATTTAAACACATACATACAACAGTACATATATACATATATCTACATATACGAACATATATATACATACATATATATATATATATATACAAACATAAAATATACATGTATACGTCTGGTGGGCAAATGCTTGCGACACTGCATGGTGCATGCATATTGGGGTTTTTGGCGGTTCTCGTGCGCTTTCAGGAAGGTTCGATCGTTCGCGCAATTCTCCGCCTCGACGAGCTGTTGAGGAAGGTGAGAGCTTCTCGCATGAGGTCGAATCGGTTTGTCTCGAGAATTTGTCCCTGTTCCGCGGCGCGCCCGTCTTCCAGGTGTTGAGTATCAAGTGTACATGCATGCAGTTTTTGAAACTGAAACAATGCTAAGCTGGCGCGTGCAAAATCTCCCACAAATACAGATTGGGTGTCAGTTCTCAGTGCTCTCTGTTTTCAATGTAACTTCGAGTGAATGCATAGACCTACGAACGTTCATATATATATATATATATATATCCTTTCTCATGCATATAGCTATATATCCTTATCTACTTTTATGTGCATTAGTATATATGAGGTTGTCTGTCTTTGTTACCCTGTCTGTTGTGTGTTTCTTTTCTTTCAGATTCGACAAGCAGCCGTTTTGATTGGGGATCCTGATCTCGGCGCCAAGTTACAGCTGACTTCCGATCGCATTCGCCGAGACATCGTTTTCGCCATGTCTCTTTACCTTCAGTAGTTCTGTTGACGTTCTTCCCCTTTTCTTCCTTTTCCTGTCGATCAACATCTTTCCAAATTCCTCTCTTCTGCCTGTCTCTGTCCTCGCGTGCTTCCTCCTTTCTGTTTTTTCTTTCCTTGGGTGTCGCGACAAAAGGATGCCCCCGATGATCGTCGCAGTTCTCTCTTTCGTGAACGGTTTCGCACAGAGATTACTTGGAGTCTCGCGAGACCTGGAAAACGGGAACACGATCCGGCGTGGCTGCAACAGATTGGCGTCTTACGCAAAGAGATTTTTCGAAAAAAAAACGTGCGCCTCGTCACAAGCCGATCTTTAAACTTCCGAGGCCCATGGCGCCGCGGCCAGCCGGCAACGCAGAAAAGGAACAGAGTTCTTGGAAACCACGAAAAAGATTACAGATTTGGTACACGTTCATATATTTAGTTATATGTGTATGCTTATACAAGAGTGTATTTATGTGTAGATGTGTAGGCAGGTATGTGCGTAGCCTGTGAGGCACGTTTCGCTTCGCATTTCTCACTAGAGAAGCGGTTCCCGGCAGAGAGAAAAAGCGAGAACAGAGAGTGAGGCGGCGCTACACGGCGGGTGACGCGTCTTTCCGAGTCGTTGAAAAGGGAAAGCATTCAGAATCTCACTCTCATTTGAAATACTTTGCGTGTTTTCCCCTTCTGTCGACGTTTGTGAAAGTCTTGGAGACGCCTGCCCGTTTTGACTGAACCCGCAAAGCCTGTCCCTCCCGGCTACGACTCCGTTGCCTAATCCTCAACTTTGGTCTCTCAGCGTCTCTCTCCACCTGCTGTCTGTTTTATCGGTCGGTTGCAAGCTCATCTTTTCCGCCCTCGTCCCTTGCGTACCCGTCTGGTATGTTCCGTCACGATCAGTAGCCGTTTCTTTACCAGAATGACGGAGTTTTTGTCGACAAACCGAGAGAGTTGGAAGCTCCAAATCGTGAAAAGAGAAAAGGGGCGACTCCCGTGATCGATAAGAAAACAGCGGACTGGCTTTCGCCGAGACTCACACCCTTTTGCGGCCACAGGCGTTGTTCACAAGTGCACCAAGAATAAGGCGAAAGAATGACACACAGAGAGTGACGAAAAAGAGCTTGTGTGTCTACGCGATGTCAGGAAGCCATCAGTTGATAGCATCGATAGCATGCGATAAACAACACGGATTCGCTGAAGCATCCGGGACCGGAGACAGCCGAGGAAAAGGCAGAGAGTCTCTCGCACGTTTCTATTCGATCAGAACACCCAGGAGTCTTTTTGCTCGCTCGTGCTCTCGAAGAGGACGGGCGCGCATGCGCGTCAGAGATCCGTTTTTGCACTGGGTCACAACTACGAAACCCTAACCAGGTGGTTTGAGGTGTCGGCGGCTAATAAGGTTTGACCGACTCGTCTCGCCTGGTGTTTGAATCGAGACGGAAACGCAAAAGCGACACAAGCAGAACTGTTTTTCTCGGCAGAAGTGTCCTGGCCTTCTCGCTTCGTCTTCCCTCTCTTGTTACGCAAAACGTTCCCCGTTCTGCATCGGTTGCCGCTCTCTCGTCCCTTCTCGATGGACGCAGACTGTCCCTGGGTGTCTCTCGACGAGAAACGCCCGGCAGCTTCGCATGCGCCCCCACAGGCCGTGCGCGGGGTTTCGGGCCTGGAAAAAAGACTGGATGTTCACAGAGAGGCCTGGACAACACACAGGTTCCCAAAGGAGGGAAACGCCAGTCTCCACGGCGCGTTCCTGGAAGCAAACGAAGCCGCAGAGGAACGGGAGACCCCGGTTTTCGTCTCGCTCCTTTTTCCGGCCACCTGAGCGGCGGCACTACAAAAGGTGATTCCCCGGCGCAGATACGCCGCTGTTTTGCCCACGAGTTGATTTTTGCTGCGAAGGCAACGTGTGCCGAAGTAAGACCCGGGACGAAATTCCGACCCAAGGAAATGGCGAAAGCCGTCGCTCCCCACCCCCCCCCCACGTCTTTCTTTCGAAGCTTCATCGCTGTTCACCCCTCCAGAAAGGCATACGATCCCGTTCCAGGAAAGACACTCTGCCGTGTCGGAAGAGAGATGAGAGGCTGTGGGTAGCCGGTTCAACGCGAGGAGACATGATGGCCGCTGTCTCGGATTCGCGCCGCATTTAGGTGCTGCACTCGAGCGGAATCTCTCACGTCGCCTCGCCATCGGCCTTCCCCAGACGGGGACGCGACAGACACGCCCGCGTCGATCTCCATCTGAGGAGGCTGGACAACAAATCGCGTTCCCGGAGTCGATGCGTGCACAAGAAGCTGCGAGGAACCTCCCATCATCGCAGAAGGCGCTGCAGACACCAGGTGCTTGGCGGCGAAAGCCGGCGCTGGCCGTGACGCCGGCTCTCTCCCTGGAACCCCTCCGACCTCCCATTCTCGAAGCTCGGTCGCCGACCTCCCGTCTTGTGCGAGGTAGACGGCATTCGACGCGAGACACTGAGGCTCAAATGCGCGGCCCAGCACGCCCCGAGCCTTCTCGGTCTCCACTTCCCCAGCCTTCCAGAGCCCCGGCCCTGACGCCTGTCCGGCGATCTGCAGGCGTCGCTGGTAGGCGCCAACCAAAGTGGACAGACGATCGGCTTGGTGAGCGGGGACCGCAGGCGAAAAGTAGGCGGATCCCTCCGCGGGGCCGGACCCCGGAGTCGAGGTCGTGGACCGCATGCACCCCGAGATTCGAGAAAGCGACGCAGAAGCTGGAGAGGCGTAGCCTGCGAAGGCCGGCAACGCCGACGCTCTGAGGGGAGACACCCGGACGTGTGCATGCGGAAGCGCGGCGGCGCCGATGGCTGCCGAAGCGCGCGACTGGCCCACTTTCAGTGAGGCCCTATCTGCGTGGACGTGCACGGGACACGCAGCCGGGGCTTCAGGACTGGCTCCTCTTCCGACGTGCGACGCAGATGCGGCAGTCGAGGGCGGCAGCGGGGGGGAAGCCGGGCTTGGCCGCAGCGTCGTGCGAGCTGGGACGCTCCCATAAGAGAGAACCGGCGACGAGGCCCGCGACACGACACCGGCCCTGCCTACGCTCAGGTATCCAGGCGCTGGACCCGCAGCGGTCAAGGCCAAACTGTCGGGAAGAGCCGATCCGACAATGTTCCTTTCCGCGTCTTGCCAATGGGTTCCCCCCTCCCTGGACGGTCCTGCGGGGTCGATGACGCGCGACGCCTCCACGACGGACCGCGTGGCGCCGGAGGCCTGGCCTCCCGTCCCCGCTCCCGGCAGGAACGAAGCCCCAGCATGCAACCGCGCCGCAGGAAGAGCCGCGGTTTTCTGCCGGGGCAGGCCTTCGAGGCGCGCCCCCGAAATCGCGGCGAGGGACGAAGGGCCATGGCCAGCTGGAAGCGGCTGCGTCATCGCCGCCGGGACGTTCTTCGCCGCAGAGCCGTTCAGACTGGGCGCAGACGCATGCGGAGCAAACGCTGGGGCTGTCGTTCGAGAGGGAAGCTCGTCGTGAGAGGCCGCAGAGACACTGGGGCTGGAGAGCCCGGCCGCAGCGGGTGAACGGCCTTCCTGCGCCTTTCGAAGTTCGCGTTCTCGCGACGCTGCTTCCTCCGCCTTCACGCGCATCGCTATCCTCTGGAGCGCCGCCCCCGCCACGGTCTGCGCACCTGAGAGACTCCGTGAGAGGACTGCCTTCTCGCCCTGCGTGGGAGGTGTCTGACCTTGACTTGGCGCGACCTCGTCTTCGTGGGCGGGGGCCTCCGCGTCAGATGGACTGGACACGCCTTCCGATTCAAGCGATGGACGCTCCGTCGGCGCCTTCCGGGCCAGTCCCCTTCTGCCGACCTCCCCTTCCCGCCCGTTTCGGATGTACGGCTCCAACGTGAAGACTTCTTCGTGAAAGCCGTCTGACAACCCTCGAGGCTCCGACGTCGCACAACTGCTCGTCCTGGCCGATTCTTCGGCCTCGGCGTGTGTCTCTTCCTCCAGGGCCCGAGTCGCCTCGAGAAACGCCGTCAACTCGTCAGGCTCCGCACAGGAGTCTCCGGGCGAGGAGCTCTGAGAGACAAGGTTGGCCGAAAGGCCAGTGGCGTCCAGGCGCTCCGCAGACCGCGCGTGGGGCAAAGACCGAACGCCCGACCCAGATGGAAGGCGCCCCGGAGGCCGCATGCAAGGGTGGACGCCGATCTGGAGGTCGGAGAGCGGGCTAATGAGCCTGGGCAACGGGAAGAGACCAGAACTGCGTCCGCGGGCCTGAGGGCCTTCGCCAGACGGACTCCAAGGGGTCAGCTCGGGGCTGATCGGCGTCGGCTTGAATGCGTCGGAGCCCGGGAGTCCAGAGACCCCCGAGAAGACCGGCAGGAAACGAGGCCCGAGAGGCGAAATCATGAGGCGCATCCTGGCCTCGTCTGGCGTCGCGTGTGTGTTCGTCCCTTCACTCGCTTTGGTGCCCCCGTTGCCTTTCCGCGTGGCAGCCTCCGACCGGCATTCTTCCTGCGCCTCTGGTGACGCGAGCTCTGTTTGGTATCGCACCTTCTCGGGAAGACGCCCGAGAGCTCCAGTTTCCTCTCGCTCTTCGCCGGAGGCTTCTGCCCCACCACGGGCGTCGGGCCCCACCTCTTTTGGCCCCGTTTCTCCGCGCTCGAGGCCCACAGACGGGGCGAGACGCCCCTGCAGCTGGGCTGGTGAGCTCGCGCTGCCCGCACCCTTGCCGGCCTCGACGACGGACGTGGTTTTTCGCGGAGCAACAGTCACCTCGGGCGCGACTGCCGCAGCAGCCCCTCCCTGCGAGCGCGCTAGAGCCTTCCCCGAAGTCGACTCCGAGTCACTTCTGGCCGCCCTGCGGATGCGCATCAACGCCCTCAGCCTCACGTGTCTCCCTGGCGTGCCTCGAAAAGTCGACTGACCCCGAGCGCCTTTCCGGGACTGTTTCAAGACTCGCTGTGCCTGTGGCCTGCAGGACAGCGAAGACGCGTCGCCAGCGAAGGGCCGAGCGGTCTTCGGCTCCGGACCGCTGCGTCGATCCACCGACACCGCGCGCTTCAGCCTCCGCGTCAAGCGGTGCTTCTGGCGAGTCAGGAGTGTCTGGATAGAGGCACGCAGGTTCCCCCCGCTGGCCGACTGCATGCATGCTTCGATGTCTCCGTCTCGCGAGACCGGCGAGGCAGTTCGCGGGAGGGTGAACGAGAGCGAGCTCCTCGTGCTGGGGCAGCGCTCCAGCGCCGACGGGGACGCGCCACAGACAGGAGACAGCCCTGTGGGGCGCTTGGGGTGACCGCATCTCTTTCCTCTTCTCCGACGCAGAGACGCGCTCTGGCGGATCTGCCGTTTCGAGGCCGCATCGGCTGGGGCGGAGGAGAGGCTTGAAGGTCGACCCTCGTCCGAATTGGAGGTTTGGCCGTCGTTCTGGGTTGCTGGCCGTGACGCGCGAGGGGCGTTCTCCGGTCCCTTGCCTCGATTCGGAGACCTACGCCGTTGAACGTTCCCGGTGGGACTCGCGAGACGCTTGGCTGTCACCGAAGCGTCCTCAAAATCCTCAGAGGACGACTCCCCGACTTCGGTCTCGACCTTGCGCCCGCAACGAGAGACCCGAGGACGGCGCGCAGCTCGAACGCGAGATCGGCTCTGAGACGACGACCCTGAGCGCCCGTTTGAGCTTTCTTCCTCATCCGTCCACGCTTGCTCGGTTGCTTCTCGACGGCCGACTCCGGACGTCGAGAGAGGCTCCGCGGAGTTTTTCCTCTCAGCCCCTTCGCCCTTTGGATCGCTCGGATCTTTTTCCGCCTTGTGGAGGCGGAGCGGCCCCGCCTGCCGAGCGCGGGTCCGCCTCGCGAGTTCGCTTCGTCTCTCACTCGCGGTTGCATGCGCCTTCGCGATCGCCTGGAGAGACGGAATTGCTTGCAGAGCTGCGGTCTTCAGCTCCAGCAGCATCTGTTTCTCCTCGCTGGAAATCCTCGAGAACGGCGCGCGCTGTTCACTCGCGGTCCTGCGCTCAGCTCTCCCCGGTCGGCGGGGCCCGACTCCCAAGCCGAGACGCGTCCCCGACAGCGAGGCTGCCAGGGAAGGAAAAAGCGCCGAGAACGAGTGTTCGCGGGGTAGCGACGCGCTCTTCCCCGCATCTGAGTCGCGCTGGCTGCTCGACGCCCCGACCAAACCGCACGCAGAGAGACCAAGGGACAGTCGCTGAGACCGCAGCCGCTGCTGGTACGCAGACGGCGCCGGCGGCGTGGCAGAGACACCCAGGCACGAAGGCCCTGCCGACGCGGACGATGCAGAGGCCTCGTCACAAGTCGGGGACCCGGCGTCTTCCGGCAGAGATTTGCCTGTTTCCGTGCCGGCTCCTCGGCCAACCGCCCCTGTGGCGGTCCGAGCCGAGTCTCGCGCCTCTGGGCGATCTCCTTGGGCTTGGTCGCCCCTGGCCTTGGACGCGGAACGGCGGCCCGAGAGCGTGAGTTGCGCGCGGCACTCTTCGAGGGCCTTCCTCTGGACGAGACTTCGACTGCGCTCAAGGTCGAGGTTGCGCTTGACCATGTGGAGCTCGATTCGGAGCGCCTCTTTCTGTCTTTCGGCCTGCTCCAGCTCTTGCTTCGCCGACGCGTTCTGCTCCTCCAGTTCGGAGATTTTCTTCTTCAGAATCGCCATCGTGCGCGCGGCGCCCGCAGAGAGCCCCGGAATAGGCGGGAGCGGCGCGGACACCGCCCCCGCCTGCAGGGAAGAGAGATCGGACTCCTGGGGTGGAATCGAGGCGACTGGTTGCGCAGGCGACGGGGACTCGGCAGATCGGGGGGAGGGCGAAACGCGGCTGCGGCGCTGCCGGGACCGCAAAAGAATCCGCGCCGTTTTGAGCTCGTGCTGAAGCTTCTGAATCGTCGCGAGTCGCTCGGTCTCGGCTGCGCGCGCGGCCTCTTCCGCCTGCTTGGCGTGCTTGCGGAGTCGATGGCACTCGCTCTCCATTTGCTTGAACGCGGGGGACTCGAAGTCGCGAAGGAACGACGTCACTTTCCCTTTCTGTTCCTCGGCAGCCTTCAATGCAGCTCGGTAGCGCTGGATCTCGACGTCGGCCTGTCTGTACACCTGGTCGACTTCCTTCTCGAGTTGCTGCATGCGTCGAGTCACGCTCACCCGCGCGCTCTGGGGAGGGACCGGGGCCTGCGCTCCGCCTTCGGGAACCGCCAGTTGGAACGCCACAGACACTTTGGGCCGCGACAGATCCATCCCAGTGCCGACAGCGCGGCTGAATCCGTCGTTGTAGAAATCCATTTGCCACGGCGCCAGCGGCGCGAGTTTGCCTTCGGCTCTGCTTAAGGCCAACCAGACGGTGCCTTGGCCTTCGACGCCGCGGGAGAGCAGCGCCTTCAACGGCACGTTGACGTAGTAGGCGCAGCCGCCGCTTGTTTTGTCGTGCGCCGAGTCGGAGCTCCGCCTCGACGGCAGATCTGCCTCGTAGTCCGCGTCGGGCTTCGAGGCATCTGATCCAGGTGCGCCGAGGAGCGCCGCTCGCCCGAGGGAAGACAGTCCCGCGGAAGCATCCACGGGTTGGGAAGGCGAATAGTGTCTGGACGCGCCGCAAAAGACGACGATGCGAAGAAGAGTCACGAACGGGTGTTTTGTTTCCTTTTTGTCTTTCCTACTGGAGTTCGTCGCCGTCTTCCAACTGCTCCGGCCACTCCCGCGCTCTGCGGCGTCGGCGGTCCTCGGTCCGTCTCTTTGTCCCCCTCTTTCTCGCTCCTTTCCACCCCCCTTTTCTTCGACGTGCCCGCGCTTGGGTGTGGACAGCGAAAACCCCCGAGGCAGAGGCAGCGAGACCGAATACGGGAAGTGAATCGACGACACCTCGAAGGTCTGCTGGGAGGGCAATGTACAGATGACCATGCGTTGGAAGTTCCCCTCCAACTGTGTGGGGAGATTCACGCGGAGATGAACCTGCGGGACGGGACGCTCTTCGGCGCTCTGCGCTGCGGCGCGGGAGAGTCGGGGAAACGCGTCCGCCGACTTTGGGGAATCTGTCTGGGCCCTCGCGTCGAAGTCGAGATGAGACGGGATGACAAGGCTGTCAAAAGTGCACTGCAAGGCCGCAGGCGCCGTCTCACACGTTTCCGGTTGTGTTGTCGGCGAGTTCAGCGAATCTGAAGAGGGAAGGGAGCGATATCGAACGAACGATGCCAGGGGGCTGTCCCCATCGAGACCAAAGCCGGGGTCTTCGCCCTCGTTTGGCGCGATGTGCAATTCAGGGGAAAGGAGGCCCGAGCGGGGCGAACTCGTTTTGCCCGACTCGGTCGCTTCTTGCTGCGCAAGGCGATGAAACGCAATGAAGAGAGAACCTTCCCCGTTTCGAGTCGATTTCCCCTCTGGCTCGAGGGCGGAATCTTCCCGGGATCCCCACTGGGTGGCCTCGTGTCCCTCCACGTCGTCGTGAGTAAGGAGGGGAGAAAATTCTGAGGCGGAAGCAGAGAGGAGCGAGGACGCGTCAGAGGGCGACGAAGGGAGAAACGCCTGCAACGCACCATCAGACGCCAAGGCGTGTGATCGCGCGTCTGTAATCGTGCAATCTTCCTCAGGCAGATGCCGATCAGCTGTAGAGACTCCCGACTTCGCGTCCGACTCAAACGCATGCAGGGAAGACGGGATGGAGGGGGAGCGGGAGGAGGAGGCGCACGTCTGACGATCGCCGCTCGCGAACCGGAGATCCGAGTTCCCCGGCTTTGTCGGATACGCCGCGTTGCCCATGACAGACGAGGAGGGCGAAACTTGTGTCACCTCGCTCGTGGAGGGCTGAGTGTCTTCTGTCGTTTCGTCCATGTTCCCGAGCTTTTCAAAGGCGGAAACACTCTCGCCAGTCGAGAAAAAACTTCTCTCGTCGACGTACAATAGCTAGACGTCGTTGCAAACACGACTGAGACAGACTCGAGAAGGAAAGCCCTCTGCAGCGGGCTCTAGAAAAGCCGGGATTTTTCAGAAGTAGGAACGGAAAGCGAGCGTGTCTCTGGGCTTTGAGCCCCGTCCAGTCGCGAACGAGGTAGACACGGCAGAAAAAGCTGTCGTCTACGGCACGGTGCGCGCGTTCCGGAGACCCAACCCAAGTCGTCTAACCTATCCACGTGTCTTCGAGGAAGTGGGGAAAAAACCTGGGACTTTCCGGAGACAAGACAACAGAGCTGGACCCCGTCAAGACACAGATGCGAGCTCTCAGCTCGGCGAGTTCCAGTGCCCCGAGAACCTCTTCCTCGCGCAGCACGGCTGCAAAACGGCCGAAAAAATCCTGCCTTGGAAAGAAAAAACCGAGAAACCGTTGGATGCTTCTGGCCTTCCCGTCCGACGCCCAAATACCCAGTCCGCGCGGGCAGCGCTTCGCGCGTCGTTCGCAGAGAAAGAAAAGACACTCCTTTGCTGCTGAGACTCGGGGAACGAGCAAACCGGGCTCTTCGGCGCCAGAAAGAGAGACACACGAGAAGGAAAGTTGTCGAAACGTGGGTTGCGTGAAAGCAAAAGGAAGCAGACTCAATGCTGGCTTTCTCAGAGAATGCCCGACTCGGCAAGTGAGGGTAATCGTCCGAGGGGGGGACGTCTTGTCTTGAAAAGCCCTGGCGTTCTTGGGCACTCCGCCACACACGAACTTTTGTCTGGAAAAATGAGGAGACCGGGAAAAAAGCCGAGAGTGTCGCTCCGTTCCAAAAGGTTTTTCCACGCAGTTGCAAGAGAGAGAAAACCCAGCACGAAAAAGACGTCAGCAGCGCTTGGCGTGGACGTGGCGATGCGCGGGAAGTTCTCTGATCTCTCAGCGCCACGCGAGGACCAAGAGGAGAGTCTAAGACAGGACGCGAAATCGCGGTGGGACGGCGCGCGCACGGGGAATGCGCGACTGCAGCGGAAGCCAAGGCGAAAAGAAAGAAGCGATGAGTTGTTTGAGGGAAAACGCGGAAAGGGCCAAGAAGAAACGCCACCCGCGAAAAAGAATCGGGTCAATCCCAACTTTCGCGGGCGCGGTTCTGTGCCAACTCGCAGCAAAGACACTCTCGCCGGCGCAAGACCCCCCGTGCCACACGACACAGCCCGCCTTTTCCTGTTTGCTGGAGCGGTTTCTTTTCTCTGGAGGCTGACGCACGCGTTTCCCCTCTGTCAGAGAAGACATCGTGCTTCAGAGTCGGAGGACAGCAGGCGCCGCAAAAAGTTGCATTTTCTCTCGGCGGTCGAGAGCCCGAGAATCTCTCTCTGTGCGAGACCGAGCATTGCCAGTCAGGCAACGGCCTTGCTACAAACTCTCACGATTCACCTCACTCGAAACGCTTGGGCATACAGATCTGTCTGTGCTCTAGAAAGGGGGGGAGAACACCACGCGACGAGAGAGTCCTCGAGACGAAGCGCACTTTCTGTGTGGACCCACTCGCTGTCGACGGGGCGACACGGTCTCGAGTCTCGTTTTCCACGGGCGAGAACGAGACGAGTTTGTCTCCTGAAAAACCAGAGAAACACGCGAGTTTGTGTGCTCCAGGTCAGAACGATTCGAGACACTGGGCGAACAGGAAAAAACAGCCCGCCAGACGGAAAGGGTCAAACGCGATAGCGCGCGTACAAAGATTGTAGAGCAGGCAATGCAGAAAGCAAGACTCCTGGAAAAAGCACACTGCACACGACGCTTGGCTGCCCTATTCGGTTCCGCTCTTTCGTTCGTCCTGTCGGAGGAGTAGTACCTCTCTCGGATCGTTTTGTTCGTGTTACGACCAGCTGCAGCCGAAGTCCGTTCCGTACGGCGCAAAAGGCCAGCCCTTCACGGTCCTGGTAAACCAACGGAGACGGCAAAGGCCGCCTCCAGGCATTTGAGGGGTCGCCTCACATCGATGACGTTTGTTACGGGTTTGTGGGTGTGCTTACTCGTCTGTTTTCGCGCGCTGGAGGGTACAGCAATTGTCACATACGGCTTCCTCGCTGTGCCACATGTGTTTCTATGCTTAACGAAAGCGCTGTCTGCGGCGTACCCAATGAGAAATGGTAACTCGCTGTTGACTATCCTCCAGTAGAGGGTAAAACGGGGAATTGTTACGACAGAACAGAGACGGAAACGAAGGATACTTTATCTCGGTGGAAGTTCGACCGCGGTTCATATAAACGCTGGCTCCAGGTGAAGCTCGGGACGCGATGGTTGCGCTTGAACGGTAGAAACCCCCGACATGTTCGTTTACTTCACGCGAACAGGAAGACGGCAAGCAGAGTGCCTAGACACAGGCCTTTGAGGAAGCAACGGGAATCTGACTGGAGAAAACAATATTTTCGGTGGTACAAAAAGGCGTTGAGCCTGCATTCTCTAGCGGGTGGGACGTGAGAGAGTCTGACTGATTGTTCCGCGGGAAATGCAAGAGAAGGCCAGGTGTGTGTGTGTTGAAGTTCACACAAGCGGAGAAGAATCGAGGAGCCGACATTTCTGGAGCTCGATGGGGAGCGACCTGCGGCCATTGTAGTACCTAGGATACTGAATGTGACTCCAGTTGTGAGATACACATACCAAGTTCTGTACGACTGCTGTACACCACCCAGACGAACGGATGCTCCTGGGAACTCCAGATATGCGTTCTGAGCATCTCGGTAAAAACGAGGGATCCTTCCTGCTTCTACTGGCAATACCAAAAACGGGGGGTTATGAGTTGCTTCGAAAGTTCTTCGAACTGCCTACTGGCTTTGTGGGTTGCAGCTGAGAACCGGATTTTGCATTTTCATGCTCGTGTAGGCGACGTGCTCTTGCCGCAGCATTGTGGTTTGAACATCCACCGGAAACAAAGTGCAGGACCCGCGTCCCGTGAAAATGGATCCATATGGACTACTGGGGATCTCGTCGTTGAATCAGAGCGAGCAAAGATGACTAGGCACTCTGAACCGCGGTATGTTTGCCAGATGGCTGCAGCAGCAACTCGAATTGCCGGAGAAAAGAAAAAGTCTGCGAAGCCTAGGGAACACCCCCTCGCGTCTCTAGAGACGCAACTGACCTCTGAGAAAAGCCTCCCAGATATCCTCGCTGACCCCTACGCACGCAGCTTCGCTTGTTGTTTCCTTCGCGGGCGTGCACATTTGCGTGAAAAACAGTGGCTGCGCCTAACAAAAGACGTCCTGTCATTGGTGGCTGCTTGAAACACCGTCTGTCTCGTCATAGTCAGTGGCCTACTTGGAAGCCCTGTCTTTGACACAGTGAAGGGATCCACGACTCGCAAATCTCTCTCTGGAAAGAAAACGGAGCAGCGAGACTCGTTTGTTTGGCTTCTGGGGTAGGCGTAAGGCTCATGCCTTGTAGCTTGTGGAAGGAATTTGCGCGTTTCTTTCAGTCTCCGACACCCACAATTCCGCAGCGATACTTGCCAGCAGATAATCAATTCCCTGAAAATTCCCCACGGTCACGCACCCACGCAGCAGAAGCCAGTCTCGAGAGCAGGTTCCAAAGATTCTCGGCGTTGTGCACATCTGAGGCCGGGAAACGGCAAGGCCTCTCATTCAAACGGCCAAAGCATTTGTCTTGGTTACCTAGGCTTTAGCTCCTGTTTCAGCGGCTGCCACAGATTCCTGCTTCCCTTGTGGTCGACATGCACGTTCACCAGACTTGCTCTATGACGCTTCCATCAAACTGATGCCGGAGCATGGCGCGACGCTATCATCTACTGGGGTATCTCTACAGGAGCATGTTTGTGCAGATACAAATCTATCGGTGTATTTATAGACATGGATGCATATGTTCCAAGTAAGGTACCCTGGCCCATGTGCACGCACGTGCATATCTTGACCTACATGCTGCGCGTTCTTGGGGCTGGAAAGAGCTTGGCTCTACCGCAGCTGAGGGAGACACAGCAGACAAATATCTCTCAGAGAACGGCGCAAAAACAAGCGCGGGCCGCGCTCGCGTCTTTTCTCCACTTTCCTCGCTTTTTTTCTTTTCAGTGTCAGGCGACGAAGCCGTCAATCTGAAAGAACAACATATTTCCACTCGAGTTGAATGTTTTTTCCTCGAACACAAGTGATTTTCCACGGAAGAGGAAATGCAACGAGAGACGCCCGCGATGAATGCAAGTGCATGCACGCTGGCATGGGAGATTTAGATGTCTTGCATGTATTTTTTCTTCTGAAACCCCCACAAACGCGCTTTCTTTGTAAAAGACAATTGTTCGATGAGTCTTTCTTTCCCTCTTTGTGCAGCTGTTTTTCTTTTCAAACCCAGGACGCGACAGCCGCTTCAAAAGCTAGCATCTCCCTTTCCCCGCCTTTCTCCTTCGCTGCTCTCCTCCGCTTTTTTCCCAGAGAGAAAGACCGCCGTCTAGCGGCCAGTGCATGGCT
Organism: Neospora caninum Liverpool; assembly: GCF_000208865.1. Lineage (NCBI taxonomy): Eukaryota > Apicomplexa > Conoidasida > Eucoccidiorida > Sarcocystidae > Neospora > Neospora caninum. Next base: position 2,130,954 of record NC_018391.1, read on the forward strand.
AAGCGTACCCGCAGTTCCCATTGCTCAGAAAGAACAGTTTAGCGGACCCGAGTTTTTGCCTTCCTTCCGTCCACTTTTTTTCAGTCCTGCCTTCGAAGGCTTTTCTCCCTGCGCTTTGGCCAGCCGGAATGCCCACGAACAACCGAGAGTCTCGATCCAATCAGGCACAGGACGGAGCGAGAAGAAAGGGGGATTTCCCCCTTTCTCAACTGCTCTCTCCTTGAAAGAAATATTTCTTTCTCGCGCAGGACTCGCTTTCTCTGGGAACTCGTTTCGCTGGCTCGGTATAAATGGTTCACTGGTTCGTTCTTGCCTTACCCGTCACGGCTTGTGTTCCGCAAGTCCTCCAAAGCAAACGAGGGAACGAACACTTGTGATGCGCCTTCGCCTCTGCTCTCTCGCAGCGTTGTCGTCGCTGATGGGATGCATATACAGCTCGGAGTCTACGAGCGGTGTCCCGTCTTTTCTTGTCGGGTTTCTTTGAGGCTATCGTGCATCCCACGCGTCACCTCTGGTCCGCGCCAGGCTCGCAAAACGCCGTTCTAGTGGAAACCTTCCAGTCTCGGCCCTTCTCTCGCGCTCCTCTTTTTCTTCGACTTCACATTCTCCCTCACTGTTTTTTACCGACCTATGTGGCGATGGCGATCATTCGCAGGGAAGGCGCGAACGGCAGGCGGCGGTCGAAAGCGAAAAAGAAAAAGGAAAAGAGAGGCGTGTCTTTCGCTGTGCATCGGAGAGAAGGCGATCCGAGAGACCCAGACAAACATTTTATAAAATCTCAGAATCTTGGCAGGAACCCCCAAGAAAGTAGCGACGGGGAAGGACAGAACGCGCTTGCCGGCTCGTCGTCAGACTCCCTCCCTTCTGCTGTCTCCTCTAATGCATCTTCTTTCCGAGCTTCACCTGACGTCTCTTCTTCCTCTACTTCATCTAATCGGCTAGACGCTCAGCATCCCCTATGTCCTGTGGGGAGCGAGAGGGAGAGTCAGGCGGGAGTTGCACATGAAGAGACACTCGGCGCAGATGGCTACTTTGTCGAGGAAGATTTAGAGAAGGCCCAGAAGCAACTGGTGACAAACAACAAGATCCGGGGGCTCTTGCAGTCCTTCAGATCCTCCACAACTCGCCAACGAAAGGGCGTCTCCTCTTCCTCCTCTCCGTGCTTCTTTGACGATTACCCTCACTCGGAGGACGAGGCGAGCGAAGGCGCCTCCCAGCTTGGCGCCTCCCAGCTTGGCGCCTCTTCTCCAGCTGTCTCTTCTTCTCGCCCCTCTGGCGAGTCGCCTGCTCAGCAGATGTCGCAAGCTCGGCGCGGGAAGAGAGGCAGGGAAGAAGACGAGGATGCGAGGCTGCAGACGCGACAGATGAACGGCGTGAGAGAGGGAACCGCGTCTCTTGAGAGTGGCGACGACATGCAGGACGAAGCAGCTGCTGGAGGGCGCGAGAGAGGACCCGAGAAAAAAGGCGACCCGTGGCGAGAGAGCGAACGGGGGGGAAGAACAAACACTCCGCCGTGGCTTCGAGCGGATCGCTCGCGCGGAGAGCTCGATTTCTTTCATCGCCTCCACGAAGAATGCGTCGACTTTATTCACTGGATCGACGCGACCGAGGAAGAGCAGCAAAAGCGGGCAAAGGTGAGAACAGACAAGCACGGGAAGGGACAAACGATAGAGAAGGAAGAAGGGAAACGGACACCCGAGACAAAGGAGACACAGAAGAGACGCGGAGGCCTGTCCTGCACGTAGGCTGCCTGGAGAGGACCAACGGGGGACGTATGGGTGTTGGAACTGCAGGACAAAACGGGAGAGCAAAAAAGTGGAGATGAGGAGGAAGAGGAGAAGGCGAAGAGGCCGCAGAGGGTGATGGGAAACAGAAAGGCGTTTCGATCTGCTGTTTTTTTGCAGGTTCTCGCGCGCGTCACAGCTGTGGCCCGTCTCTTGTGGGACAACTGTTTCGTCTGCCCATTTGGCAGCTCCTACACCAACCTCGCTCTTCCTCACGCAGACCTGGACATCTGCATCTTCATCCACTCTGCCCCGCCTCTCCTTGAAGAATTCCACGAACTCGCCGCAGCGGACACCTCCCAGGAAAGCGCAAATTCGTCGTCCCCGTCGGTGGCCTCCTACGGCTGCTTCGGAGGGCTGGCGGAGAAGGTGATGGCCGAGGCGTCCCGGTGTACAGACACACTCGGCTACGGATCCTCCATGAGGAGAAAAAAAGAAGAGGCAGCTCGCCACCTCAGAGTAAGCGTCTTTCAACTCTCATGCCACCCCCGTCTGCTTCAAGGGACATCTACATATATATATATATAAATAGGCTTTACGGTGTATATATATATGTATGCAGAGAGGGAGAGTCTTACTGAGGTATGTGTTTGTGTGTTTGTTTGCATTTCTGGTGTATGGATGCGAAGCGCGGCGACGCTGCGCGCGTCGGCAGGCTGTGTCGCGCTCTACGCCGTCAGCTGTAAGCTTCGGCTTGCACGGATCCCCGTGTCCACTTTAAACCGCTTGTTTGCCTGCTGGTGTTGCTGCAAAAAGGCGGCATGCATTTATCTTCTTTGGGTGCACATGGGCGTTACAGCGTGAATGCCTGTTGTCTCGGAGTGACAATTTGAACACGCAATAAAATACCGCCTTCCTTAGGTCCCCGTTCCTCGTTTCTCGCTCTTTGCCTCGTTCTCTGGATTGGCACGTTCTTCCTCCCCGACGAACGTCGAAAGATATGCGGTCTCGTCCTTCCAGTCTCCTTCGTCCTTCCCTTTCGTTTGCCGCTTTTCTCCAGAGTCCCTTTCTCACCGTCTCTCGCGTTCGTCACACTGTTCCTGTTCCTCTCTCTTTTGTTCTTTCCTCGTCCCTCAGCGCCTCGCGGCCGTCCTCTCTGCCTGCAAAATCTCGCTTCCCAGCAACCCTTCGCCATCTGCCTCTTCGGGCTCTGCTGCGACCCGGAGACAGCCTGCGCGCTGTCGCGACTTTCCGCTGATTCGAGACATGCAGTTGATTCTCGAAGCGAGAGTCCCAATCTGCCGATTTGTCGACACTGAGACAGGCCTGCCTGTGGACATTAGTCTAGATCAGCCGTCAGCTGTCTTGACGTCTCTCTACATTCGTCTCCAGCTGCTTCGCTTTCCTCTGTTACGACCCCTCATGCTCCTCAACAAAACGGCCTTGAAACTCTGGCACCTGAACGAGCCTTTCAAGGGAGGCGTCGGGTCGTATTTGCTCTTTGTCATGGTTAGTCTCGCTCTTCTAAACAGTTTCTAATGTATTTTTGCAACAAAGCTCTAACACAAAGAAAGTCCCTATTTGTTTTCAACTTGTAAAAAAGAATATGGATAGCTTTTTATAGAAGGTCGAACTGATTAATGGTGCAAACGTACCAGAAAAAATGAGGTCAATTGTGAAGTGCTTGTCGATTTTTGGGTTCACGCACGGCGCCTCGTCCTTTTGCCCTGGACTTCCATAGGTTTCTTCACACATGCAAATAGAGAGATGTAAAGGCATGCGTCCGAAGCCACCGCGCGGCACAAAAAATGTCGGTCAACAACGCCAGTGTACGTTCTCGTAACAGCTCGTCAGTGAATACGTATATATATATATATATATATATGTATATGTATATATATATATATGTATATGTGCATATATATAGATATATATTTGTATGTATTTGCGCGTAGTGATGTACAGATGAACGTAATCATGGCGTTGACCTACCTAAGGAGAGATAAGTAGTTCTGTATATACGCATATAAGTACCCTTGTTTGTATGGACCTGTATCGCTGTGGGAGTGAATCGGCGAGCTCCTGCCTCGTCGGGCATCTTTTCTTTTGTTGGTTTTTTCTCTTCGTTTAGACTCTAAGCTTTCTTCAACTCAACCCGCGTCTCTATGACCGGAAGATGAATCAGCGGTATTCACTCGGTCATGCTCTCTTCGAATTCCTGCACCACTACGGTGTTGACTTCCACTATCCAACTGTCGGCCTGAGGTGGGTTCCTTCCGCATTGTCCCTCTCTCTTGACGCAGATCCGCGTGCATCCAATTTGCATATTTATACCGGAGGACGAGGACGTGTGTGCCGATATATATATATATATATACATGTATATACATATATACATACGGCTGTGTTCATCTACAGAAGATATGTTTAAATATATATATATATATATATATATATATATATGTACACATGCGTATTTTTGTGCTCGCGTTCGTATTAGTATAGATGCACACACGCTTCTGTTCCTGCCTACACACGCCATGATACCGTGTGCGGAAGTCTGAGGATCTTTGAGTTTTGCCCCATTTTTGCATTTTCGGTTTCAGCGTGCGAGACAAAGGCCGCTTATTCCCCAAAGAGCGCAGACGGTGGCACTACGGCCAGGAGCGGGACTGGGGCGAAGGAGGAAAGCGGTTTGCGCACTCCACCGAATTCGATCGCTTCCTCTTGGCCGCTGAATCCCCGCTGGTGAGCAGATAGATGGAGAGAGAGAGGAGAGAGAGAGGAAGAGAGAAGAGAGACAGAGGGAGATGGAGAGAGAGAAGGCGCGAGGAGAGAGAGACGGAGAGAGAGATGGAGAGAGAGGGAGACCGACGGGGCTACTGAGAAGCCTGTGCGTCGCCAGCGTCAAGCGAAGGAGACAATGCGTTTTGACGGCGGAGTGACAAACCAGGTTTTCTCGGTGCTCGTGGTTGTGTGTACTTCAGGAGTCCACGAGAGACATCGGACGAGGGGCGTATCAAATGCCGCAAGTCAGAAGTGCTTGGAGATCAGCCTACGCGGTGAGAAGGAAAAACGGAGACGTCGAGGCGGAGGGGGGAACGGACACAGACGGCAGGAAAGCATGCGGGAGAGGAAGACCGACAGGAAGAATGCGAGATGAATAAGCACAAAGAAATCGAAGCCGGGACACAGAGAGGCGGCCAACGAGAGCGACTGCTCAGTAGGGGACGAGCGAGCGAGACTGGGAGGAGAATCGAAGGTGGCGGGGGAAGGGTGGGAAGTTTCCAGCGCGAGAGAAGCAATTCGGGTTTTGCTTCCATAAGAGGAGAAACAGGCGCATAGCTCTTGCGTGATTTTCAAACTCATGCATGCAAGCATGCGTGAATACATATATACAAAGAGTAAATGTAACTGTGGTTACAGCGAAAAGATGGAGACAGGGAACTGTACGGTTTGTTTGCTTTTTCTCTGTTTACGCGTTTGCGTCTCAGCGAATGGTGTCTCGGCTGCGCGAGGAAACGTCCCCATCCGCACAGTCTCTTTTGACGCCTGGAGACTCTCTGCTGAGTGCCCTCATCTCGCCGGCGGTCTTCGGGGACCGCGCTGCGCGTCCTGCGTCCGACGCGAACTTTGTTTCTTCGGGCCCATCTGCCGTTGCCCAGCGAGAAGAAGCGGAAGGCGAGTCGGACGACGAGGCGTCGTTTGACTGCGGAGTTCGGCGCGAACCCGCAGGCGCAGACACGTGCTCGGCCGGTCCGCCGTCGGCCTTCAGGAGCGTCTGCGGTCTTCGCGCGGTGAAAACGCAGCCGTCGCGTGCCGAGCTGGAGACGGAGAGAAGGCGGCTCGAGGCGACGCTTCTTTCTTCGGGGAAGACGCGCGCGGCGAGCGGGCCTGTGGTTGGCGAACGAAACAAGCGGGGTCTGAAACTGCTGAAGAAGAAGATGCAGCAGTTGGAGAAGGAGCAGAGGCGGCTGGTGCGAGCGAGGCGAGACGGCAGCTTCGGACGTCCCAGACAAAACACGCAGTTCTTCTTCGAAGCCGATAGCGACGCAGAGCGAGACGGCTCGAGCGAAGATCTAGAGTCGGAGACTGACCCCGCGAGAGACGCCGCGTCTCCGCGGGCCAAAGCGCCCAATCACGAGGAAGGGAATCTCCCCGGCACAAGTGAGTCTCCGTTTTCAGGGCTCGCGCGCCCCACAGAGCCCGTACGGCCCGTGTGGGGTTTCCCCCTCCTGTCTCTCTAGTGACAGCACCTTTGTGGCCGCAGCGCTGCGTTTTTGCGCAAAAAAAACCCTTCCGACCCAAGCGCGCGAGCACGAGAAGGGACGAGAAGTCACCGGGAAGTAGCTGACTCAACAGACAGAGCCAAGAGGCAGAGCGAGAAACCTGTGTGAAAGCAGAACTCCCTCCGGGGGTTTCACGATGCCGCATGCGAACGATACAACGTTATATATATATGTGTATTTGTGTCTCTCCAGTTATCAGTCAATTATTATATTAGAGCGATAAATTACTTAAGCCGTCAGCATATTTGACTCGGCGGGATCGGATCGCTTGGCTCTCAGGTGGTCCTAGATTGGTGAAGCAACAAATTTGTCCCACCGCCCACCGGTTTGGCGGCATTTCCACCACGGCCCGAATGGCGGAGCGTCTCTGACTTTTTCTTCTTTCTCAATGTCTTGCCGGTGTGTGAGTCTTCAGAACTTCGCGCTCCAGCGCTTGTCAGTCTCTTGAGTTCGTCCTCCTCAGAGAGCGACGCCTCGGAACTGGCTGCAGGAAACGCTCCCCGAGGTGACCACGCTGGTCTCCGGCGCGCGAGGGCGCCGTCGGCGTCTTCCGGTGAAGAGTCGTCGGAGACTGTTTCACCATGGAAACGGGGGAAAGGCGCGCACGCAACTTCCACGGGTCTGCGTGGGGCGTCGTCTCACTCGGCTGGGTCTTCTATCTCGTCGCGGAGTTCTGCACTTCCAAGTGAAGACTCCGATGCAGCGGAAGTGTCGAGTTCGTCAGGTGCGAAGCCCAAGCGTGGCGAGCCTTTACGTTTCGGTTCTCGGTCCTCTCTCTCAGCGAGGAAGGACGGGCGAGCTACGGCTCCTGCGTGCGGTCGTTCTCCGGGGAACGGTGAAGCCGCCGAACCGATCGTCCTTTCTTCGTCCTCATCACCGACAGACAGCGAGGCAGAGGAGCGCAGAGGAAGCTCGAATTCAGGTCGAAAGCACTCTTCAGGTTCACAGAGACACGCGAGCTCCAGCGCGAGGCGGGGCGTGAAGTCAGGCCAAGCGGGCGGCGGGGAGGCGACTGAGAGCGGGCCCGAGAGTCCGTCAGGAGACACCGAGGGGTGTGGAGGCCGAAGGCGAGGCGAGGAAACTGACGCGAAGGAGTCGAGCGCTCTACGGGCGTTCAGGGCGCGGACGAGCCTCGCAGTCGTTCAGTTTCAGTCCTTTGATTTAGGCAGCAGAGAGGCAGAAGAAACTGCGGGTAGCGCCCTCACACACTTGGCACAACGAACGGCCTGCGGCGGGGGATGGGAAGGAGAAACGCCAGAATCAGATTAGATTCGCGAACCGACGGGGAGCAGAGGAGACAGCGGACAGAGACTTGGTCGTCTCAAGGGTTATTGCGTGCACAGGAAAGGCAAGACGTGCAAGTCGCACACAGCTTGGAGAGGCGCGAAAGGCACAGCTGGCGCGTCTGGGGGCAGAAAAGAAAAAGGAGAGAGAGACGAGTGATATCAGCAATCCAGATATTGCGCCTTTGGAACATCACCGATGTGGAATGACCTTAGTGTAGTAGGATGTTGAAATCCACCGCTTTCAGCCCCCGGAAGGAAGAGAGAGGAGCGGGTTTAGAAGAGACAACGACGGAGACTCACCGACAAGGAGCGGCGAGAAAGCAGACACGGAAAGGAAAACAGGAAAGAAAGCAGGGAAGACACCACCGGGAAACATCCCGAAAAAGGGCGAGCGAGGAGAAACAGAAGGAGAAAAGAGAATCAAAGAATGAAAAACAGGAAGCAATGGTGCGTTGTTGCCACGGTTTCAAGACCTCACATATATATACATACCTAGACTTACGGGGTATGATATATATATATATATATATATATATATATGTATTACCGAAACCCGTGCACGTGCGGATTCGAGGGTGTTTCGTAGTTTGTCATTCGCGGGTCTCGTTGACGCGAGTTCCACATGCAGTTGCACAGGTGTTCTCTTGTTTTACCGGTTTGAGTATGTACAGTGCGCGCGCGGTTCAATTTTTTCAAGCGTGACTGTAAACTGCATCTCGGCTGAGGGAGAATTTCAAGAGGGTTGAAAGGCGCCGAGAGACGGGAAGCTTTTTTGGAGTGTGGTTTTGACTGAACGTCGATCATGACTTCTGCGGAACCACGGATTTTGTCTCGCAGCACAGCGATCTTTACGGTTTTCAGATCGTTGCGCTTTGGACGCAATCGTGACTTGGCGAGAACTGGTCTCAAAACCGCATTTTCGGATCGTTCGGACCCTCCTGTCCACAGCAGAAAAGGAAAACATCGAGACGCGCAACTGAGAGATGCATTTGACCTTCAGAACGCTGGATAGAGTTTCAACTGAGAGCGATACACGGCAACACACACCAGTTCCAGTTTTTTGGTGAGTCGCAAAGGCAAAAAGACTGATTTCGCTGTTCTTTCGTTGACAGTGCGCACTCTTTACGTCTTCCTTTCTTCACGAGTAGACGCAGTTCCGTTTTCCTGGTTCTCGCGCGGGTGCGTCTGACCTACAGTTTTCGTGCGAGCTGAACGGTGAACGAAGGGATGATTCTTCACACCATGTTACCCAGCATGTACAAATTCGCAAATGTCTTCTCGTCTCCACTGGCGTCTTTGCTGTGGCCTCTTGCTCTAGTATCTCAGAGGTTCACCACTAGCCGCATCTGTGGGAAGGTTTCGCCGTCCCCGTTCCGTGGTGTAAGCTTTCTCTCGTTTCACCTCTCGTATGGGTTCGCTTGTGTACGCGGCATTTCTGCTTGCTTCTTCTGTCTCGCTTTTCTTCGTCGGACAACGCATATCTGGGGCGCGATCCTTCTGTATCCCTCCTACATTTCCTTCTCTGGTTTCAGATTCGATACGTCTACGCGTCCCGCCACGTTTTATCTTTTTGTGGCTGCTGTTCCTCGCCTCGGTGTGCTGCACGGCGTTCTGTCCCCGTCGAGAGGCCTTTCCGCCGTCTCTTTTCTCTACAGGTGTCTCTCTAGACTGTCTCCTCTTCCACCGTCTTTTCGCCCTCTCGCCCCGCACATTGAAATCCAACGCTCAACAACAAATCGCTAGACGGAGAGTAGCTATGTATCTATCTCTATTGCTCTTCCTCAGTATATATAGACAGATACGGACATACATACAGGCGTATATATATATATGCATTTTTTGTTTCGAAACAGTGCAGTCATATTGTCGCTGCTGCTGTGTTAACGCAGAATTAAGCATACGCTTAGGCGCATCTGGATGCTTGCCTATTGGGGGGCGGGGGGCGGGGGGGGTAGGGGAAACCAAGGAGGGAGAGAAAGAGAGAAAAGGAAAAAAAAGAGAAGAAGACAAGGAAAAGAAGAAGAGGGAAGCGAAGAGAGGGTAGAGAAGAGAGGGTAGAGAAGAGAGGGTAGAGAAGAGGGAGAAGGAAGAGAGAGAACAGAGACAGGAAGAACAGAAGTAGGGCAGTGGCAAGAGGAAGGAAAGCATAAAAGAAAGCGGGAGAGGCGTTCGTCGTCAGGTTTATCTGCGTAAAAGGGAAGCACAGAGATGATGCCAGGTTCACATTCATCTTTCCTTCGCTCAGAGACCGAGAACGCATCTTTGTGCACTCTGGTCCAGCGTGTCGGGTTCGAGCTTCGCACACCGAAAAAACGAAGGGAAAAGTCTTTTCATTCTTCGTTCTTCCGTCCAGGAACCGGGAAGAACAGACCAGCTGAGAAAGCCGAACAACTTCTGGTTTCTCTCTCGCTTCCGCCGGAGGAGATACGGCAAAACCCGACAATGTTTTCCTTTTGTCTCTCCCCGGCCCTTGGCGCTGCCTCATCGCGCAACGGACATCCTTTCCACGAGGGCGACGAGGAAAGAAGGAACTCGGGAAGAAACACAGAGAAAGTAGACTGGAAAGACTGCTGGGCTGCCGAGGTTTGACGTTCACGGAAACTGTCGCAAACGGTGTGCGCATGTCTCCCCTTTCCGTCCCTGTGTTTCGATTTTGCAATTGCTGCATGCGTTTCTCTCGCCGCCATTCGATATGTGCAAGTGTGTGTGTCTGGGTGGAGACACCAGAAGAACGGCGGCTCATCTTTCCTCGCCTTCTTCACTGCAGCTTTTTGCTCTCCTTTTCCTCTCTGTTGTTTTCTCTTGTTCCATTTCTTTTTCGGTCTCTTTTCTCTTTTCTGTCGCCGCCCTTCTTCCCGACCATCTCCTCCCACCTTAAAATCGTACTTGCATGCGGAGCGCGAAGCCTCTCCGGCGGAGCGAATGAGAGAGAGAATAAGAGAGTGAATAAGAGAGAGAATAAGAGAGAGAAGGGGAAACGGGGGAAAATGCGACGGTCTCATCTCAACGTCTCTTATACCTACGCTTCTCTGCATACAAACACTTCTCTACCTCCTGCGCTCTATACGGCGGGATTGGTGTACAGATGTGAAGATGGGCACACTGAAGCTTCGTTGATGTGTATCGCGTTTATATATCGTCTGTATATACAGAGAGCGGAAAAGCGATTGAGAAATCTTTTCAAGTTTCCAGTGCGTATGTTGATAAGTATATCCCATATGTTTATACTGCTGATATGATGGCCGTTTCTTCCAATTTCTCCCTGAGATCGGTCAGAAGCGTTGTACCTTCGCTCTTGCCCTCAATGTCGTCATTTTCGTGTCTTTCTTTCCCCAACCTTTCTTCGTCCCTCTTCTTCGGTTGGCGTCTCTCCACGGTTCCCTCGATTCGTCCTCGAAAATGACTCTCGCAAAACCCGTCCACCTCCACCTCTTCCCGTGTTTGTGTCTCTCACTCTTGCTTCTCCAACATGCAAACGCTTTGCCTCGCTCGTCCGTCTCTTCTTCTCCCTTCTTCGCGCGTCGTCCTTCCCTCCGCGTGTGGGAAGAGCTCGACGGGAGCGCTCCCCTTCGAGGATGGCCCTCGCCGCGGACTGGGTTCTCTGCGTCGCTCTCTCCCGTTGTTTTCCCACCGACTTCTCTCCTTCACACACTTTCTCACCGCCCCACTCCCTCCTCACTCTTGTCTCCTCGCTTGTCGTCGCTTGCCTTCTCTTCTTCCCTTCCCCTCAGCTGTCGAGGTTTGCGGCCGGAAACGGCGGTTCCTCGGCAAGGCGGCCGGTCGTTCTCCGCTGTGGCTTTAACACGCGCAGCCACGTTCGCTCCACCGGGAACTCCTTCCGTTTCGCGTCTCGCTGCACACCTGTGGACGCTCTGTTCTCTCTCAGCTTCTTCTCTCCCAGGTTTCGTGCGGCCCTGGTTTCCCGCGGCTTCCCCTCAGGCGTCGACGGTGAGCCGCGACGCACGCGGCAGGTGTGGAGCCTCCCTGCTCTCTGCGGCTCCATCCTCTCCAGCTTCTCTCCCTCTCCGTGTCTCAGAGTGCCTCATCTCGCGGGGCATCTTTCCACCTCCCTCTCTGCCTGAGGCCTCGTCTCGTCCCGTTCGCGTTCTCGCGGAGACTTCCTTCTCGGCCCTCGGCGATTTAGGCTTTGTCATGGCAGGTCCAGAGGACGCACGAGACGGAGACTCCGCCCCTCCCTTCTCGTCGGCGTCTCTAAGAGCTTCAACTCGGCCCAGCGCCAGGCGAGAGGCGTCGTCCGGTGTCTTCTCCACGCGGTGGGGAGACTCGTTTTCCTGCACAGACGCAGGCCACCCTGGAGACAGGCCTCTAGATTGCTTCTCAGAAGGCGACGAGAGCGGGGAAGCGCCGCTGTCTCTTCGCTCGCGATTTTCGGGAGGAGACACATGGCTGGCAGGGGCGAGAGGCCTTGGCAGCTTGCAGATGAAAGTGAAGGTTCCGACGCCGGCGCTGAAGCCGCGAACGCGGAAATCGATTGCGAAGCGATTCAAAATCACCGCGACTGGAAAGCTGTTGTACAGACACTCGGGGCGCCAGCACTTGATGAGCTCAAAGAGCGGTCGGCGGAAACGGCGCCTGCGGAAAGTCTGCGTTCTGACGGGGGCGATGGCGAGGAAGTATCTCGCATGCATCCACACGCCGCGAGCTCGGGTCAAAAGGAGGAAAAAGCTTTCGCCTCCCGTCTACAAAATGTAGGAGAGTGAAAAATGAAGAGGCGGGGACGGGAAAGACATCTGGAAGAAGAAGGAAGGGGAAGAACAGAGAGGACGCCATGGAGGCGAGCTTCGAGACTCTCGCACTTACATAATGTGTAGCAGGGAGTCTCGCTGCAGTTGGTGTAGGATTGGTATTGAAGGCCCCGAGTACAGCGCGTGGCGACAGCTATTTTATGTCTTTTTCATTCAGCGCATTTGCTGTTTTCGTCTTATCTTTGGGGAGAGAAGTGCCCGAGTTTTCCGGGCCCTTCACGAGTCGTGCCCGTTTTCACCCCACCGAGCAAAATCGCTGTTTTGCCGTCGCGTTTTTTCTCGCGTTTTCGTCGCGTCTTGTGGGGCGTTTCTCCTAGGCATGTCCCTCCCCTCGCTGCGTCGACCTCTCGCTTCTTCCCTCCTCTCGTGTTTTCTTTGTCTGCCTGTCTCCCTGACCGGGAAGTTCAAACGGGAAACTCTGGAAGGCTTTTGGCGGGTAAACGGATTTAACTGCGCATGTACCGCGTCCTGAATCAGTTGCCGTTCAGGAAATCGTTCTTTTCGCTGTCTGAGGCGCGTTCCACGAGAGAGAAAAGGTGCCTTCCTTCGCACCGGCATTCCAGGTCCAGTCGTCCACCCGTACACACCCTGGCCTGTTTGCCCACCCGCTGTCTCCTCCTGGTTTCTCAGGAACCACCCCGAGAGGACGCATGCGCTTTTTTCTTTTTGAGTCGTGAAATTTTTCCCTCGGTGTCATGCTCATGGGCGCGGGAGAGCGACCGTGTGCCGACAGCCGGAAAACAACAGATCGCTCCTCTAGTTACACTGCCTGTCGTGAACACACAACGGAACTGGGAACCAATCAACCGAGACGGTGACCACCTGGGTGCGTTCTGTAAGAAGCGTCTGAGTCTTTGCAAATGCGCCTATTCTCCGAAAATCTCTAAAACGCTTTGTGCGAGTCGTCGCGACATCCTTGAACGGCCGTGCACATTCCCGAAAGGGTATTTGTCTAGGGAAACGCCTTGCAAATCCCCCGTTCATAAAAGGCGAAAACTCTGACGAAATCGAGGAGCCTAAGAAACATTGGTGTGCTAACGGGGAGCATCCGGCAACAGCATCCACAGAGAGCCCAAAAAATCTGTCTCGACGAATCAGACAGGCTGGTGCCTCTGAGGCCGCGTCTCACTTGTAGATGGCAAAAAAGACTGCATCGGAAATTGCAGGGGAAAGCCCTTTCTCCAAAATATAGCGAGACACGCAAACTCCCTTTTTGCGGCGGAGATAGGACATTCCTACCGAGAGCTTTGGAACCGTTCTAAAACTCCTCGTTCCGTCGATAGACGCCTCCACACGGAGGCCGTCTCTTTTGGACCATGAGACGTCGGTTTGGTTTAAAGCAGAGGAAAAACAAGCTTCCAATGCACCGGTCGCCGACACAAAATGGAGGGAAGGGTGCGGGGTGCGTAAACAAAAGGCATCTTCATTTTCTGGCGTGTGCAGCAATCGCGGAGAGATTTGTTGCCGTGTTAGGGGAAGTGGAAGCGAAGGCAGCGATCTGCGATGCTAAGTGAATGGCTGCTGAGCTGAGAGCCTTCTTCTTTCTGCACAGACTCTCGGGCAGGATTGCCTGTTTCGACAAGATTTCCCGTTTTGTGGGTAGGCTGCCAGAAGAGAGATAAAAATGCGCATTCGAAGGCAAAGGCTCTTTTTGCAGCAAGGTGACGGGGTGAAACTTGAGATATCAACTTGAGAACTTGAAAGTGAACCGAACACACAGGAAGATTTTCGGGTTTTCAGACAGAAAGAAGCGCCTACAACTACTGGAAAGAGACGCAGAAGACTGCTGCTGGTTGCGCTCGCTTCTAGACTGGTTTCTGTCGGGTCGGCTTGTGTGTGTGTGTGTGTGTGTGTGTTCGTTTGATGAGGTACGAACTAAAGCCTCGGCCTCTGTGTAGACTTTTCGAGTGTTTGCGTTCTGTTCCGTGATCATTTAGCTTTCCCCTACGTCACCCGCCAAGGAGGTGAAACAAGGAGAGGTTCGACAGACCCGAAGCCAAAACAGCGATGGACGTTTGCCTCGTAATCTCGCCTTTTTCTAGGGAATTCGGGTGTAGGTACACACGAAATACACAACGGACGCGTTGTTTCTTCTCTTTCTCTTCTGTTCGAAAGGGTTCTCTGCGATTAAGGAAAATTAAAAGGTCTCGGAAAACGTGGAGAGAAAAAGGCTCTCTTTCGTCCTCTCGTGTTTCTCTTGAGCAAAACGAGGAAAGAGATGTGTTTGTCTATCCACGTGTTGAGGCTGTGGTCTGTAAAATACGCAGCGGCGGCCGTCTCAATGCATACATATGCATGCACACCTTTGCGTCTCGATGCACAATCGACGCATCAGAAGAGACTTGCGGTTGAAATTCGATTCCTTTCGGCTTAAAATTCGTTTTCCTCGGCGACTCAGCGCGAATCGCAACTCCTTCTTTTCTCTCTTCTTCACCTCCGCTTCGCCTCGTTCTCCTCTCTCTTTCTTCTCCGATCCGCGAACAACCGTTTCGCGGTTCGCTGCTCGCCAGCAACATCGCTTTCTAGTTTTTTTTCCGGCAACAACCCAGGAGGAAAGATCTTCTTGTGTGTTTGTCTCCACTTTGTCCGTGCGTTTCCCTGCTTCCGTTCCGTCTTCTCTCTCTTTCCTACTTCGTTGTTCTGATCCCCTGGCCTTTTCCACTGTCCCTTCAGGCTGCTGCGTCGCCGTCTGCGTCTCTCTCTCTCTCTGTCTAGCCGTGTCGTTGCCGTCTACCTTCGCTCCGCGTTTCCTCTTACCTCCACTCTCACCACTCTTCTGTCACGCTTCCTATCCATGTACAGGCAGCGCAGAGGTCGGAGAAAAGGCGGGAAACTTCGACGCACTCACAACCGCCTTCCGCTCCGCCAGTGAAAAATCTCCCGCCAAGCCGCCATGAGCCCCACCAGGAAGGGGGGAATTCTCCCCTCTAATCAAGAGCCGCGGAGAAAGAGACAGAAGACGAAACCCAGAAAAGGGACAAACAACCCTGCAGACCAGGAGAAGGGAAACGCACAAGAAAAACGGAGACGAGACACAGAAAAAGACGACCTTCGAGAGGCGCTCGGAGATGATAGGCAGGGACAAAGCGTCGAGGATCGAGAGGAAAAGGAAGCGCGGTCCGCTTCGGTGTCTGTTCGCGGAAGGGAACAGATCCAAGCGATGAAGGAAACCGCGGGGGCTGAGGGAAGGAGACAGCGGAGAGCGCAGCACAGAGACAGAAGCGCGGAGACAGTCCACGTGAACACCCTCGCGGCACAGGACGAGACACGCGCGAGCGGCGACGGCGACAGAAGCCAGAAAGGGAAAAAGCGCCGGAAGACAGAGGGGGAGATGCAGTCAGGGGAAAACGAGCGGGAGGCACAGGCCGGGGAGAAGGAGAGCAAGGCCACTCGCCGAAGAATGCGCGATCTCGATGAAACAAAAGGGGAAGGAAAAAGAATGAAAGTGACGCGTCGCGAAACCCTGGACGAAGGAGTTCACGAACCTACCGCAGAGGGCAAGGCGAGACACCCACCCGCGAACGGCAACGCCCCGTCAGGCGCCTTTTCTTCACGTGTCTGTTCGTCTTTTTCTTTCCATGCTTCCCTTTCTTCGGATGCCTCGTCGCTTTCTTCTTTGCCTCGCTCTGCACGTCCTCGGTCTTCTGGCCGGGGCCGCGCTCGACCTGAGGAATGGCCCAGTCCTCGTGCACGCCTTGTGCTCTTGCCTTCTGCTTTCTCGCCTCCGGCCGACCTCGCGTCTCTTCCTCGCGAGCGAGACGCAGGCACGCAGGCGTCTCCTGAGTCGCCTTCCCACACGCATCCCAAGGCGTCTGATGCGCCCTCACGTTCCGAACCGGAACGGGACTCTGACGCTGCCTCATCTGCCTCCAAGTGCGCGACTTCGTAAAGGTTTTCCTGGCGTCCCGTCTGCCTCCCCCCCTTTCGTTCCCTTGTCTTTCCGCCTTTGTCCCTTCGGGAGTGTCTACTCTCCTCCTCTCTCCTCTCTTCCCTCAGTGAAACTCATCTGTGTATATATATCCATATATATCCATATATATACACATAGAGAGACAGAGACAGGTATCTATATATATATATATTTATGGTGTGCTATGTGCATAGGTGTATATGCATGTGAGGTGTGCGCATGCATGCAGAGGTATGTAGATGTGCATGTAAAGATGGCTGTATCTGAAGTTTGCGAAAGCTTCGGTGTTTGTGCGCCGCGTCAGGGACCCGAAGCGGCTGAGCCTCTTTCACCGTTTCGACAGGGGAATAAAGATGGACGAAGACATGTGGTGGTCTGTGAGCTACGAAGACATGGCTCTTCAAATGGCGTCGTGCTGCTCGTGCCCCATCCTCTGGGATGCTTTCGGCGGAGTGAGAAAGCACCACCCCGCGCGGCCTTTTCACAGGCGATAAAACGCTCTAGACCTACGGGAGCAATGCATGCAGAGCACCCGCACAATATACTTATATATATACAGTACATATATATATATATATATATGGGTATGTGTTTGCGTGTAGGAAGAATCATCGGAACATGTCCAGATAGTTCCGAAGAGCTGGATGCTGTGTCTAGGTATACGGTTTGTTTCCTGGTTTGTGTGCCGAGGCTGTTGTGTTTTTGTGTCGTTCTGGATTCCCGTTTTGGGTCTGCTGCGCTTGCTTCGCTTTTACAGGTTGCCGGCAACGCCACGCACTTTGCTCGCGGATTTTGCGGCTTCGTCATTTGCTCGGAACTCTCGCCTGAACGCGTCCACATGGCCAAGCACAACGCGTCTGTCTATGGTAAAAAACCAGCGAAACGTTCGGGAAACCGAGAGAGAAAAAGCAGAAAAGAAAGCAGAGAGAGGCCGAAGTGAAGAAGAGATGAAGCGAACGCAAGGATGCGTGCGAACCGACAGGCTCCTCAGCTGCGTGGACAGGCTCACCGCGGTGTGAACAGTTCTTTCTCGATTTTCTTTCTTTCTCTCTTTTTTGCATGCTTCCATCTTTCAGCGTGTGGGGCCCTGTCGGGAATCAAGGGCGGGGCGTTAGGCAGCTTTAACAGCTGAGGTATCTTTTGAAGCCTCGATAGCTTAGGAAGCTCGCGCGTTTTTCTCGCTTCGGAGTTGCGCTGGCATTGCGTGTCTTTTTGAGAGAGGGAGACAGGGACGTTTGTCTGTTGCCTTCGCTCGCCCGTTTCCGCCCAGGCCGGAAAGTCGCTAGCCGCGTCGATTTCGTTCTCGGAGATTTTCGTCACCTCAGCTCGCGGATCTTCCGTCCGGGCGTCTTTGATGGAGTGAGTCAGAGACGAAACGTTCAAAGATGCAGCATGCGTGTGGCAAAACCAACTGAGTTTTACGGCGTGCAGAGCACCCGAGAGCCTCCTCCCTCTCTCTGTCGTAGCTGCGTTCACTCCCCTGCTTCGCCCCCGTTTTGTCTCCCGTCTTCTCCCTCTTCACTCTCTCTTCATGTTCTTCGTGGTCTCTCCCTCGTCTCCGCTGTCTTTTCTTGTTTTCTTCTCGTTCTCTTCCACTCCTTTTCTCTGGGGCCCGTGGTGGTTCTTCTCCTGCTGTCTCGTTTTCGTCTCTTTCTGGGGCTGTGTCGGCCGATGAGGACTCCTGCGGAAGGCCGCGAACAGACTGATAGAAGACGCAGGAGAGACGCACTGAGAATCCGATAAACAGCGGCTGTTCCTCTCCCGTCATGCGCATGCTTATTTTAAAACTCGAGACGGCGAGAGAACGCCTGGCAAAAGAGCAGAGGTGCCGAGACTGTCTCATCGTTCTCAAGAAACGCGGGAAACGAGTGCTGGCGGCGCTGCGCTCTCTTGGCCGGAGTCTTTCCGCGCGATCACGGAGACACGAAAACCCCGAATTCAGCCCGTTTTCCATTTTGTCTCTTCCCTCTCCAGATTTTCCTCGCGCCCCCCTGGGGAGGGCCCTCCTACCAAGCCTCCCCCGTCTTCAACTTGCGGCGTCTCGGCGCAGAGTTGGTAAGCGTCTTGATCTCTTTCCACAAACCTTTCCCTTCACGCGCCTCTCGTCGAAACCGTAAATAGGCGGGGACACGCACGCAGACGCTCTGCATGCATGACGGGGCTCGAGCGCCTCGGTGGTGTCTGCGAGAGCACTAGAGCAGCAAACGAGGCAACTGTTTCTCGGAGGGAGCGTGCAGTCAGAGGACGCCAAAGTTGGGGGCGGAAGTCCACGCAAACTCTTCCAGGTTAGACTGGCAGACGGCTCTGTATGCTCGCATTGGCAGATTACTCTCGTCCCCCCGCTATGCTGTATTTACACTCCAGGACACATTCGACATTGTCCGGAACGCGGCCCGACTTGCGCCGAATGCTGCTCTCTACTTGTAAGCTTTTCGTTTGCCAGTTTCGCACCCAGGGTGCTATTCAGATGCCAAAGATCGCCGTTTCGGCTTTTCGTGGGGTTGTCACTCTTTTAGAGAAGGTTTTTTTCGCTTATCCATCCTGCAGGCATGGACTGGTTGGTTTTTTCGGGTGTTCTCTCCTCTGTTGCGGGTCAGCCTATGGAAACAGGGAACGAGAGACTGAGGAGGTTTGTGGAGACGCGCGGGCGCGGGGAAGGCGTGTCCGGCGGAGATCTGAAGCCGCTGGCCCTGACGCGCGTGTTGCGGGGAGTGTCGCCGGTGTCCCTGTCGTGGCTGTTTACCCTCTGTGCAGGCCCCGGAATACGCGCCTGGGCGATATTCAGGAGCTGGCAGAGGTTTTCGAGCACTCGCAAACACGCAACGAGGGCGCGAGAGAAACCACGATTCAGGAGCCCCACCCCGAAGGACAAGACGACGACGGGCTCCACGGAGATGCAGCGAAACCCGAAAACGATGAGCAGAGAGAAACAGGAACTGGCGTCGTCAGGACGTCTTCCGCGTCTCCAGGGACTGCTCGAATGCCGTGCCCGCGGAGTGCCGCGCGGGTGGGAGCGAAGGAACAAGAAGAAGGGAAGGACGGCGACGTGCAAAGAGACACGGAAGGGGCAACAGAGAAGCATGCGCCTGGTTCTCGCACGACTTCCCCTCTGGCTGATGAACTTGACTCTCGCGACCTCGCTCCGACGGGTTGCGCGTCGTCCAGTCCCCTCGCAGTTGTGCTCCTGCATGCGAACCGATCGCAGTTTGGGCAAAAGGCTCCGAAGCTGAGACGCGAGAAAGGAGACTCCAAACGCGCAGCGGCTGCTCCCTGCGCTGGAGGGCCCAGGCGAGAAGGGAGGAGCGACGCGCACCCGAACGGAGGGAAAGCTGCCGCGGGTGCGTCTGAAGGCGCAGAAAAGAGTGCAGAAGACGGCGACACAGACACCTTTTCTGAGGACGAGCGGAACGACAGAAAACGGGGAACCCCGATTCAAACCCACGACCGGTTCCGTGACATCGGCGCAGTCCCCTCGGCGAACGAGACTCAAACGGCTCAGGTGGAGAAGCCAGAGACGCCAGTCTGTGCCTCACGTGCTGCCGTCTCCGCCTTCAACGAGAATGCCGTTTCGGGATTTTCGGCCTGTGGCATCGCTGCTTGTCCGAGATGCACTGCACGGGCCCTCCGCAGAGGCGCGAGTCCGATTCCTAACGAAGAAGGAGCGGAGGAACAAGGAAAGCGCGATGAGTCAGAAGACGAAACGCCAGGGAACCGGGAAGAGCCCGCCTGCTCAGCACGCACCGTCGATATGCTTGATGCATCCTGGGAGCCGTCGGGCACCTGTCCGTTTCTGCTGCGAGGCGACAGGCGGGACGACTCCGCATGCGTCGCGCCTTTGTTGTGTGGGCACGCCGCCTTAGACCACGCTCTTCCGGCTTCGGATTCTGCATCGCCTGCGGCGTGCTGGAGATGGAAACTGGTCGGGATCACTGTTTACTTGGGAGGGTTTGCTCGCAGGCTTCAACGAGCCGCCACTGCTCTGGTGACCACGTCTGCGGTTCCGCCCTGTCCCGTGTCCCTCTGTGGCTCCGCCCCCCCTTCGTCGTCGCCGCTTTCTGCTGCGCCTTCGGCTCTCGTGTCTCAGTCTGTTCCTTCCGCCCTTCCTTTCTTCTCCGCGGCTGCGTTGCCTCCATCGTTGTGCCCGACGCGGATCCAGGCGCGCGTCCTGGCTGTTCTTCAGTCTCTCGCGAACGCCTCCGTTCACCTCCTCGGCCTCGCGCCTGCTCGTCCACTCCCACCGTTTGCGTGTTCGCCCTCGCTTCCCCGTTATTTCTCGCCCTTGCTGTCGAAAACGGACTCCGCCGTTGTCGGGAGCTCTGGTGGGGCGTATCGCCTTTCGCAGCTAGGAGACAGCGAGGCGGTCTCCCGAGGCGAAGAAGACACAGAGGAGGAGCGCGCAGCGAAGGCACGAGAACCGAAATCTCCAGCCCCCTTGCCTTTGAAAGGAGAACGTGGGGAAATGTGTGGTGACGCGGCAAGCGACTGCGGCGAAGAACGGAGACAGAGACAGGGCAACGCACTTGAAACCGTGCCTTCGCCCCTTACTCTCTCTCCGTTTGGAGGGCCTCTCGCTCTCCTTTCTGCCGATGACGCAGACCAGGAAGGCCCTGGCTGCCTTGTCCCTCACGAGCGTGCTGGGGGCGCGTCGGGTGATTCGTCTGCTGTGCCACATTCGCCTTCTTGTCGCCCTGCCACGTGCTTCGTGACAGTCGGGCGAGTCAAGCTTGAGACTCCAGGCGGGGGGTGTTTTGCGTCTTCTCGGGGCCGAGACGCCGAGACAGAAAAGGCCCTCGGCCCGAAGGGAGGGCGGAAACGAGGGCGCAGCGAAGACGCGAGAGCACAGGAGCCCCAGCCGGTGTCTTTCTTTCCTGCTTCAGCAGAACGTGGGCGTCTCCACTCGTGGGTGTATGGAGGGATCGTTCGTGCCTCACCGGCACCAGGGGCGGAAGGGACGCAGTGGACACACGGTGGCGGCGAGCGGGGCTCTGCAACTGCGCCGAAGCAGCCGGGCGAAGAATGCAGCGAGGACCACGCAGGCAAAAACCCAGGCGAGGCGGCAGACACACAGATGCAGAAGGAACACGAAGCGAAGGGAGAACAAAGAGAAAACGGAGAAGGTAAAGAAAACGGAGAAGAAGGAGTGGAAGAGGGGAGAACAGCTGAGGCGCGGGTGGGAGACAGCGAGACAACACTGTTTCTGTGGCAGGCTGCGCGCCTTCTTCTTTCTCTTGGAGCGGGGGCGAGGGACCGGAAGAAATGTGAAGGAGAACGAGAACACGAGGAGACAGAGAACAAAGGTGAAGGCGTTCTAGGAAAGGGGCCAGGCGGAGAGGAGGACAGGGCTGGTGCGTCGGCTGGTCGTCGCTTTTATGCCTTCGCGGCGGCCACCAAAATGATTACCAGTGTTTTCGTCCATTTCTTTTTAGCTGCGATGGTCGAGCGAGCTGTGGATGTCCGAGCTGTCGATACACGTGGGAATGCCATCTGGTCCCGTTCTGTAGGCCAAGGCGCGGAAGGCGATCGTCGTTCTGCTTCACACAGCGAAAAGACTCAGAAGCTGAGCACCGAAACTGCAGAGAGACGAGAAGGCGCGAGCGAACGAAGGAATAGCGAGGACGAGGAGGATCAGAAAGAAGACGAGACTCAAAAGGGAGAGAGAGAGAGGAGGAGGAGGAGGCTCACTGTTGTAGACGAGAAAGAGACCGCTGAGACGACAAAAGCGAATGAACAACGGGAGGTGGTGAACGAAACGGAAGCCCGCAAAAAAGAAAGCCAGGAACGGGATGGTGATGACGGCAGGCATCGTCGGATAGGGGTGAACAAGACGCGATCCAGATTTTCTGTCACCGGAGAAAGCGATAGAAACCTGATCGAGTCTTCTTCTCCGGCGGTTTCATGGATAGATTCGCTTCTCAGTGGAACGGGAAAGGCAGACATCGAGCGCGCGTGCGCTTCTGCGTTCTCCATGCTTGTGCGCGGAAACACAGACTGGGGGATGACTCATCCCGCGCATGCAGATGAGAAGCAACGTGAAACCCGGTTGAGAGGTGACGAAGAGTGGGTTCCATTTTCACACGTGGCTAGAGAGCTCGCATGCAGTTTGATGAAAAATAGCAGTCTCCAGTGGGTTCTAAATCTCCACGTCGAGAGGCTTGTGGCCATTCTCGCCTCCTCAAATTGAGGTCTCTATTGAAGTTTTCTTTTATGCTTTTCTGTACGCCCGAGCCATAAGCTTTCTCTTTAGTGTTATCCCTTTTGTCCTCTGTGTCCCGTGCTGATCTGCGGGTTTTTTGACGCCGCAAGTTAACGACGGCAACAAAAACGGCGTTCGTGCATGAATTGCCGTGGCTTTGCCTCTGTGGGCTGAATCTCGAATACCTCAGAAGAGAACTAAAAAGGTGCATTTTATCACTCTCGACGACTTCCACATTTCCTTCACAAGGTCACAGAGGATCACATATGGGGCGTCAGCGACTAGAACCGTAGAACGAAGCAACGCCTCAAAACTCAGCAGGCTCTACCATTCACACGGGTATACGACTGCCATGCAGGCACTCCGATGACCGTCGAATCCTAAGGAGAGGATTATTTCTCCTGCAAAAACAAAGGATCTGTATCCGCTGTCTCTGCGATTTTAAAACTCCGTGCCTCCACACCGTCGACAGGTCTACTGAGACACGCCTACTCACTACTTCCACTGTTTTAACGATGACTCGAATCACTTTCATGGCGGACCCGTTTAGACCACTTGGCACACCCGTCATTATGCACTCGACACAACATCCTAAAACTCTCCTTGTCGAACGGAGCTTTTGGGATGCTCACGGTGGAGGCTTCCCACAGCGTAGAGTGTCCTCTCACCCTCTCCCCACACGGAGATTATTGCCGCTCGCGGAAAGTTTGAATTTCACCGAGGCACGCACTCCCCATCGAAAACGGGGAATAAACACTTCACACGAGTAGAGTTTCCACGATTTCTGCAGCTAAGCACGGCACGATTCCTCTTGCCGACAGGCATCCTCGCCTCGGGCTTTCCTCGCGTTACATTGGGGTATCGTACCAGTGAACCAAATTCACACGTGAGGATAAAGAGGCAGCTGATTATCACCTACTTCGTGTCCAGAGAGCAAATCAGAGCACAAAGCAGCCCTACGGAAAACGCGTAATGCCGCAGAAACTTTCCACTCCTGCCTGCACGTGCAGCTGCTTTCCTCTATATGCCTGTCGCCTGGAATGTTGGCTAACGTGAAGCTGCGTGGCTGCTGTGGACACTCTGTTTCGGAAAGACAGTTGTGATTTTTGTGGCGAATCAGGATGAATGTCGGCACGAGACGTTGAAAGCAGGAACTCGGACGAGTGCAGGAACCGGTCCTCATGGTAGGATTCGTGCCCGCGCTCCGCAGCGTTTGCATGCTGTGCCCAAAATGCCGTTGTCGCTTTGAAAGCGGAGTTGCAGTGTACCGGTGGGACCTAGACGACCCCCCCTCCAGTCCTCTATAGTGACCGACAACACAGATCAAGGTCCATCTATAGGTTTGTATACGTCTACATGTATGTCTCCTTAGGCCTAAAGATGTGGGTGCACAAGGTTTTCTATCGCTTCCGAAGCAAGAGAAGTGTTATGAATAAAACGTTGGAAGAAACGAGAGACGAATGTCAGTTTGAAACGATAGGCCTGTACCCGGTCTCAACAGCACAACCTTTTTGTTCTCTCGTCTCTTGCTTTTCTTTCGCCATCATACACTCTCTTTTCCAAGGTCTACTCCTGCTGAACCGTGTGGAAGGCGGTACAAGGCGGAAGGACACGAAGGCGGGACATGCCATAGGGTTAATCTGGGAGTCCGAACAAACACAGGAAGTGCTCGGACTCCTCTCTTTGCTTTCGCTGGATATCTCCGAAATCCCGTTTTTCCTCGCATCGTGTGTCGCACCATGAGCACTCGAGGCAACGATTTCGCTCTTCTCTCACTCTTCCTCTGTTTCTGTCCCCGCAGGTGTGTGTTCTGTGTCGCTCTTCTCGCTTGTCCCTCTCTCTTCACGCTCCCGGATTCGGGCGCAGGCTCTCCCACTTGTAGGGAACGTGCCCGTAGCCAGGGAGATTGAGCTCGGCTTTCAGCGAATCCGCAACCCCGTCAAGCTGCTGCTTGTTTCTCATGGGAGCAACCGCCGCACCCAAGTCTGTCGACTCGACATTGTAGAGATGCTTCACTTCGGGGCGCAGTTCGTAATGAGGCGGGGAAGACGGAGAGGAAGACGGAGAGAGGACGATGTGCGGCCCTCGCGGTCTGTTGCACTCGCGCATTGCCACAAATTCCTTGGCGCAGAACGAGGAATCCGGTTTTCTGCACCACACAGAGAGGGACATGGCCCAGAGCCGAAGCATTATTCCGTCGGAGGCATTTCCGGAGCAGAGAAGACGCAGAGAAACACACTGAGGTGGCGACGCGGGAAATGGAAAGGAAACTGGGAATGGGGCGAAGGCGAAGGAGGAGCGCTGAGAACGAATGAAAATCATGCGAGAGCACAACGGCGACGGAAAGAGGAACGAACAGAAAGCACTGCGGAGCGGGGATGGAAAAGCCGTGACGTATGTTACAGAAACACGAAACACTACACGCAACCCCCACACGAGAGAGGAATATCCGCCGTGGACCCTAGTGAATCCACGGGCTCAGCTTACTTTGTGCACTTCATCAGATTGATACCCTCGTCAATGCAGTACGATGTACTCAGCCTGAGACAAAGACACGGAGGAAAACGTAGGGAGACGCTTGTCTTTTTTGGCTCCATGGGACGAACAGAACAACTTGTGCTCACGGGCGAAAAAAAGGCATATCTTTCCTGTACATGCGCACATATTCAGTAACGAGAAAAAACGCCCTGCCGCCTCTTCGGGCGATGCCTGCGTCCTCCCGTTGCTTCATCCAGCTCCCGTCGTTAACTGTAGCTTTGAAAACGCGTTCTCTCGGGCGCGCCGCCTCCTTCCTCCTACGGACCCGGGCGGTGCACCACTGGAAGACAACCCTGGTAGAAAGAGTGCATGCATTCATACGAACGCGGTTACATATATCGATATATACCCATATATACCTAAAGCCGCTCGAAAGAACGTGCACACGTATTTCATGCCGGCGCGTATACAAATAGATATCTCGATATATGCATTTTTAAGCACAGAGCAGCCGTGTACAGCGCTTCGTCTTCTGTTAGGCCTTGCCCGACTAACTTTTTTCAAACAGAAGTCTTACATGTTCTCGCAGGCTCGGAGTTTGCTGTGGAAGTCCGTGCATGCGCTGAAGTTGGTTCGGCCGCTCTTAGCAAGGCACTGCTTATACTCGCCGTGTAGCTGCTCACATGCAGCCCTTTGGTGGGGCGCAACGGAGTCTCCGGACGACATTGTTGGAAGATCTTGGAAAAAGGAAAACGGGCACAGACGAGAAGGCGAGAGCGCTCGGTGGACGAAATCTGCGACGGTGTGAATTCGCCGTGGAGGGGAAAAGACGAACCCGCGACACTTGAACGCGGGAAGCGACTTTGTGGCTAGGAAGACGTGAACGATGGGGCAGGCGGCCTCTTTCGAGTTTTTAAAGACGCGGAAACTTCACGACAGGTGACGGTTCAGACAAACGATTCAGCGGGGGGACGAGGGGGGGACTCGTGGGCCACGTGTAAACGTGTGAGAAACAGGGAGGGCGAAAACGGGGAAAGCAGTGGAATGGGTGCATGCCGTGTGTACCTTCACTGCTGTGAAGCACTCAGAAGAGAGGAGACCAGCAAGGCGCGAAGCGGAAACGGCAGAAACGCTGGGCCCAGCTGTTATGTCTGAGACGGTTTCCACCGTCCTGTGCGGGAGGAGAACGAGCGTTTTTTCGGCAGAAAAAGAGCGGCCTAAAACCAGCTGATGTCGTGCATTGGCTTGGCGTACTTTTTTGCGACCGACGAAATTTCACGGCGGCCGCAAACGGGAAGAACCGAGAAATCGTGGGACTGCTCTCCAGTCTGCGTCGAGCAGCAACGGGAAGGGAACACAGTCACTGAAGTTACAGACGGCTGCAAACGAGGTAAAAGGTAAAGTGTTGCGGGTAAAAAAAAGTCGATCCCAGGATTTGGAAAAACCGTACGAAACGTTGTCGCGTCTTCCTATTGCCCGGTCTTGCCACCAACAACTGCTGGGATCATGCTGCATGCATGCGAGGACACTTCCGGCAGCTCCCGCCGGCTCACCGTCTCCAAAGTCGTGCTGACTGTCTCCTCGTCCGTCCCCAGACAGTATGTGCCGTGATGCAGATGGATTCTGAAGAGCTTTTTATCTGAATCCTAGTAGCAGAGCTTTTGCACGTCGTCCCAGCTACAGTCCTGTGTCTTTCTCGCCGACTGGGCGAAGAGCGTCTGCAGTCGGACTTCCAACTCTCGAAAGAAAGCCCAACGTCCGTATGCAGGCCGTAGAGTGTCGAAACGAGTAACGTGCGAGGTGCGACACAGAGTAATCGTGTACTGGTGAAAACCCTTCAGCCAGAAGTTGCTCTCGATCGCCGGAATTCACCGTAAATCGGACGGTTCTGTGTGCGGCGTTGCACAGGGTGGACGCTACTTGGCGTACATCGGATGAGTCCTAGCCACAGAGGAGGAACATCGCGTGGAGGATGCACCCAGTCCCGAGAGCAGTGGAGTCAGATGCAACAGGCTCGAGCGATCTCGCGTTGAGAATCTGGGATGAGCAGTACTTGGCTCCCGCGAAAGTAGTCTGCAATTGCTGCTAGTTCTCAATCGTCCGGTCACCATGTGCCTTGCCGAGCGAGTAAGAAGAAACGTCCTTTCCTCGAAAAGCATATGCCAATTGTCTCTGCTCTGAGGGGGAGTCTACTCCTCTATTCATGGGGAGACTGCATAAAGTGTGGCAACTGAGTTTTAATCGAGGACAATTTCCTTACACGGTCCGGGAGGTGGGATCTTACAGGAACACACGTGCGGTGCAGGCGGATTCCGAAACGTCTTCCAAAAAGCAGGCTTCTAGAGCGAATGTGTGACACTGGCGGCTTGGCAGAGGCCAGGCTGGGTGAAGAGTCAAGGGGGGGAGGTCTGAATGCACCAGAGCGGGTTCCATAGTGACGAAGCCCCGCTTCCTCCCGTAGACTATGGACTTCCCTAGAAGCAGTTCCTTGTGACTCGGAAATGGCGTTCCATACACGTGAGAGCTTGACGTGCAAAAGGCACAGGTCGATTATTTAAGTCGGCGGATTCCCTCCAGGCAACAGTGAGATTGCTGCTGGGCAGATGACACCTCGAAGACTATCGAGCGGCATTGAATCGCATGCCTAATCTCAGGGAAAATATTTGTGGTGTCTTGCCAGGCGCCTGGCGAATTCGGCAACGAATTCTGTGCATCGGTTTGTCCGGAAAGAACGAACAGAAGCCACTGTCTCAGAGCGTATTGACTATGTTGCTGTTGACCATGCGGGTGAGGCAAGACGATTCTGGAAAATGCTGCCGGGGGATCGGGTGGATGCAGCAGAAACCATGGTTGTTTCGCCGGCGCGTTATTCACCGTTGTGACGCCAAAGGGGATTTCAGTGTTTCCGTGAGGACATCAAGCGCACGTGCCCCAGTTAATTTAGCAATAGAGCTAGTAAGTCAAGAAGCATGTGTGATTTATAGCTCTTCCGCAGTAGAATCGTACTTTGGGAGATGCATCTCAGCTCTAACGCTTCAAACGAAGTGCTGCCGTCGGACATCCCGTTTTGCAGCACAAGACATGAGACCGGAAATCCTGTCAAACCCGGTGGGTCACAATGAAGCAGCCACCAGTTGCAGCAGGAAGAATCTGGAGACATGGTGAGTATATATGCGAGACGGCTTTTCCGGCATAATGCCGCGGGAAGGGTAGCACTCGTCCGGTTTTCATGTTCGGTCTCCCGCGAATTTGCTCGCTGTTAAACGAGATGGACAGGGCACCTTCGGAATTCCAGTGTACTGGCCAATGTGTCACACACAAAGACATTATTGTGGAGGTCGGTCGTGAAAACCACTGCCAGATTACAAACAGGCAGATTCCTTGACACTTGTCCTAACTTTAGCACTGTTTCACGCTCCCCCCTTCACCATGGGTCCTGAACTTCGCTGCTGATCTAACACGGTCCTGAACTGCTTGCCTTGTTTCGCAAGACAACGCAGTGCCCGGACAACACCGCAGAAGTCTGACTACCACTGTGAATGCAACTGGGTTTTCAGTAGGCCACATTGCATCAGTGGGCTATGCCTGTTTTTTTTGTGCTGTTACCTCATTGCTAGAAACAAGTAGCCTGTAATTTCACAACCCTTGCTTTTGACCTCTCGCTCGCCTGCACCGAATTCCCGCACTCTTCTGCTCCTATCCCGTTATAGCAGTGGCGACACTACGCCCGGTAATGTTGCGACTGTCAATCCGTTTAGGGTTTGGGCCGCACCGTGAAATACGCTCTGCTACCTCTAAGCACGCCTCCCCGCTGGCGGTGTACGTTCTCAAAAGAAAAACTGCAACAAAGTCGCTACGCGGGCATGGAACAACAGTCTCTGTGAATCGGTTGCAACGCACCCTCTCTTGAATTTCAGTGGATGCACACCACGGCTACAAGGCAGTCTGAAGGTCGCCACAAACCTATCTCCTGAGGGTACTGTTCGTTCCTTACCCGAAGTGAAACTTTTTGCTTTTTCACAATATGAATACGCCAGGAATCTGTACGAAAGGGTATTTGTGTGTGCTCAAAAACGACCGTTGCTAGGTTGAGCAACAAGGGACACAAGTGACCGTGTCGATGAAGCGGGTCTCCTGGGTCTGGGCTGTGTGCAAGGAGGGAGATGGGCAACCCTCCGAGGCCGGCCCTTCGGATCATCGCTGACAGATGGTGGCGTTTGGACAACGCACCTGCATGCAAAACTGTTCCTCTTTTCTTGTGTCATTAACTTTCGATACATATGACATTTTCCCCCCTGTCTTACTTCCCTTGCGCCGGATCCTGCATCTGCGGAAAAACTTCCCGAACCACGACGCCTGGGTACAGTTCCTGTTTTCGACGCTGGCACACCGTCGCAGACGGCTAGCTGCCAGACTAGCAATGCTTTCATCAGGCGAATGAACCGCTTACCACTTCCAGGAAACTATACTTACACAGGTACGACAGTAGAAATTCATGGTTGGTGTGCAACGCGCGCCGGCATCGTGTCAGGAGTTTGATCGCGCAGTGTTGAAGGACCTGGCTGTGTATGGGTGCATGCAACAATTTCCATTGTAAAGAACGTAACTTCCCCGTACATTTCAGAGTGTTGGATGCCCCACTGATAACGCTTGGTAGCCAAAATCGTATGCCTCGGTGCCTTCTCCAACAGTGTGCGTATCCAGGTCAGAGTCTAAAGCGTCGCGGATTTGGATCGACGGCGCCACGTATCTGGGACGCATGATACCAGGTAGAAATACGCATAACGACATGTGATTAGTCCTTTGATTCTCCTTGTATCCGATTTCGTGACAGGCCAATCCTCGTTCAGGCGGGAACTCTCGTCTCGGAGCATTGAAGGAGGCAGTGAATGCTTACCAGGAGTGCGAGAAGAACGGAACCCTATAGAATCTGGACTGGATTTCGTCGATACTTCAAACTTCGGTAATCTAAAATGGAAAGTTCCGCGAGCACGAACCCATGCGGAGGGAGGCTCGTGCTTCTTGCCTGTTTGCTCGGTATGGTAGTAGCCGAGCTTCCAGCAGTCACAGGCAGTGAGGTACCTGAAGGATCGTACGCGGTAAAGATCCCCACGGGAGGCATACTCGAAGACGCTCAACTCTCCATTCATTTGACCCCATCTCAGTCGATAGTTGTGGACAACGCTGAACCCAAGCGCGTGTTGCAGGATCCGCTTGAAATCACCCGGCAAGTGTACCAGAGGGACGGAAATTCCTGCAACACTGACAGCCGCGTCGACTGGGCAGACCTGTTTCCTGAGGCGCCAGAGAAATACCCTTTCGCTGAGATCACAACCGGTCACAAGAACGGGGAGACTTCTATACTCTTTCGGACGCCGTCCCGATTTTATATCAAGGATCAGGTGGGATACTGTTTTCTTTTGAAGGACGTCACGAGCGAGAAACATTACACTGTTTTTGTCGAGGCGGGCGATATCCGTAGCGTGCTGGCACCGTACTTCGCAGTCCCGCTAGCCATATCCTTGTTAGCGGTTCTTGTCTCGTATTCAATCTGAGGCACCTCTGTGAAGAGGCGAGAGTCCTCGCCGCTGGTTGCAGTATGATTATGCTGTACTTTGTTGTCAGTCAAGGCTGTGCGCACTGGAACTTTGTCTGTGCTTCACGGTGCCTTTTTTCGCGGTCCGCAAATATTTGACCGGGTCCACTGGAAACCGTGGAATTCTTGCGTATCTCTTATCGGCACTCATATCCGTTCCAGGTCGCCGGAGGCCTCCTGCGGGTACCTTTGTGTCTGCGTGAGGAGAGGCGGCTCCGAAGTTAAGACTGCACCCATACGTGCTCCCGTTTTGCGAATGCCAAGAACTAAAGCAGGCATGTCCATGTTAGCTGGCACATTCCTCCCAAAAGCTGCAGTGACCACGTTTCGCAACGTCCTAACCCCCTGTATCATATCTTGGCAACACTGTTTTGTGAGCTGGTTTGCCCCTGGAACACTCGGCACTGGTAAGACGGATTGAGAAACTTATAAAATCATCAACTCAGTCACAGGACTATGCAGACACTGCTAGCTGGGCATCGACTGTCGGTGGGAAGATCAGGCTCAGCTGTGAAGCTATTGAACTCCTTGTCTCATCTCTCGCGGCTCGACCAGCTGTGTACCAGCGCGTTCTTTGCTCACGAATCGGACCGCGCAGAGCGACCTGTGAGGACGCACACCAAACGCACGTCCCCTGTTCTGCTCTTTAATCGCCTTTGACTGAATGGAAATGCTCCCCACGATTTTCACCTTGCTGGTGCTCTGTGGTCGCGGTCACGTTTGCTCCAATTCCGAAATTGCCGTGAGTTGGTGATCAAGTGTCTCAGTGTTTCAGTCCCGCACCACAGGATACCGGTTCTTCCGGCCGACAACAAATCTGGTACTAACACACGTGTTCTTGGATGTCGCTGCATACTCTTAGATTCAACGGGCGTGCTAAGGTCGGGATAGCTCCCGACCTTAGCACGCCCGACAAAACTCTCGTCGTGCCACAGGACGCTGAACAACCCCGCGGCTGCGGTTGCAACAAGGCGAACATTTCTCTGGTTACCCTGCTCGCAAGGAGAAGAGCCACGTAGATGAGTGTGCCGTCGGCGGTTCGTTTGGAACAGGCAGGAGAGTGTCCCAGCCTGGCAGTGGTAGTAGACGTTCCAGCGGCGGCTTCGATCTATATGCATCACCATCACATGCATTTCATAAAGGATGCGGCCTGTCTCGAGGTCACCGGCGATATTTACCAGAAGGCAATTTCTCTCATGAGGAAGACGGGAGTCAGTCTATTCACTTCTTATTGGCAAGATGGGGGACAAGTGGACTTTTTTCTTCAGCGGTCACTTCCCCGGGGGGGAACGGGGCTCCCGCAGGTGGATTCAGCTGTGCCGCTAACCAGCCGCGCCTGCTAGCGTCTGTGCTGGAAGTTTCTCGAAAAGTAAGTCACCGAGCGTTCAAGATCTGGGGTCACGGCCAGCGCTTTTGCGACTTTCCTGGACTTAAATACCACATCGTCATTCTTGCGACGGCGCCAGTCGGTTCAAGTGACTCCTCGCCAGGCGCGACATTCAGGCGTTGCATCCCACATTTGTCTGGCAAATTCCGCATGCTGCTCGGCGATTGAGGACAGACAGTCAGTCCCCCCTTGCTGACAAATTCGAGAATCGAAGCCAAGTCGTGTTCCACGGTGACTGTACACCGGATTGGGCGTTTTCACACAACTGGTTGTCACGGCTTTCGCTAGTTGTGGGTTTCGGCTTCGCCACAAAAGACTCGCTCAGCTTCGTTGTCGCTTTTTCCCTTGCAACGTTGCCGTTGCGTGCCTCTCACACTCAGTCAGCGACCCGTGTGTACACCGAAGGCCCGAGCCTCATCCGAGAGCGGATCGTTTTCCTTCTTCCCTTTTACCGATTTCCAACACGTGTAAATGTTGTGTCCAGTTGCTGACTTTCCGAGCCACCGCGCGTCACCTCGTGGTTTTTCTCGTCTTCTGCGCGTGTAGGAACCCTCCTGCATGTGGCGTTCTTCCGTAAGCCTTCTGCGACCTTTTTCTGAAAAGCGTGCTGTTGCATTATCCGAAGTGGTAAGAGCTCCTCGGCCCATGACTAAGAGATCGCATTTTTTGTGGTTTTATGCCCACCTGCTGCCAAGCAGATAATAAGTCTGCATGCCCATGCTTTTTGCAAGCGGTTGTGCCGGCAGTGTGATACCGTGGCTGTTTTTCTTTGTCTTCCCGTCGGAATCCTCGTTTCCCCTACAAGTATTCTCGCATCCTTCGGCGAGCCGCACATTATGAAGCTGGTTGTCGCGTTCAAAAGACCCTAGAGTTATTATAGGCATTGGCGGCTTTCTCTTGCGTCTCTCTCACTTCCGGCTCGGGAGGCTGGTGGTTTGGCCGCCGCGTTGCCAGTCTGGGGCAAAAACCGTCAAGACCCTGTGCAAATCGAATGACTGGCGAGCCACTAAATGTGGACAGGCGCAGATGAGAGATAGGTTTGTGGAAAATGTTGAGTCTGCTTTCACGCACCCAACTGTAGCAAGGGCGCAGTCCACGATTCGCACAGACGTGCAGGGCTGACAAATCGGCTATCTGAGCAGTCTGGAGCCGGAATGAGAATCTCTGCTTGTGAGAGTGTCCTCTGTTAGACAACAGCGTATGCGGATTCGCGTTTTCCAGAGGCTGAATCATCGAAAGGGGACGTGTGCTCGACATCATCCGCCTCTAGGTTGTAAGACGGCTCTTCCCTTCTCCGCGCCGGAGGATCGGGGGGGGGGGGGGGGGGCGTTTCCCTCCTTTTGCGTTCGTCCAGTTTTTCGTATGGCCTCGACCCTCGTATTTCCAAATCGAGAGCCTCTGGCGGAACTGCAGGCGGGGTGAGCTTCTTGGCAAGCTGCGCCTGTTCCGTGGAATGTGTTGGCCAGGCTTCGAAGGAGCGAGGACCATGAGAATCTGACACACGCTCCAAGTTGTCGAGACAAAGACGCCAAGTGAGCTCGAATCGAAGGCACTCTCTCCGGGTGTTTCGTCCATTGCGTCTTTCCCGCATGCCCTAGCCAACCTTGACTGTATGTACTGCTTCGCGATTCAGTAGCGTTGTGTCCATTTTCAGGTTCTTTGACTCCTGTCCTCGCTTCTTGGCGTGCTTACCTGTCACCCGTGCTGACTCCAGTCAGACACCTTTCTGCCTCCGATCACGCATCGAAAAGACACCAACTCTTCTGGCGCGTGCCCAAGGGTGTGGTTCCTGTTCTCCTGCGGCCTGTTCACGGGTCTTGTTGAAAGACGCGTTTCAGAGCCGAGCACAGCCGTCCCTCGGCCGCTGAGCCTTCATGTGCCCGGTATCTTCGTTGCCTGTGTATCGCTTCGTCTTTAGGCGCTTCCATTCCATCTGTCCGTGTGCATGCGCTTTTCTTCCAGAATGGCTTCTTGGCTTTCCGCCAAGATCTCTGCTCTTGGAGAGCGGGTGATGGACAGCGTCCTAGACGCCGTCGTCCAGAACCAGGATCTCCACCTGAAGAATCTGCAGAATATGCAGCAGGTCCGTACTTGTCGACAAGCACAGAGTGCACATACACGCATTTTTAGAGCGAGAAGACAGTGTCCGAAAACGCGGTTTCTTCTGTAGCGGGCGGCCGTTCCTATTATCCTCTGGAGACGCGTAGGCAGGGACTCGGGCTAGACCGATAGGGGCAGAAACACGTAGGCGTCCAAGGATGAACTGGTGTAAGCTGATAGATGACCCGAAAGGTCTAGGTAAACAAAAACCTCCTTGAATATGTTTGGACGCAATTGCCCAAGGTAACCGCTCTGTAGTGCACAGCGTACTGCTCTTCTGCGGTGTCACCTCCCCCCGCCAGATGGGGCAAGTCTGTCGTTTCCCCTTTCTCAGTACTGTGTTGGGCGTCGACCTCTTTGCGTCTACGTCTGTGTTTCTGCGTGCTGGGACGCAAAGGGGGACTGCGCGATGTGTTTCTTCGTTGCTTTCGGCGGTGCATTTTTTGATTTGCAGTGGAACATCTCACGTCTGGTGAATCGCGTTGTCAATGCAAAGTATTTCTACAAGCAGCACAACGTGGAGGCCTGCGCGGATTTTGATGAGTTGTTTCCTTCGGCTTCTCCGGACCCGCATTCGGGCTGCCCGTCGCCGTCCCCTCCAGCTCCTCCGCGGGCGACTTCTTCCCTCTCCTCCTCTTTCCTCGTGCCCCAAGATCCAGTGGGGCGCCTCGAAATCCGCATTCGCTCGTGTTCACTCGTCCTCTTCACGGCTGAAAATGGACGCATTCTGCCGCCCGTCGCGATGCTTCAGAGACAGCAGCAGCACCAGCAGCTTCTGTGGCAGACTGTCGTTCACGTGGAAAACCAGGAGCAGCGGAGTCCCTGCTACAAAATGGAACGAAAGGATGCGTACGACACCAACGAAATCCTGTAAGCCGGAAACCTCCGAGATGTGGATCCAAACAGCGCAAAGCCGGAACCCTGGAGGCGATGCCTTCTCCGACGTGAGCCTGTTTGGGGCAACACGGAAACGCTGCAGGCAGCAGTTGTCTGTGTGGATGTGACGACGCGTCAAGACGAAAGCCCTGAGAAACAGAGAACTTTGCTTTTTCTGTGCGGAAGGCGCACTCACCTGCAGCAGGAGACATCAAACCGTGGCTCGAATCTCTGCGATTTCCGTTTCTCTGGTCGTGTTTTTGGTGAACTTCATTGCACCCCGTGATGTTGTGTTGCGGCAGGTTTTCGCGCCGTTTCTCCGTCCCTCCCTTTTCCATATCCGCTGTCATGTTCGGCGGCTTGGTATTGCTCCCCATCGCTCTCCTGTCGGCGTGTGCCTTTCTAGGTTCGACGACTCGTACGAATTCCCAATTCGCGATTTGTGGACCGACATCTGCATCGACGTTGTCGCCCTCAAGAGCAAGCGCCACATCATTATGAAACCTGCGACTTCGTCGGCTGCAAACGCCTCGCCTGGGATTCCTGCTTTTCCCAGTTCTGCTCACGGCCACCCTTCGTATCGCAGCTCTCGATCTCCTGTCCCTTCCGACAGGGCTGCGGGCTCCGGTTCCTGCGGCGATCTTGGCGCCGCTGGCGGTGGGGAGGTGACGGGGTTCGGCTCCACGGACGTGTCTCTCGAGCCGGCGGCAGGGGCAGCGGGCGGAGACAGCGAATGCCCCGAAGGCTCCAGGCTTACGAGAGCGAACTCAAGCGGCCCAGCGGAGGCGCGAGGCGGAGGCGACCGAGGGATGGACGAAGGTACGCGCGGGAAAACCCGGGAGCGAGTGAAAGGAGCTGAGAGTGAAAGGTGTGCGACAGGTGAGAACTGTGGGGGCGTCACAGGGGAGACAAGCAGGGACAAGCAATGACTGGTCTCGGGGGAAGACACAGGGGTTCTGGAGCGTCTTGCCGGACGCGAGCACGACGACAAACAAGACGTCGAGAGGCCTCGGCCTCCTGTGTTGCCGACGGGTCGGTTGTCCCGTTTTCGCTTTCTCGGTTGCCGAACTGCCGCCTCCCGGAATTGCAGATGTGTTCTTGTGCGCGTCGGCCGTGCAGGTTCCCAATTCGGTTCAGGCTCCTGTCTGCTCGAGAGCCCGCGGCTGGGGGCGACTTCGGCGTGTCCTGCTCCAGACTCGGAGCAAGTCTCGGGGGGCGGTCCGTCCGTCTTGGCGAATCCTGCGGGTTCGCCTCGCCTTTCTGCGGCGACTTCGAGTTCCCCCCCCGGCGCTGCGTCCTCTCGAGAAGGGCGATACGTCTATGGGCGGGCGATCCTGCCTCTCTCCGCTTTCTTGTCGTCTTCCCCTCCTCAGTGGGAAACGAAGAGGCGCCAGCGCCCGGGACGACGAAAGCGAGAGTCGCCGTTTTGGGACAGCCTCAGCAGCCTGCGCACCAGAACGCCGCGACTGGGTAGGCGCAAAGGCCCCGCCGAAGGAGAAGGCGACGACGGCGACGCTGGACGTGGACGACGCAGCGAGGAAGCGGCGCAGATCGACGCCTGCAGAGTCAGCCGGTCCGAGTTTTGGGTACAACTCTTCCCGGAAAACAACAAGCTGTCGGAGCGAAAGTACCTCAGGCCTGTCAAAGGTGAGAGCACTGGAGAAGACTTGGCACACCGGGAATTTTCCCCGACGAAAATCGAGGCCGTCGCCGTATACCCTTGTGCCTTCTCCACACAGAGGCGAGCTTGAATCCGAAATAACTCGTGTGGAGTCGTCTGCGGAAAGGAACGGTTGAAGAAAGCCCGCGTTTCTGCCTTCCGTCTAGTCTGCCGCGTGCCTACTCCGTCTCGTGCCCGCGTTCCGCTTCCCAGAGTCGAAAGAAGCAGCGCAGAGAAAACAGTACCTCGGTCTCTGCCGCGTGTTGCGCAAACGTGCACCTGGACTGGAGAACGCGCGACGAGGTTGCGGTGGCTGTACCCATGCGTGCGCCCGTTTCGCTGTTTCCAGGGTTCGAGGAGTTCGGCATGAAGAATCCCGTGAGCACCCTCGGCTTTCTGCATGTCACTGTCGCCTTCGAGTGGGCCCATCGACCGACTCTGTCTCCCTTGCTCTCGTGTCTTCTGCCTCCGTCTCAACTTTGGGTTGTCCCTCTCAAGCCTGAACCGCACTACGTCGAGTCTTTCTCGCGACGGTGCAAAGACGTCTTGGCGGAGCCGCCGCGGTGGATCGACCTTTTCTTCCACTTTGGAGGTACGTCGCGAGTTTTAGCACGATGGACGGAGGCCGCCAAACGAGGAGGCGAGCAAGGAAAACCCGACAAAGAGGCGTGAGTGGAGGCAGGAGAAAACCGCGAAAGGAAGAGAAGAAGGGCCATCTCACAGGGCGCGAACCTTCCTCGCAGATGTCCAGACCGGCGCCCGGGACGCCGTCAGAGACGGGTGGACTGACGAACGTCTTTGTCGGCTCTGACGGCGAAGCTTTTCGCCCAATGAGGAAGAGGCGAGCAACGACAAATCCGAGAGAAAGAAGAGGAGGAAGACCCGCCCGCGAGGAGAGAGGAGCCTGACGGCCGACAGAGACCCAGGCGAAGAAAGCCTTTTCGTTTTACGAAGAGACGGGACGAGGCCTCACTTGAACGGTTTCACAGACAACTTGTGTTCCTAGACACACGCCTTTGCAGGCAAATGCACATGCAGTGAATCGCTCTAGGCCTATGTGAACCGCGGTGTGTGCTCGTGTCCCCACACAGCTCGGCTCTTCCAAGACAGAAAAACCCGCTTTTTCCTCTTTTGTCGGGACCCAAAACGGCCTTGCTGGGGTGAGAGATCCCCGCGAGAGTAACGGACCATTACACATTTTTGGTTTTGGCTGGTGGCGCTAGATTTATCCGGTTTTCGCCTCTGCACATCTCGCACCTTTGCTCGTCTCCTGTCCACTCCATTCCTGCTTTTGGCTGTGGGTTCCGCTTCTCTCGCGCAGGGCTGTCTCGCTGCGATTCTCGACTCGCGTCTCACGGCACATCCCGAATTGTTTTGTTCTGTTTTTAGGCCACCTGGAGGATCGGACGTGGGCGGGGTCGTGCTGCTGGCTCTTGTTTTGGATGAATCTGTTGTACGGGACATGCTTCGCGCCTTTCTGGCAGCTTCCGGGCTGCATGTTTCTGGCGGTTGCTCTGGCGTCTTTCTCGTACTTTCTTCTTCGTCAAAACCGATTTTTCGTCTACTCGCTGCCGCCCGGCGCCGCGCCGACGCTCCCGGTCGCGGCGCCGCCTCTGTCGTTCCACACGCCCACCTGGGCGGCGCCGAATTCTTTACCGTTTTTTCCTTCTTCGCGGACTCTGCCTGTGCATCCCGCGTCTTCCAACGCACCTTCTCCGAATCCTACCTCCGCCGGAAGTGTCGAAAGTGGGGGATCGAGGCCGCACACGAGGGCGGACGCGCCCTGTTCCATCCCCTCGTTCCCGTACAGAGAGAGGCGAGAGAAGGGGACTCATCCGCTCTCGGCGCCTCTGGGCGACTGCGAAGAGAGGAGCGATCTGGAAGACTTTACCGAGGACGATGCCTCAGAGGATGAGGCGATGTCCACGGGCGAGACAGCGTCTCGCAGAGATGCCGCGTCCAGCGGCGCAGCGGGGCAAGGAGAAGACGCACCTGCGAGCGAGGGAGACGCAGAGGCGCGGGGAAGGCGAGGCGCGGTAGACGCAAGCCATCGGCTGAGCAACGGCAGCGGCGACGCGCCGCCGAGAGGCGCGGAAGATGCTCCAGACGTTGAGGGTGGGGGACAGTACGAGGTCGCGGAACGGAGACAAAGCAGCTTCGAGCGAGCGACGAGCTCTGCGGAGGCGGCTCTCGCAACTCTAGGATTCTCGTCTTTCAAGCCTTCCTCTTTCTCGTCCTTTTCAAAGCTCGACGGTCTGCCGAGCAAAGAAGCCGACGCCGCGGAAGAGGAAAGGGTGCGAGGAGAGAAGGAAGAGAGAGAAAACAGCTCTCCGGCGGCCTGGAACTTGGACGATCCGCGTAAGGAGAAAACCGACGTTTCCCCAGTCTCGACGGTGGGTGCTGCTGCGTCGGGTAACCCCTTGAAGGACGGCGAGGATGCTGTCCTTTCACTTGCCGGTGGCCGAGACGACAGAGAGGAAGACAGCCTTCTTCATCCACGACGCGGGAGAGTCTCGAAAGTCTCTTCGCCCTTCGGAGACATCACTCTCTTCGTAAGAGAAAGTGCAAAGGGAGAAGAAGGAAAGGGCTTGAAGAGCGACGAAACCTGGCCCGTCTTCGCCGACGATGAAACAGAGCCTCTCGTGCAAGAACAACTCAACAAACTCATCGAACTCGCCACCGGACTTCAAGTGAGAACACAATCTGCTCTCCTACACGTGCCGACTAAGAGAATACTCAAGCATCCTTCCGCCGATATGTATATATATATATATATATATAAAGCAGTATCTAGTGTTGATGTACAACAGACGCTAATATCTACATACATGTACGTAGTTTATGTAAATTTCTGCCGTCGATCGGTTCTGGAGGCGCTATGCATGCGTGTTTAATTCTTTCGCACTGCCTGACATTCTTTTATAAATGCAGATACGACAAGTGCATATATATATATATATATATCTGCGACTGCTTGCAACGTAGTCGGTGTCTGCACATTTGTGAGTATTCGTGTTTCGTGCAACAGACCTCTCTGTAGATTTGAGCGGTATCGGTCTCCGCAAGGGTGTCTCCGGTTGTGTGTCGACGGCGTGGGTTTATGGTTCGGACGAGAAGACGAGAAGGCTTTCGATCTCTCAGATTCTGGAGCGCTGTTCAGTCGTCTCTTTTTTTCTGAAATCCTCTGTTTCCTTTTCTGGCGCGTCTGCAGATTGCGACGGGCTATATTTCGTCGGTCGCCGAGAAGGTGCGGTACGCGTTCAACTGGGAAGATCCTTTCCTCTCCTACGCCTCGCTCTTTCTTCTTTGCTTCCACTGTTTCCTCTGGTGCCTGCTGCTCTATCTGGCGAGTCTCGTGCCGCTTCTCGTCTGGCGGGTGTGCCTCTTTTGCGGCTTCCTGCTTTTCGGAGTCGTGACCGATCCCCGCGTCCAGGCGCGCGTCGACGAAAAGCTGCAGAAAGAGATCCACCGGCGTCTCGAGAGCGAGCAGTTGAGGGATTCGTTTTCCGGCCTCGGCAACACCCGCGCGGCCGTCTGTCACGCGCAGGACGCGAGCAACGGAGCTGCGGACTTCGCCCCTGTCTCCTCGGATCTACGAACGCGCGACGTGCGCGGGGAGGAGACCTTCGCCAGGCGGCGTTCGTCGACGTCCTCGTCAAGTTCCTTGCTCTCCCGCTTTCCGTCCTCGTCCAGTGAGGGCGCTGCGGGGAAACCGCAGCGAGGCGCCGGCGAGGCCGAGACGCCTCAACCAGGCTGCGAAGCCGTCGCCGCGACTCCGAGAGGTGACCGAGAGCAGAGCGTGGGCGACGAACCGGGCCCAGCCGTCGGCAGGGGGCCGAGCCTGCAGAGCCTCGCCTCGAGAGACAAAAGGAATGCCGTTCAGAACCCCGCAGCGGCCAGCTCGCACTCCTGGCTCGCCGCCCTGGTGGGGCCAGCTTCGACCTCTCCGCCGGCGGTTGCCTCTGACGGCGCGTCTGCGTTCGCCTCGGCGTCTCAGCAAGGGCCATCGGCGCCGCCCGACCCGCCTCTCTCTTCTTCCTCTTCCCTGGTCCTCGCAGGCGGTCCCCTGTGGAATCTTTTAGACGTCTCGAACCTCATCAAGCGCCGCGGAGCGTCCAGCGGGCGAGCTGTGCAGTTTCCGCCGGAGACGCCTTCTCCGCCAGAGAGAGGGCGAGAAGAAGCGAAACCGCCAGCGAGTCTGGAGCCGTCGCGAACGCGGTCTTTGGGGTCCGAGCATCCCGAGGAAAGCGCGTCTGCGGCGGCGGGGCAGAGTGCCTCGCGAACGCGTCTATCGCTCTCGCACGTGTCTCCCGCCGCGCTCGCGGCTGGACTTCCTCCGCCTTCGCAAGTTCTCGAGAGGACGCGAAGCGCCCGCATCACGCTCTTTTCCTATCTGACTCAAGAGACCAGGCGTCTCTGCGCGTCTGTGGCGGAAGTGTACGAGTCGATTCTCGCTTACTTCCCAACGCTTCTTCGCTCCCCTGCGGCGCCGTGTCTCCGGCTCTTGGGCGTCGGGGCTGTCGTTGAGTTCCTGCACGGTGCGGTCCTCTGTCCCCTCGTGCGCTTCCTCGAATCCGCCGTCTTCACCTACTTCTCGCTCCTCCATTTCTGGTGGGCTCGCCTGCCGGACCGGCGCGAAATTGAGCATCGCCTGATTGCCTCAACGCAGGTGATTTCGTCGCTGACGTCGCTGCTGCCTGCCTCCGAGTCGCCCGCGGACAAAAAGGGCGAAGGCGCCGCGCCGTCGCCCGTCTTCGCAGCCGTTTCGCCCCCCTCCACCGCCTCCCCGCTCTTC